>NC_082661.1:103466253-103783526 GCF_025265405.1 Mesoplodon densirostris
TCCCCGGTCAGCCCGGCGTCCGATTCTGGAACCCTCGATTCTGGGGCCATATCTCTCCCCGCGTTCCCGTAGTGCGACCCGCGGCTGCCTTGAGGACCCGCCGCGGACGCACCTGGATGCGCCGGGATCTGCTTACCCGCGGGGCTAGGGCACGGCGGCCAGCTCCTTGCACTCCCTGCCCTCCCCCACCTTGGCCGCTACTTCGGCCTCGCTCCAGCGGGAAGTTCGACACCCCTTGCCCTGCAAACACACTTCTGTTAAGGTCCTCCGGTGCCTCCTTCCACCAGCTCTGTAGGTCCTGCCCCCTCTTGGATCCTGCCTCTTTTTGGTGGTGCGTCCCGGGCATGGGGATACCCTCATATTCTTCCCCGGGGGGCGCCACAGCGTCGTTTCCCTCCCACCCCGCTCTATTCCCTCCGGAGCAGATAACCCGTGGTCATCTATCTTGGGGTCACCTGCCAGCACCCCCACGTGGATCATCTCTAGTTTTGGGAGAGGGAGTGGTGGAGGGAGGTGGCAGCTGTGTGTGTGTGTGTGTGTGTGCGGTTATGGGGAGAAGAGATGGGAGCCCCTCCTCACTCCTTTCCATCAATGTCCACTCACTGTCCAATGGCTGACCCCCGACCCTTTTCCTTGACCGAGGCTTCCCAAAGTTCTGGGGAAGCCGCGCTGGGCCAGGGCCCCTGCATCCATTGGGAGTGGAGGGGCAGGGATGCAGGTGCTTCTCTAGTCACCGCAGGGGTGTAGCCTGGGCTGGGCGGCACTTTTACCCACCTCCTCTGTCTAGCCCCGCTTGCTGGGGAACTCTCTGGGAGAAGGGATGGGGCGGGTGGATGAGCTTGTTGGGGCAGGGGCAGCACTGGATGGGCCTGATTGGTCCAGAGCACGCTGCCTTGCCGGACCCCCTCCCCAACCAGCTTCTCACGCATGTGCCGGGGTCCTTGGTCACTTCAGCCATCTCCAGTCAGACTGGAAGCCCTGGGGGAGGGGCGGGTCGGCGCTGACCCCCTGCGCTCCGCCGGCCAGCAGGGGGCAGGCAGGGCCCTGAGGGGCGGTACTTTAGGGAGGGGAGCAGGTGCCCCTCCCTCGAAGAGCCCTTGGGGGGCCGTCCCCACGTACATCTGGAGAGAGGGGTCAGACCCCAGCCGTGCAGCTGGATCCCACCTGCCTTCCTTCCTTCCTTCCTTCCTCCCTCCCCCCCCCCACCTTCCTTCCTTCCTTCCTTCCTCCCTCCCTCCCTTCCTTCCTTCCTTCGCAATACTCGGGAGCAAATCGTGTCCTATGTACCGTAAGCTGTAACTCAGGGACTGCAAGGTAACCCGGACACCAGTAACTCAAAGGAACCAGTAAACATTAACAGTCAGACCAGTGGAGCCAGAACATCCAAACCAAGCCCCCTCCCTCCAGGTTGTTCCTCCAGAAGCTCACTCTTTTCAGCTTCGTGGTGGGGGGCGGTAGGGGTGAAAGAAGTTAGGGAGAGACACAGAGGGGTGGAGAGCAGCTTCCCAGGTGGGACCAGCACCTTCAGGGCTCACTGTCACCCAGCCCGCCCACCCCCATCCTGAGAGCAGAGCTCCCCTGGAGAGACTGAGGAGGAGTCTGGACCAGTGGGGCGGGGGCCCTGGGGGCAGAGCCTGGCAGAGGAGCCCACCTGGCTTTGCTGCTTGGGGACAGTGGCTGAGTTGAGTGACTCCTGTGTGACTGTTTCCTGGCTGCTGGCCGCTGAATGCCTGGAGTAGGGGCTTGGGAGTGGGGAGTGGGAATGTGGGGAGGTGCTGACTTCTCTTTAGCGGGAAGTCCAGATCCGGGGAGGAGCTTTGAGAGATGCAGCTCTCCCCTGGCCGCTGGGAAATGGGGGGCAGTGGTGGCTGTGGAGAGCAGGGCGTGGCCTGGCACTCAGCAGACAGGAGGCGAAGCCCGAGTACTCATCACTGTTACCGGCTGTGGTTCTGGAGATGCTGACCCGGCGTTTGGCTCAAGCACCTCCCACTTCGCTTGCCAGCCCTCCCCCGCCACCCACCCATTCTCAGGCTTGGGAAGTCGGGGAGACGGGAGTTCTCGCTGGAAAAGCGCATCATCCTTTGACTTGGGGAGCAGGTGATGCTTTAAGAGTTTCACTTGCCTGGGAAGAACTCAAGAGGAGTGAAAGCTGTAACCGAGAGCCAAGTAAAACCCTTTTTTCTAACCATTATTTTCTCAGCACTCCGCGCATGCGTTGCATTCTTTTCTCCGCACGTGAAGTGTCTCAGAAATGCGCTTTGGTCCCTCTGGCAGCCACAGGGCTAAGGATTTTAGCCAGGATTCTGCACTTGGTTCACCTCCGCTGGAAAGCACCATCTTTGAAAGCTAAAACGGAAAAGAAACTAACTTGAGGCTGATTTGCTGAGCAGAGTCTTTTAAAAATTTTATGTCATCTGATTTGCACAGGCATCCGAACCCAAGGAGCTACGCTCTGCAGATGTGCTCTACGAGAGCAGAGATGGTGTTTGCTTTACCATGTCAGGTATTTTACAAAGTTAAAAAAAGCATTTGGAGAGGGATAGACTTTTTAAAATGGTATTTTAGAGCATCTGCAGAAAGGAATGGCAGGATTCGAGCTTATTCCAGGACAGGCCCCGTCGCTGTAGCACTGAGAACATATGTGCGTTTTCCTTCCAAAGGCTTGGTTTCTTCCCGCTCCCATGGAGATACAGAAGGGGACTTGATTGGAAGTTCAAACACTGCCTTTCTGTCTGCCGTTTAGCTGTAGAAATGAATTGTTAGGTGTGAAATGAATGTTTCATTGAAACCAACTGGTGTTACCTTCAGTGGATCCAGAACGGGTCATGCACAGAGGCTCCAGGTTCTGGGTCTCCCGAGCTGCCCTCAGAGGCAGAGGTGTGATTTGGAGACAAGTATGACAGGTATGACAGAATGCAGGTCCCTGCCTCCGAGGTCAGGGTTTCATGCTACCCCAATGGGATGGTGCTGTGCCCTGTCCCAGTTTTACCATTTCTGGGAAATTGCGTGCTTGTTATACTTAAGTACAACTCACCTGTACGCCTTCCCTCATGGCACTGGAACGTCAGCTTTGATGCGTCAGTGGACTAGAGTGTGAGCTTCCTGCAGCCAGGCCCAGTTGGTTCAGTTTTGTCACTGGTGGTCAGCAGATTGGCATGTCCCCCACCCCCGCTCCACATCTGCTCTGTGCTGTTCTGCAGGGTTGAGGATGTCGAGGGGAGCCGTATGCAGAGGTACTTCTGCCCTGACTATTCATGCTCTCTGCTCAGGGATCTTCAGGAACCTGATATCTGTACATATTTTATACCCAGAGAGCCAGAGCTCCAAATCAGAAGCATGGAGCTTCTGAAGGTGTGAAATGGGTCACATCTAACACAGCTGTCAGATGTCAAGTTCCTTGAGGGCAGGTGTATTAGCCTCCACAACAAAGTGCCACAGACTGGACAGCTTTAACAGCAGAATGCATTCTCCATTTTAGAGGCTGGATGTCCAAGATCAAGGGATCAGTAGGGTTGGTTCCTCCTGAGGCCTCTCTCCTTGGCCTATAGATGGCTGTCTTCTCTTTGTGTTTGTGTCCTAATCTCTTCTTATAAGGACACCAACCATATTGAATCAGGGCCCACTCCAATGGCCTGATTTTACCCTAATCCCCTCTTTAAAGACCATATCTCCAAATATAGTCACATCCTCAGGTCCTGGGGGTTAGGACTTAAATATATGATTTGTGGGGGGCGGTGAGGGGGGCACAGTTCAGCTCGTAACAGCAGGGAAGGGGCCTCAATTACTTTTGCATCCCCTGAGCTTAACGCAGGGGAGCTCAGAGTAGTCCTGTGGGGGAAAAAAGGGATGGACGTGAACAGTTGGGATACGAGGGGTGAGCACCATCTTCCCCAGTGGGGAAATCCGGGAAGACTGCGTGGAAGAGGTGGCATCAGGGTGGACTTATGGAACGAGTAGGGGGAGCATATGGGAGATGGAGAGGAACATTCTGGGGGAGGAACTGCTTGAGCAAGATCTGGGAGGTGGGAATCTGAAGGTATGTCTGTGTCATACACGGAGACAGTGCATTGTGCGTGGAGAGAAATCAGAGGAAAGAAGTTTGGAAAAAACTGGTTGAAGTCCACTCCTAATGGATCCCAAATATGAGGCTGAACAGCCTAGCGTGGCAGTGCCGGGTGGTGGTTATTGGTGCTTGAGCTTCAGCCTGCCTGGGTTTGTACCCGGCCCCGCTCCTTTCTGGCTCTGAGATTTGGGGTGGATGGACTGACCTCTCTGGGCCTCAGTGTCTTAGATTTGGGGGACGTGAAGGCTCATAGGTCTGTCTGTGGTGCAGGTTCAGTAGGATAATCCACGGAAAGTGCTCGGACAGGGTCTGGCCTGCAGCAAGTGCTCAGGGAGTGATAGCAGGGCTGGGCTGAGTTTCAACCAGTGACCCGGGGGCAGTGTGCAGGGTGGGCTTGGTGAGGGGCCATGGAGGTGAGACCTGTACAGAGACTCAGCGAGGAGGCTGCTGTGATGGTGAGGCCTGGCCCAGGGCCCTGGAGGGGACAGAGGGAGGGAAGAGCAGGTCTGAGAGAGGGTTCAGGTGAGGATGGACAGGACGTGGCTCCCCAACCCCCCACGGAGGCCTCACGGCTCACGGCCAGGCTCCAGCGTCCAGAGACCCTGAAGGCCTTCGTGGAAAGCCCTTTAGGTTCTTGAATGAATCCAGTGACAAAGCTGATTTGTAGCCTTGAGTCTGAAGGCTGTGGTTTTGTGGTGACGGCTCCACTCCGCTCTTGTGGGCGGGCTTGGTGGCTCCAAGTCTGATGAACTTTCCGTGAGAAATTTTGGGATTCCAGGCCACCACAGTGCGGGCCTCCCAGCGTTTTGGGGTTGGGACTCCATTGGATAGAGTGGTCTGGTTCATGGGTGGCTGAGTTGTGACTGCTCAGTGCTTGGCTGGTGGGCCTCTGCCCCCAGATGAAGCACTTCTCTGTCGTGGCAGCTTCACCAAGGGCGGCCAGTGGCCACCCAGAGAGGGACAGAGGCAGACAGAGGTCACAGGATGCTGTGACCAGCACTGAGTGCCTGTCACATTTGTTGTCAGGAAACCAGCTGTGCCACCTGTCGGGGACCCTGGACCTGGCGGCTGGACCAAGAATGATGAGAGAGCGAGGGCAGCGTGTGTTGTGGGACAGGTGATGCTCAGTGGACACGTCTGCTCTGTGGGCAGAGCCTGGGGAAGTCTTGGCATGCAAGGCGGCAGTGTTGTACTTGGGGGTATGCTTGCCCTGTGCCCAGGACCACCTAGGGTCTTCTGCATTCTGTCTGTGCCTGGAGAGATCACACAAAGTTTGAGAGCCCCAGGTGAGAAGAGACCTCATATTAGCCTTCAAAGCAGCTGCTTTCTAAGAGGGTCTGTTAGGTACCGGGGTACAGTGACAAGTGAAATCACTCATGGCCCCTGTCCTGGCAGGACATTGGGACTGGACAGGAATTCATTACAGAATTCTGGTGCTTTAAGGATCTGTGCTGGGGAGGTCAGAGAGGACTTCCTGGAGGAGGTGATGATCGAGCAGCTCTGAAGGGTGGGTAGAGTCAGTGTCACCTGGGCTGAGGAGGAGGTTGGGACGGCGAGACTCTGCAGGCTGAGGGAGAGGCCTGGGGTCCTGAAAAGCCCGGAGCACCAGGCAGAGAAAGAACAGGTCCATCAATCAAGAAGCTTGGCTCAAAGGCATAAAAACAGCCCTGTTAATAATGTTCCCGAACACATTGCACAAATCTACTTTTACTTTAATGAAGTGGCTATTTAATTTGTGGTTGCATGAGGGTTCCCGAGAGTGTTTTAAAGAGGTCATAAATTAACTTCATTCTTCTGCACGCCCCTTCAGATTAGAAGGCAGCCCAGTGCTTGCATAGGCCTTCTTTAGAGTTCCTGTTGTTTTAACATGTTACTTTATTATAATTTGTCAGAGGCAGGCTAAGCCCCCAAGGATGACACTGTGGGAGTGCAGAGCTGGAGCCATGAGAACATGCGCTGGCAACACGCTGAGCATCCCTGAGCGTTTCCATTTTGGGAAGACCCGGAGGGCGAGCTTGTAAACTGCCTTCTGTTTGGGAGCTTCCTCATTTTTCTTTTTTTTTTTTTTTAGCATCCAAAGAGTGAGTTATTTATAGATTCTTACCAATGGCCTGTTTCGCCCTCGCGCTCCTAATTCCCGAGTTTGCACGGGTGCTTTATGGAGTATGGAGGGATGTGATGACCCGTGAAGCCAGCTGTTACTGCAGCCCTGTTCCTGGCCAGCGTGTGCCCAGGTGCGGAAGCTCAGGGAGCAGGGGAACTCTGGCTCTCCTCGTGGTCACGACAAGGTCTCCATCCCAGCATCTGGAGGGTGAAGCATGCGTGTGGGTCTGTCCCCAGCCTGCTCTTGCTGTGGGAGCCCTTTGAAAGCCTCATTCTGGATGTGAGCTTGGATGCTGGGCATAGAACTGCCATGGAAACATGCACCTGTGGCCCTTCCAGTTCTGCCCAGTGGATGGTGGGGATGGCGAAGACCCCGCTTCTGCTCCACGCGGGTTCCCACGGTGCAGCCATCCCTGACCTGCTCCGGTGGGTTGCAGAGCACAGACTCTTGAAACCTGTTCCCAGTCTCGCTGTGAGCTGGCGACTGACAGGCAGCCCACTGAGGGCAGCAACAAAACCGTTTCTACTCCAGCCCCGTGATTCCAGGACACTTCCCAGAGCACACAGTGTGCGCATCATCTTTGTCCCGCTTAAGCTCTGTTTGTTGTTTTAAACGTTTAATAGGAGTACTTGAATGTGAGCTCTCACTGGAGAACCGGAAAGAAAAAAAAAATTAAGACTCCGATGTTCTTTTGAGGTGGAAAAGTTCGTTCTTATTTTGCATCTCTGCAGTAGTCAAGCTACTGCATTTGCACAGGAAATTACAATCATTTAATTAGTTTCTTCTCACACCAGCTCGAAGATCTTAAAATAACAGCACCCTCCTTCCTTCGTGATTTTCTTGCAAAAGCAGATAATTTCCTGCAATGTTGAGCTTGCCTTGACTCCGACAGGGCACATCTCTTGCATGACGCCGTTTCCTGATGCTCAGAGATAAATTAAGTTCAAATTAAAGTAAGAAAAGAGCCAGGCCAAGTGTGGCTGCTTCTATTCAGATCACTTTTAATTCAGAAAGGGCTCTTTATGAGCTTTCTGTGCCGTGCATATTTCTGAGGCGTCAGAGGTAGAGATACCATCTTCCAGGCCTTAGCTGCAGAGATGGCATTTAGGATCGCCTCCCTGCTTCTCCTTCGGAGGTAATTTTATCTTATAATAACAATTTCTCATTATTTACATATTGCTTCTGATTAGTAATAATGAAGTTAATAATTACAGTCCCCTTTTCTGTGTCCATGGCTGTGCCGAGCTCATCACAGGCATTAACTCATTTAGTCCTGGAGACAGTCCTAAAAAAATAGATACGATTATCATATTCATTTTACAGACGAGAAAAGAAAGGTTCACAGCATCCAGGGGACTTGCCCAAAGTCACACAGCTAAAAAGGGTCTGAGATGTGATTTCGTTCTTCACTCTTGAGCCGGAGTGCTATTTTTTTAAAAAATAAATTTATTTATTTATTTGTTTTTGCCTACGTTGGGTCTTTGTTGCTGCCTGCAGGCTTTTCTCTAGTTGTGGCGAGTAGGGGCTTACTCTTCGTTGCGGTGTGTGGGCTTCTCATTGCAGAGCACAGGCTCTAGGCACACGGGCTTCAGTAGTTGTGGCACGTGGGCTCAATAGTTGTGGCTCGCAGGCTCTAGAGCACAGGCTCAGTAGTTGTGGCGTGTGGGCTTAGTTGCTCCGTGACATGTGGGATCTTCCCGGACCAGGGCTCGAACCCGTGTCCCCTGCCTTGGCAGGCAGATTATCAACCACTGTGCCACCAGGGAAGTCCCTGAGTGCTATTTTTTTAGTGCAAGAAATATTTTTACTCTTTTTTCTTTATTGTTATTTTTTAATGGTGATAAAATACAAATAAAATTTACCCTCTTAACCATTTTAAGTGTACAGTTGAGTGGCATGAAGTACATTCACATTGTTACGCAACCATCACCACCGTCCATCTCCAGAACTTTTTCATCTTCCCAGATGGAAACTCTGTCCCCATTAAACAGTAGCCCCCCATCGCCTCCTGTCTGTCTCCCCCTTTCCCTGCAAACCACCATTCTACTTCTGTTTGTGGATTTGGCTGTTTTTTCTAGGGACCTTATATAAGTGGAGTGATACAGTGTTTGTCCTTATGTGACTGGCTTATGTCACTGGGCATAATATCCTCGAGCTTCATCCATGTTGTAGCCTGTGTCAGAATTGCCTTCCTTTTTAAAGCTGAATCACATTTCACTGTGTGGATGGACCACATTTGTTTTCTTGTTCATTCATCCGTGGACATTTGGGCTGCTCCCATCTCTGGGCTATTGTGAACAATGCTGCTGTGGACATTGGGGTACAAATGTCTGTTCAAATCCCTGCTTTCTCCTCTTCTGGGTGTATACTCAGAAGTGGGATTATGGAATTCTGTGTTAGTTTTTGGATTGAGCCTGAGGTCTTAACTATAGCAGACATCATTCTTGTGTCTGCTTTGAGTTTTTGCCCACTTGCTAATTAGTTGCATGGTTGCAATCCCCAAAGAAATCTGTCGCCCTGTGGTTTTGGGGGAGAAATATTCACAGCACTAAGGGCCATCCCATACCTGGAAAGGACACAGCAGGGAGACAGTACAGTGGGTGGGAGTGGTGTTGTTTCTGGTTTCTTCTGATAACCCCCCATTCTGCTATGTGTGACGCAAGGGGAGGGGCTGTTGCTTGGAGCCCAGGACGTCCAGATCTATCAACGTTGGAAAGTCAGAAATAGGCTGACTGGTCTGGCGGTGGGGGGCCTGCGGGGGGTAGGAAATGGTCCAGGGGGGCGTGTTCTGGAGCTCCTGCCGTTTGTATTTCAGGTTCACATGCATTTCACTTCCTCCCTGCTTTTAGGCCCTTTTCCCTATTGACTAGCTCATTGACCAGTTAAATAATTCAATTTTCACTCCGTAAAAATGAAACACTCAATAAAAAATCTTATGTTTTTCTCAATTTATTCCCATCGATACTGCTTCACCCCATCCAAGTTTATGTTCTGATTTATCACTTGACCGTTGAGGGGCTTCGGGGTTTTTATTTAATTCCTGCAGCCGTTCTCTCTCAGTCGTTTGAGGTGGCTGCTGGGTGCCTTGCTGGGTGTCACACCACGGGCTGCCCCGGGACACACGTGGAGGGGCTTCCCGGCTCCAAGGACCCCCCCATCCTGGCACAGGGGTTCTCAGCTCTTTCTGTGCCATAGATTCCCTCCACGCCAAGTCTGGAGAAGCCCATGAAGTTTCTCAGAATGTAGTTTTTATAACTAGCATAACATAAAATAGATAGGATTAAAGGATGATTATTAAAAAATAAATTCTATGGGCCTCCCTGGTGGCGCAGTGGTTAAGAGTCCGCCTGCCGATGCAGGGGATACGGGTTCGTGCCCCGGTCTGGGAGGATCCCATATGCCGCGGAGCGGCTGGGCCCGTGAGCCATGGCCGCTGAGCCTGCGCATCCGGAGCCTGTGCTCCGCAGCGGGAGAGGCCACAGCAGTGAGAGGCCCGCATACCGCAAAAAGGAAAAAAATAAAAATAAAAAATAAAAAATAAATTCTATGGCAATAAAGTTACCAGAATATTAAAACTAATTTCTTTAGTAACACATCAACAAGAGTTAGCAGCAAGTGTGGTAAGTACCACAGTTTTGAAGTTGTGATGAACGTAAACGATATTTCGGGGTCGGCAACAGCTGTCAACGTGCCCGGGAAAACACCTGTGATTTCTGTTGGTGACAAAGTCCCAGGTACTAATGACAACATTGTGACTTGTTGCCTACTTCATGATGAAGGAAACACCCAATTTCAGTTGGAGTTGGTGAAAATAAACCAAGTTCTTGTTTCTCCACCCAAGTTCATGGGTCCCTGGATTCTGTGGTCCCAGAAGAGCTGGCGGGGAATCACAGGTGAGTAGAAGTGAAGTGAATAGAAGTGAAGGTAATGCCAGGTAGGACGTGGCTCCTGGGAAAGAGAGGGGACAGACGCACCCCGTGGGGATGATTCTCTTCTCCACCTCCCCACCCCAGTGCCTGTCCCAGGGTCCTGTCTCCCCCAGGCCCCTAAGGGTGTGGACCCCGGGAGGGCGGAGCTTTGGTCTGTCTGTTCTCTGCTGTCTCCCAGTGCTAGGTGCTTAGCAGATGCTCAGTAAACATTGGCAACTTACCAGACGAGTAGGATAGAAGGGGCTCATTGGTCCTGAAGGGCTATCAGTTCAGAGGCCCGGCCCACCTCTTTCTCTGCTGAGGATCTGGGAAGGACCCCATGGCCGATGGGTGACAGGGCTGGCCTCCCTGTTCAGTTGCCTGCTCCCCATGTGACCTCTGAAGCTCTGTAAAGCACTAATTTGTCCCCACCTGTGTTCAGTGAGGATCCTGAGCCTTCCCCGTAGGGAAGAGCACTTTGGGGGAGATGGAGAGACTGCTTCTTGCCCAAAACTTTCTGCCCAGAAGCTTCTACTGGCAGCAGTGGCCGTGCAGCCAGGCCACGGCGCCCTGTGCCTCCCCCTGCCTGGGCCTCTGCCCTTTGGCTGGGGTGGGTCAGCCAGGAGCCAGGGTGCTTAGTGGGGAGAGAGCATCAGTCCCAAAATTAAGTTGGCGCTTTTAAATCGCTTCTCTGCTCCCAGCCTCATTTCATTCACATAAAACAAAACACAGCACCCAGGAGATGGTTGGCTCAGCTTTTCAACAAAGATAAGCAAATTTGGGTGGGTTTAAACACGGAGGAGCTTTCCTGGAGGGCCACCTTGGGGGAAACTGGGAAGGTTGGCTTTCTGATGGGTGTCTTTCTAAGTGTCACTCGCTTGGTCACTCGTTCATCCATCCATCAGACCTGCGTTGAGCGTTTCCTCTGGGCCAGCCTCACGGGGATAACCAGCTTCTGATATCAACCCTGGGGTGGGGGGAGCCCCCGAAAATGGTTTTGGTCCTTGTCACCTTCGTTCTGTGTTTGCCTCTGTCTTTTCTTTAAAGTCGCATCAGCAAGTTACCTTAAAAAAAATTATTTATTTATTTATTTATTTATTTGGCCGTGCCGGGTCTTAGTTGTGGCATGTGGGATCTTCGTTGCCACGTGTGGAATCTTTAGCTGTGGCATGGGGGATCTAGTTTCCTGACCAGGGATCGAACCCAGGCCCCTTGCATTGGGAGCCACTGGACCACCAGGGAAGTCCCAGCATGTTACCTTTTTAAAGCTTGAGAAAGTGCCACCTTTGGAGGCTGTGGCTGCGTGCTTGCACCCTCCCCTTACACCCTGGGGGGCTGAGGGATGCGTGGGCTCGGAGCTCACCCCAGCATCTGGCCAGGGCCCCGCTGATGTGCTGGGGGTGGCATCCACCATGGAGTTCTATGTGGTTCCATTTTCGTCCCATTTCCTGAGTAGTTTGCTAAAGCAGAGTCAAGCCCGGCAGTGTTGGCTCCAAGAGCCCACTTTTAAAGGGAGTATTTCTCGTTGACGTATGTTATTTTTTGCAAGTTTCCTGATATGAATTATCGCCTGGAATGCTCACCTCCTAAGGTCAAGTCAGACTTTCTTTCCATCTCACGGAGCAGAGGCCCGGCAGGCAGCCAAGGGAAAACCCGAAACCCATGGCCTTCCGGGTGGGGTCTGGCGGGAAGGGCCCTTTGGGACTTGCTTCCCCAAGATCCCGCAGCTTCCCCTGCCCCAGGGAGGGGAGCCGGCCCTACAGTCACATGTGCCCTCCCTGGCGCAGAGGAGCAAGCAGACGGACCCTGGACACTGAGGTGGCCTTGCCCTGCCCTGCCTGACCTGGCACCTCACTCTTCTGGGATGTGGAGACTTGGCCGACTTTGGTGCTGGCCACCTTGACCTCTGACCTGGGAGAAGGGTGGGGCTGGGGGCCATCCACACGGCACATGGGGGAAGGAAGCGGATTGCCCTCAGTTCTCCAGGGCTCCTGGGAGTCCTGTTTTCTGGAGCATATCCAAGCGACGCTGTCCACTGGAGTGATGGGGAATTATCGCCAGGGCAGGGTCTTGGTGGGAGGGGACCGGAGGCGGGGCTCTCTGGCTGAGGCTCCTGTCACGTGATGGGGCCCCAGCCCTGCCTGCCCTGTGCCCAGTGCAGAGCCCGTGCAGCGTTAGCCCCTGAGCCCCGCAGCCCGCGAGCAGGGCCCACGCAGCCTTTTATAAGGATGAGAGGCTGTGGCTCTGTCCCCTCTCTGCCTCAGTTGGGGCCGAGCAGGACCCCCGGGCTGGGATTGCCGTGCTGTGTCTCCCTCAGGGTCCCCGGGGTCCTCTGTGGGGATGAATCTTCTCTAGTCTCTTGGATGAGCCTGCAGCCGTGCCCCAGTCTGGGTCTCGTGAGCATGGGAAGGAGCTCCGAGACGCTGGCTGGGTCTGCGAGCCGCCTGGCTCCCCTGCCCTGGCTTGGGACTGGCAGAGCCTGGAGGGTGGTCCTGTCTGCCTCAACCACCTGCCCCCGACCACACTCAGGCCCTCTTCATTCCCACCGCCCTCCACCGGGGTGTCCACTCTGCTCTGTCACCTCTCGGCCACATGTGGCCCTGGCCAGCTCCTAATCCTGTGGAGCTTTGTCTTTCTCATCCTAAAACGGGTGACGAGGCCCACTCGGGCCTTGTGAACTGAAGGCCGGTGCGTGTTAGGGCTCGGCTCCATGCTGGGCGGCCAGCTTCTGCTCGGCCCCTCCATGCCACCCCATCCTTCTGGGCTTGGCTGGCCCATCCTGGGGTGGGTGGGAGGACTGGGGGGGGCCTGTGTGGACCATTGGGCCAGATGCCCCTGCTTGGTAGGAAGCCCTTGGACCTTCCCCGCTGGAAGGTGGCCCGCCAGCGGTGAGGCTGGCTGGAGGTGCCGGGACGTGCCCCTCTGCTGGGATGCTGTGGGTAAGCTCGGTCCCTGATGGGTTGCGTGTTTGGGTACGGGGCGGGCAGAACTCCCTAACTGTGGCAGCTGGCCTGACGTGCAGGTGATCCCAAACTCACAGGTCAGCGTTTCTAGTCTGGTGTTTGCCATCCCTCTTAACTCACCCCGATGCCATCTTCAGCTTGTTTTCAGCGCGATGGAGGAGGGCAGAGCTCCAGATGACCTCACTCACCAGCGAATCCAGAGCTTTTCTTGATGCCCATGGGGGTTTGGCCTGAGTTTGCATTTGCCCCAGAGTGTTTCAGAGAGGCTTTTGCAGTGGTTGATTCGTTCATTGATACTGAGTTATGGGCCAGACCCTCTGCCAGGTGGAAGGGGTGACGTGGCCAGGATGAAGCATGGTCCCTGCCTGGTGAGAGGGGCAGACAATGACCTGATGACCTGGGGACACAAGGGCAGGGGCAGGTGGGAGGGATGCTGTGGAGGAAGGCACAGGTGATGGGGTCTGTAACTGGGGTTGGGGAAGCAAAGGCCCGTTTGAGCTAGTGGTCAGGGAGGGGTCCTAAGGAGGGGGTGGCATTTCCAGGAGGTCTGGAGGCTGACCTGGGCAGTGCTGTGCAGGGCTGCAGTGGGGAGCGCTCAGAGAAAGCAGCCAGGCTGCCCTTGTCCTTGGCGCTTCCTCCCTCTCTCTGTCCGACGTCCTCTCTGGACCTGGGGGTGCCTGGGACGGTGGCTGTGGTGCTCAGGGCCGCCTGTCCTCTCCCAGTCAAGACCCCATGGAGCCTGGCACCCCTCTTATTCCAGAAAGGGGGTACAAGGATCTGCCACCTGCTGAGGGGCATCAGCCATTCCTGAGCCTACGAGAGAGGCATTTTGGGGGAGGTGGTGGTGGCCTGCTAGCTGCCAGCACCTCGGTGCCCACAGGGCTCTTCCAGGAGCTCCCTCTGCTCCTCAGAACGCCTAAAAGTTTACAGCAGGGCTGAGTCGTGGCCACAAACTCACTGTGCAAGAAATTTCATGTGTCTGCATTTTTTTCTTGAAGTCAATAAATTCTGACTTTGAGTCTTCATCCTACTGCAGGGAACAAAACTTCCCCCTGAACTTCCCTTCCTGGAGAAGTCTGGGAAGGCTTTCCAGAGGTGGTGGCCGGGAAAGGAGGGTGGGAGGAAGGAGGGCATCCAGGTAGTGGGAACAGCAGGGCAAAGGCCGGGCCCGTTGTTGCAGCTTGGTGGGTTTGGGAATTTGGGGTGGGGTGGGGGAAGGAGAACCCAGAAGGGAGGGTCCCTGGGAGGAGCTAGGCGGTGACACTGGGAGGGTCACTTACCTAACATTTGTCATGGTGCCTTTTATTTTTGTTTGTTTGTTTTTTATCTGTGCTATATCAAAGAAATCAAATAAAGTTCCCAGAGTTTTAACAAAGAGACAACAGAAATTCTAACTAGTGAAAGCCCTCTTTGTTTTTTTTTAATTAAAAATAAATTTTTAATTGAAATATAGTTGATTTACAATGCTGTGTTACTTTCTGCTGTACAGCAGAGTGAGTCAGTTATACACATAGAGACATTCTTTTATTATATTCTTTTCCATTATGGTTTATCACAGGATATTCAGTATAGCTCCCTGTGCTCTACAATAGGACCTTGTTGTTTATCCATTTTATTTTATTTATTTTATTTTATTTTTTAAAAGGTAAAAATTCATATTTAATTTTGAACTTAAAGTGTTTTATGGATTTTACACCTTTAATAGGATAGTAAGCACAGCAGCAACAATCACTTGTGAATATTTACTATAGACAGTGTATCTTTCTAACTTTTTTTTTTTTTTTGCGGTACGTGGGGCTCTCACTGTTGTGGCCTCTCCCTTTGTGGAGCACAGGCTCTGGACACGCAGGCTCAGTGGCCATGGCTCACGGGCCCAGCCGCTCTGCGGCATGTGGGATCTTCCCGGACCAGGGCACGAACCCGTGTCCCCTGCGTCGGCAGGTGGACTCTCAACCACTGCGCCACCAGGGAAGCCCTGTTTATCCATTTTAAATGTAATTGTTTGCATCTATCAACCCCAAACTCCCAGTCCATCCCTCCCCAGCCTTGGCAACCACAGGTCTGTTGTCTATGTCTGTGAGTCTGTTTCTGTTTTGTAGATAGGTTACTTTGTATGTCATGGTGCCTTTTAGCAGGCGTGGATCATCTACCAAGTGCATACACGTCCCCAGATCATTAGGAGGGAAGTGGGAGTGATGAGGTGGAGGGGGCCTGGGCGAGTGGCGAAGACTCTGTCAGCTAATCCTTAATCCCTTTTATTCTTGCTCCACCTGGAGGAAAATGTAATGACCATTTTCTATAGCAGTGCAAGTATATAATGAACATTATCTGGTGTCTGTTTCTGTCTAATTCTTTCAAGAACGTTCCCAGCAGTATGTGTGGTTAAATCTCCTTTAGTGCCCTGAAACTCCGTGGCTGCCCTGGTGGAGTTCCCGTCCCCCCAGCGGGGAGAGGAATTCTTGTAGAAAGAAGAGAAAGCACAGAGTGCAGGGGGCCCAGGAATGAGAGCTGGCTCCTGTCACTCGGCCCTCCGGGGTCTTCCTCTCCCCCAGCCTCTAATGGGCAGTATTGGTCACACCCTGTGTCCCCACCTGGTGTGTTTGGGCCGATTGGTCAGGTCTTCCTGGTTTGGTCTAAGGTTACTGAAGGGTGTGGTGTGTGTTCTTATTTCCCGCCATTCCCATGGCTTCTGTAAGGCTGTGCACAGAAGGGGGTGTGTTAAGCAAGATACTTGGTCACAAGTCACAGAAACCTGACTCCAACTAGCCTAAGTGAAAAAGTGGACTCGTAGGCTCACAGGTCCGGAAAGTCCAGGGTTCTGGCTTCAGGTATGGTTGGCTCCAGGGGCCCCAGGTGCAGTCTCTCAGCCTTTGTCCCTCAGCCTGTGTCTCTGTCTCTGGGCTCAGCTTCCCTGTGTGTTGGCCCCCTTCTTCGACAGCCCACCTGGGTCACGGCTCCCTGAGAACCTGAGGCTAGAGAATGCTGCTGTCTGCCAGTGCTTCCCAATGGAAGTCCAGAACAGAGACCCACTGGCCGGCATGGGTCACATGCCCACCCCAACCCATCATCTCGGCCAGAGGGCTGACATGCTGATTGTCAGGCCAGGGCCCCAACCCTGGACCTACTCAGACTAGACCGAGAGCATAGTTTTGGGTAGGACCCTGCAGAGGGCATTGTCGTGAGTTGGGGGCCCAGCAGCAGCTTCGCGTCTCTCCTGGCTTTGTCGTTGGAGGATCATCCTCCCACGTTGGGAGAATACCCATGGCCGCCGATGACACCCCACTCCCTCCCCCAATGCCCTGCACTCCCAGGGGGGTCAGTTATGTGCTGCGTGGTTTCCACATGGTCAAGGCCAAGACAGCCCCACACTTCTGCTTTTTATGGTGTGCTGAGCGGTGAAGCCCCAGGCCTGTTGGCCAGAGCCCCTTGGCTCTGCCAGGGGCCATGCCCACGTCTACATAGCTCAGAGTAGAGGAGACTCCTGGTATGTGGCACTCACTGCGTCTCACGCTGACCTGGATGCTCCTTTGTGGGCTACCTGTGCTATCTTTTGGTCAGTGCACACCGTAGGTCCACTGGGGCCTAGTGGCGGTGGCTGGACGTGGGGTGAAGTGCAGGGGGCAGCCAATGCCACCCCGGGCAGGAGCAGGCGTTTCCTGGGACACTCGAGGTCTTGGCGCCCTGGACGTGGACCACAGGACAGCCCAGGCAGGCTGGAGTCGGCCCTCTCAGATGGTGACATGGACAGATTCGGTCAGGGAAGTGGGCCATGTCTGGTGTGGTCATCCTGGCCTGGATCCGAGGGGCCCCGCGCTCCCGTCATTCGGCCATGATTTGAGTCTCTCCATCCCTGTGCTGCCAAAATCTCAACCCAAAGAAGTCAAGAGCCACTGAGTTCAAGCAGGGCTGTGGGTGTCGTAAGGCATCTCAGAGCCCCATGGCCTTATTTTACAGATGAGAAAACTGAGTCCCTGGGAAGTCGAGTGGTTTGAACAGAGTCCAAAGCTGTGGGTGGCAGAGTGGGGCTAGACCAGGTCTGCAGGGTCCCGGGCCAGGGCCCTTTCCAGATGGAGACCCAGCGGGCCTGGCGGGGGGACCCTGGGAAAGGCTCTCAGATGCCCGAGCAGCCCTGGTTGAGCCTCCAGGGATTGGGGTGGCTGCAGCAGCCTTCCCAGCCTTTTATTTCCCGTCTCTACGCTGAGCTGCAGGGAGAAGTTCCCTGCGGTGAGCAAGCCGTGGGCAGGGCTTGGCTCCCCTCTGGCAGGAAGTTGGCTGCGAGTCTTTGTTTTGGTGTCTTTGCCTCCATTCTCCAGCCCTGGGTGTCTGACAGGACTCGTGGGAGAAGGTGAATCACAGATGGGTCTCCGCTTGTCTTTGAGAAGGAAGTCAGCTTCTTCTACCGAAAGGACAGCTGTTGGGTGGGAAGGCCCTCGGGGCAGATTCATTCAGCAGATGCCACGTGGGCACCTAATGTGCGCAGGATGGCTGCCAAGGAGGAGTCCCGGGGTGGACTCAGAGGTCTCAGAGTTTCCAGGGTGCTCAGAGGCCACCGAGTCCCAGCTGGGATCTTTCCAGTGATGGGAGGCTCACCCCCTTCCCGGGACGGCACATTCCAGGGTGTCTGGGCTTGCTGAGAGCAGCTGAGGTCAGCACCGAGTTGAGGTTGTGTTAGAAGGCGGTGCTGCAAGCTGGGTGTGTCGTCCGGATGGACGCGAAGGATGTCTGTCTTTGCTGGTTGGCTTTCTGGGCTGTGAGTCTTGTTGACTCGTGAGCTTCAGGGAAAGCAGGGTGATGCACAGCACCGCTGAGTGACCCCAGCTTTGCTGTCAGGTGAAGGCATACATTAGAAAGCAGAGGCGAAGGCGAGATCAGCTTGCCTTGTCTTTGTGAATGGTGAGCACCGCCCCCAGTGGAAACCCAGCCCAGGACTGGTCCACCTGGGGCCAGCAATGGTGGACAGACGGGTGGGGTCTGTGGCTAGGGTCATTCTTCCAAGGCCATGTTTCTCTGCACTGATTCCTCCTTTGGCTGCTGTAACAAACAACACAAACTTGGTGGCTGAGAACAGCACAGATGTATTTTCTTACAGTTCTGGAGGTCAGAAGTCCACAGTCAGCCTCATCGGGCTGAAGTCCAGTCCGCCTCCCTCTTACAAGGACCCTCGTGAGTACAGTGGGCCCACCTGGATAGTCCAGGGCAACCTGCCCATCTCAGGATCCCTCATCACATCTGCAAAATCCCTTACGAGGTAGCATAGGTACCAGCTCTGGGCATTAGGACGTGGGCATCTTTGGGGGCTGTTATCAGCCTGTCACCACCCTCTTCTCTCACCAACCTTGCCTGGCCTTTATGCTGCAGCTGCCACCGACTGTTCTCAGGTCCCCCCCTCCCCTTCTCTCTTGGCCTTTGCCCCTGTGACTGCGTCTCCTCAACCTGGAACCTTCCAGCCTGGGCTCCTAACTGCTGGCCTCCCCTGCTTTGCCCCCATCAGAGCTCACACTCAAGACCATAATGCTGTGCCCTCTCTCATCTCCCCGGGACACCATGGCCCCGCCTGGGGCCCGAGGACCCCGCGGCCTTGCAGGTGCCAGAGCCCTCAGGCATAGCGGGTCTTAGTGAATGTTTGTGGAACAGACGGGCGAGTGGAAGAGTTGTAGTGAGTTGCAGGTAAATGAAAGTTATTTTTAAAGCGCATTTAAGTGACTTGGCTGCTTCTTGGCCTCTTGGGTCCGTCGTTCTGCCTGTAGACCTGCTTGGGGGTCCACGGGACAAACAGCCCCTACCAGGGGCCTGAGTCTGCATGCTTTTACTTAAGGTGAAGGTTTTTAAGCCGCTTGGAGTTAAAATTTGGCCAACTTTGTTTTTTTTCTTTTTAATTTGGCCACGCTGCGCGGCTTACGGGATCTTAGTTCCCTGACCAGGGATCGAACCTGCATCCTCAGCAGTGAAAACACGGAGTCCTAACCACTAGACCGCCAGGGAGGTCCCATGGCCCACTTTGAATGATACCGAATCAGCAAATATTTGTTGAACATTTGCAAACAGAAGGCAGATCCCTCGGGGTGGGTGAAAGGGTGTGGCCCTCATACCCACAACCAAAGTGCCCAAGGCCTGTGCCTTCTACTCTCAAGTTACTTATTGTTCAGTTGTGTGTGGATGTGTGTGTGACAACAGTGCACAAATGGATGAAACGGAGAAGCACCCAGTGGTTAAAGAATAAGCAGGAAAGGAAGCCTCGAGGCGGGGAGGTGGGCGGCTCCTTCTGCAGGGCCGGGGTCTTGAATGGATGCCTGGATTTTAGGGTGGCGAGGGTTGAGGGATCTGGGGGACAGTTGAGAGCCCTGGAGAAGGGACAGCTAAGCTGAGCTGGGGTCATGGTGAACTTGGCCAACAGGGTCCCAGGCCTGTGCCGTCTGCTGGTTATCTGTGACCTTGGGCGGACCATCGTACCTCTTGGTGGCCTGGCTGCCCCACGTGTGATGTGAAGCTCTCCCTGCAGACCAGGGTGAATGGCCAGGGTGGGCTGAGCCACTGGATGGGCCAGGACTCAGGAGGGCCCCTCCAGAGGCAGAAGCTCATCTTCGGAGGTTTGTGAGCCGTCGGACTTGGCTGAAGTAGAAGGTTGTGCTAAACAGTGAAAGAAACCCAAACAAGGAGATTCTGTGCTCCAAATTGCACTTGGCCGGCTCACCTCCCATTCGACCAGGTGTCACTTCCTATTTGTGCTGCGTAAATGGATTCAAATAGCTTTCTTCTCCTCCATCACTCAAAGACTGGCCTTGGTAGCCAAGAAGGGAATTAGTTTCAGGTGGAAGCCTATTTTTACCGTGGTGGAGACCAAACTGTTAATTACCTAGAAATCACATGAGGGTTTTTAGCCTGAAAAAGTTTTTTCTTGGGTTCAACTTTTCATAGATATTAATTATAGGTATCGGCTTCAGCCCACTGAAATAATTCCTCTCTCCAGAGATTAAAGACATTTAAAACGCTGTGCCTTGTTAAACATAATGCGTATTCTTTTTCTCTATTTCTGCTCGGCATATGGGATGGAAATAGGAGATTAGGGAATTTAAAAATGATTTGATACCTTTCCTGTATTTAACTAATGGTTGATTCCATACTCCATGTGTGTTTTCAAGTCTCTGAAGCTGGTGGGAATTTGACGATAAAGGTTGAGAAGGCAACCCTTTAATATTGTGACAATGGATCCTGATGGGGATGTCATGTCTTGTTTCTAATACGCATCCTTCCACCCATGTTTGTATGTGGACAGCCATCCTGGGGCTTCCCACTGTTCTTGGGATAAAATCCAGACTCTTTGCCTGGCCTCCACTCACCCTGCCCTCTGCACTCTGTAGAGCCCTGTTCTTTCAGCTTCTGGAACATGGCAGGCCCTCCCCACCTCAGCCTCTGTGTTCCCGCGATTCCCTCCGTCTCACTTTGGGGATCTTTTCAGCAAAGACTTCCCATCAGTCTCCTTAAACGTGTTCTTTTAGTCTCCACCCTTTTCCTTAATTACACTGTGAAAACTCTATTTGATTTATCTTTTTGTCTGCATGTCTGTCTGTCTGTTTTTCTGTCTCTATCAGAAATAGTTTCCTGAATACAGGGACGGTGTCAGACTTTGGGGCCACGTTGAGTTTGATGTGCCACGTGGGACAGTGTCAGACTTCGGGGCCACGCTGAGTTTGAGGTGTCCCAGGTGCCGAAGTCCTCCGGGTCCGGGGGTCCCTAACTTGGCTTTAGAGTTTCTGCTGCCTGGGCCCCACTCCAGGGAGCCTGGTTTCGTGGGACTGGGGTGAGGCCTGGGCACCTGGATGATTCTAACCTGCAGCCATGTTTGAGAACTGCTGTCACGGGTTGGGAACTTGGCGGGCACGCGGGATGCCCTGCAGGACAGATGGGACCCCGATGTGGAGCCAGGAGCAGCCCCAGCCCAGGCCCCTCGGGGCCACCACGCGGCCTCAGAGTCACGCCTCCGTGTCCGTGTGAAAATAAAGGAGTGTTTGGCTCACTCGGTGTAAGAAGCCAGAGATTTGTGGAATGGATTTTAGTACTAGTTCCATGAAAAGCATTCACGGCATTAAAACAGCAGCCAGTACTGGCCACCCAGCCCAGCGGGCTTAGCATCGCTGGCGTTGGGCTGAGGCTGCAGATTCTGAGTCTGGCTTTGTCATCAAGCCCTGGCTGCAGCCCTGATGTGGGGAGGCTGCCCTGGAGTGAGGAGGGCCAGCTCCGTGCTGTTTTCCCAGCTCCTGAAGCAGAGGCGGAGGCTCGGGATGAGAGGAGACCGGGTCATGCTCTCCTGGTGTGTAGTACATATTGTTGTTGGTGTGACCTTCCACCACTGGAGGGTGCAGTGTTGGAACAGGGGCCTCCAATTCACCTCTGCACCCTAATACCTAAGTTAAGGCTTGGTGCATAGTAGGACCTCAGAAAATAATTGGAGTATAGAAATACATGGATGGAGGAGAGGAAGAAGAAAAGGAAGGGGCCTGCTTTCCTGATTCCTACACCCAAGTGGGGCCGTGGGTGTGTCTCAGGCAGGCCTACATGTCGGTGTCCCTTCAAACTGATTTTCTGGACATATCTATCTGCTCAGTGTTCATTTCAGTGGGTGGGATTGATTCAGGCAAGGGCTAGGGCTGCTGCCTGGCTCAGAGGGGAGGTGCCCTTATGCTGTGTCCAGCGCTGTGGGGTGCCCTCCCCAGGCTGGTGCTCAGACACTGCTGTTCTTAGTCCCTTCCCAAGTGCTTGCTGGGTACTGTGCAGTGGGAAGGGATTTAGGGGGTGAGCTTGCGTGAACCTTCCAAGAAATGATTTCAGCACACTGCACATTCAGTTTGTTTCCAAGTTGCTATAGAAAGTAAATGATTAGTTAAGCAGCACCCACACAGTTTTTTAAAAAAGGAATGATTTTCCAAAACGAAGCAAAGCCCCACTGATTTGTCAGAGAGAGGAAAGAAGGCTTTAATAAGCAGAAAGCTGTTTAAGAAATCATAATTACTTACGTGGGCAAATGTACCAGCTCAGGGAGGTGCCCAGTTAAGCACTTAATCACGTTGACTTTCTCCTTCACACTGACAGAGCCGGCTCCCCACCCCTGGGGTTGACCAGATGTCCCCACGTTCTGGTGGGCAAGTAATATCACCTTCTTTTTTTTTTTTTTTGCGGTACGTGGGCCTCTCACTGTTGTGGCCTCTCCCATCGCGGAGCACAGGCTCCGGACGCGCAGGCTCAGCGGCCATGGCTCATGGGCCCAGCCACTCCGCGGCATGTGGGATCTTCCTGGACCGGGGCACGAACCCGTGTCCCCTGCATCGGCAAGCAGACTCTCAACCACTGCGCCACCAGGGAAGCCCTCACCTTCTTTTTTGTTTATGTTTTCCCCACGGATTGCTGAACTGATGTCCTCGAAAACTTATTTCCAAACTGGTGTGTATCAGACTCTCCTGGGGGAGCTTGTTATAAAGACAGAGGCCAGAACTCACCTCCAGTGTCCTGAGTGGGAGTCGGCGGGCGGGCCCAGTGCCTGGATTTCCACGAGCTCTTGGGCTGTACCCCTCCGTGGGGCGCTGTCTCTCAGGCAGTGGCCAGCAGGATCAGAGAACTCGGTCGGGACTTCCTCAGTGGCTGAGGTTATACTCCGTGTCCTTCCAATTTGAGGTGTGCAAGAGGGCGAATTGAATTGGGGGACAGGTGAGAAAATCACCCAGTTCTCTGAGCGGTATGAACCATCGCAAGGTGGAGTGGTGTCAGGGGGACCCGTGATCTGGCAAAACTCACCTGCGCCTGCTATGTGCCAGGCCCGCATGGGCACGTGTGAGACAGAGAAAGAAAACACGTAAGCCCTTCCCTCCAGCCTCCCCGAGTCCAGTGAGCGGATGGACAAGTAAGCAGCGACCAGGGCTGCTGGGGCAGGATCAGGGCAGGCTTCCTGGAAGAGGAGGTCCTTCACTGAGACGTGGGGAATTAAATTACATTAAATTAAGCCCATATGCATTGAGTATCGTCTGAGTCTCCAGCCCTGTGCTAGGTGGTAGAGATTCAGTAATGACCAAATCAGACAAATACCCTTTGTGGAGCTTGCATTTTATCAGAGGAGAGAGACACATAACCTAAAGCCAACAAAGTAAGTTCAGATGGTGGTAAATGCTACGGAGAAAATCAAACTAACAATGACCTGCGGTGATCAGGGATGGCTTAGGAGCCTGCATGCAAGACCAGGGTCTGAGCTGGGAATGGGCTTGGCAGGTTTGGGGGACAGAAGGAAGGGCAGTGCCTCGCAACTCAGCAATCTCACCCCTAGATATATGTATATGTATGTTTTTACTCAAGAGAAGTAAAAACCTGTGTCCACATAGAAATGTGTACGTGATTGTTCATTGTAGCGTTATTCACAATAGCCCAAAGTGGAAACAACCCAAATGCCCATCAACTGATGAATGTATTAGCAATGTGCTATACCCATAAATGGAATGTTATTTGGCCATTAAAAGAAATGAAGTACTGACACACGGAATGGATGAACTTTGGAAACACGATGCAGAGTGAAGGAAGCCAGACACACAAGACCACATATTGTGTGGTCTCGTTTGTGTGGAATGTCCAGAATAGGCAAATCCATAGAGACAGAAGGTAGGGAAGTGATTGCCAGGGGCCAGGGGGATGGAGGGATGGAGGGATGGGGAGTGATAACTAAAGGTATGGGGTTTCTTTTTTTTTTTTTTTTTTTTTGGCGGTACTCGGGCCTCTCATTGTTGTGGCCTTTCCTGCTGCGGAGCACAGGCTCCGGACGCGCAGGCTCAGCGGCCATGGCTCACGGGCCCAGCCGCTCCGTGGCATGTGGGATCTTCCCGGACCGGGGCACGAACCCGTGTTCCCTGCATCGGCAGGCGGACTCTCAACCACTGCACCACCAGGGAAGCCCTGGGGTTTCTTTTTGAGATGACGAAAATATTCTAAATGAATATGGTGATGTTTTCACAACTCTGTGAATGCACTAAGAACCATTGACTTGTACCCCTTAAATAGACACATTTATGGTGTGTGAATTTTATCTCAACAAAGCTGTTAAAAAGAAGATGGCATGGCTGGAGCAGATGGGGGGGCAGGTGCTGTGGTTAGGCAGGGAGAACAGATGGGGTGAGAAAGGGCACCCCGGGCAGTGGCTAGAGAGAGCTGGAGCCTCAGGAAACAGTTGGAGAGGCTTGGGATGGCAGAGGTGGGTGTGGATGTGCACAGGTGGGCGGGGCCAGGCACAGCAGGTGTGGTCACAGGGCAGGCCTGGAGAGATTTGCTGCAGAGGAAACAAATGGAGGCTGGAAAACCATTGCTCTTCTTTCACCACTCTGCCTCAGTTAATCCACTAGTTACCCTGCAGGGGCTTCTTCTGTCTCTTATTCAGGCAGACCCCTGCCGGGACAGTGGAGGGAGGGCTCCTCTGCTTTGGTCCTGCTCCCTCATGGGGCCCCCAGATGCTGACATCTCAGACCTCCGGAGCCCTGAATTGACCAAGGTGTGTAGTTCATTAAAAACCAATGACCTGGGCTTCCCTGGTGGCGCAGTGGTTGAGAGTCTGCCTGCCGATGCAGGGGACACGGGTTCGTGCCCCGGTCCGGGAAGATCCCACATGCCGCGGAGTGGCTGGGCCCGTGAGCCATGGCCACTGAGCCTGCGCATCTGGAGCCTGTGCTCCGCAACGAGAGAGGCCACAACAGTGAGATGCCTGTGTACTGCCAAAAGAAAACAAAACAAAAAAACCAACGACCCACCGAACAGCAGAAAATCCAAACTCATGTTACAATAGATTAAGGATGTAACCCGTGCTCATCTTAGACCTTGCAAGAAGAAAGTCCTAAGAAAAAGGAAACCTGAAATTACTGATAACCCTCAGAAGATAACAGCATCCAACCTTTTGATCGTTCCCTTTCTGAGCAAAGATTAGAACCCGGTGATACAGTTTGGAATTCTTTGTACACTTAACATTATGTTGTTGTTAACGTTTTCCTCCATCGTTGGAAATCCTTTGAAAACTACAGTGAATGAACTATCACTTCTTTTGTTGTTGTTGTTGTTTTAGAGCTTTATTAAAATTTTTTTCTTCCAGTTTTATTGAGATGTAATTGACATACAGCGCTGTATAAGTTTAAGGTGTACAGCGTGACGATTTGACTTACATACATCGTGAAATTATGACCACAATAAGTTTAGTGAACATCTGTCCTCTTGTATAGATACAACAGTAAAGAAATAGAAAAAAAGCGCCTTTTTCCCTTGTGGTAAGACCTCTTAGGATTTATTCTCTTAACAACTTTCATGTGAAACATACAGCAGTGTTAATGATATTTATCATGTTGTACATTACATCTCTAGTACTTATTTATCTTAAAACTGGAAGTTTGTACCTTTTGACTGCCTTCATCCAATTCCCTGTCCCCCTAACCCCACCTATGGTAGCCACAAATCTGATCTCTTCTTCTCTGAGTTTGTTTGCTTGTTTTTGAAGTATAATTGACCTACAACTCTGTGTTAGTTCCTGTTATACAACATAGTGATTGGATATTTCTGTGCATTTCAAAATCATCACCAAGATAATTCTAGATTCGATCTGTCACCGTTCAAAGATATTACATAATTACTGACTGTATTCCCCACACTGTACATTTCATGCCTGTGACATTTATTTTGCAACTGGAAGTTTGTACCCCTTAAGAACTGTCATTTCTTTATTGTTTTCCTATAGTTGTATTCTTGGAAGGAAGCTCAGTTTTCATTATGAACAATGGTATTGACATCACTAACCAAATCAACACCTTTGGAGGCAACTCTTTATCCATGTGTCTGACAGTTTCCTAGGACAAATTCCTGAAAGGGTCACTAGTCAAAGGTCATGAACCTTGAACACACCAGCTGCCGTTATGCAGATGTTTTCTGGAAAGATCCGCTGATATGACCCAGAGTCACAGTGTGGCTCCAAGTGCAGGTGTCACATGGGCTCTCTGGTCCCTTCCTGCGAAGGGCTGGGCTTGGGAAGGGCTTCTTGGAGGCTGCATGGTCCGGCGAGGCCCACTGTGGGATGGTTCAGTGGGGACCAGCTTGTGCAAAGTCTCCATGGCTGGAACACACACCTTTTTCTGGGGGAGGGGGTGAGGGAGCTGAGGGTCCAAAGCTGAGTTGTCCCCCAGCAATGGACAGGCCGGGAAGCTGGCCGCTCACTTCTCCCTGCCCAGCACCCCGACTCAACCTCCAGCCTCTTGTGGGCGTGGCTGCCGAGGCTGGCCTCTGGGCTCCCGCTGAGCCTGGATCCCCAGTTATTTTCACACGTGGGTGAAGCCCGTCAGCCTTGGCCTGCACTTATTACAGGCTGTTTGGCCTCTTCACTTTGGGGAAGTGAAGCCAGCCCAGAAGTGTTTCTCCTGTGATCTCATCATGGCTGTGGTTACCCTACAGTCCCTCTCTGCCCAAGTCTTGCTGAAGTTTTATTGGAAGATTAAAAAAGAAATCCAGGAATCTTTACTTAATGAAGGCTTTTATGACTTGCATAGCTGAGCCTTCGGACTGTTTCCTTCAGTGTTTGGAAGTGTTCTGAGTGCCGGTCAGCAAGGCATCCTGGTTCCATTCACCAGTGACCTGCATATTCCTGGAGTCATTCATTGGTCAGAGCCTGGTCTGGCGGGTGTGCTCATCACAGGAGGGTGCTGGGTTACCGAGAAGGTTCCAGGCGCCCCTGGACATGCACCCACACACAGCCCCCCAACCAGTGCTCGGACCGTGGCTCTCAGCTGCCGCTCCAGCGGGCAGCGGTCACTCCAGTGTCCCGGGAAGATGGAGGTCCCCCACGTGGGCCTCTGGTTTCCACAGATAAATGACTCGAGTTGATGGGTGGTAAGACATGGATGGATTGTAATTGAGCACAAACATAGGTGCCCCTGGGGAGCGCTGGTATGTACACGCCTGCTGGGAGAGGGGGATGACGGCCCCGGAAGGCAGTGGCGGCTTGGGGGTCGGGCTAGGCTGCCGTGTGTCTGATTCCAGGTGTGACCTTGGATAGGACAAGCTCTTGAACTGGGAGGCCCCTGCTTAAAAGGCTTGCTGGAGTGCAGGTTGGGATCCACCGAGAAGGGGCTTGTTGCGAAGAGCAGGGGGAGCCTCTTCTCGGCCCACCCTCAGCCTAGATCTGAGCCGCTGCTGCCCGGCTGGTGTGAGGGACCCAAGGAAGGAGGCAGACCAGGGCTCCAGGGGTGATGGGGGTGGCCCGGCTGGGCTGGGGTCTCCCAACCCCCAACACGCGCTCACCCAGTGCTTTGTCGCTCCAGATCCGTGCTCGGGCTTTACATGAGTGAACTCATTCAGTCCTTGCAGCAGTCCCACGAGGCGGGTGCTGCTCTCACCCCATTTGCAGTTAGAAGAGCCAAGGCACAAAGGAGTTAAGTAAATTGCAGCTCAGTGGCAGCCCTGGAATTTGAACCTGGCCGCCTCACTCCAGAATCCATGTTCTTAAGCAGCTGTGAGGTGGGTGATTTCTCTGGGCCTCAGTTTTCTCATGTGTTCAGCGGGGTTACTGATACCTCCCAGGCACAGCGTAGGAGCTCGATGGCTGTTCGATCTTATTATTCGTAATTGTATCAGCAAATGAATCGAGATGTGCAACGAGAGTGTGGCTGCCACAGGAGGTGGGGGTGGACTCCTGGGCTGGTTGGGGAAGTCTGCGGTGGCCTGGCATGCTGGTTTCCAGGGCCCCCCAGGCACCGCGGGTAGGAGGCTGAGTCTGACCCACCTGCTGGGAGGACGGAAGCTCCCGAGAAGCTCAGCCCTGGCTGGGTGACCCAGGAGCCCGGCAGGGCACGGACCCCGGAGCCCGGCTGAGCAGGCTGGGGAAGGCAGGTTTGACAGCGTTTAACTTTGTCCTCTAAATCTGCCTCCTTTGGCCAAATCCTCTAGTGTGAGGCGGATGCACCATTAAGGCGCCAAACAGGCGACTCGGAATTACTTTTTAGTAATCTGTGATGGGGGTGGGGTGACTGGGAGGCAGAGCTGTGATCCCAGATCCACGGGATCTGCATCCGTAGGCACTAGGCAGCTGTCTTTTCTGTCCTTAAAAACCCTGCCTTTTGGTCTTTTGCTTTGGTCACCTTCTTCTGCCCACACCTCGTGATCCTGGTGGTCCTGGCTGGGGGCGGTGGAAGCATGAAATCAGGGAGGGGCTGGAGGTCATCCTCTTCCCCTCCCCTCCCCTGCCTGCCCTCCCTTCCCCTCCAGGGCAGTCCTGAGGCTGTGACCTGTCCCACCAGCTTGCTGGGGGCCACATGGGCCGATCCGAGGATTCTGAGCTTCATTATGCATTTTATTTAGGGAAGACATTTGCCCTCTTTGCTTGGGTGTTTCGTCTACATGATGGTAAACAGACCAGTCTTCCCTCCACCTTAGTGATGGAGGAGTGATGTGCAAATGTTATGTCCCATAAAATGCTTCAAAGAAGGTGGGTGAGGAAGGAGAGAGGGAGGAAGAGGGAGTGATTGAGGGTAGGATCCAATTATATAAAATATGTTGGCAGACTCCTGTTCATCCTTCAAAACCCTAACGAGGTATTGCCTTCTCTATGAAGCCTTTCCTGATTCCCCTGGACAGAGTCACACTGATTGCTCACACCGGTGCTTTGCTGCACACACAGTTTTATCATTGTTGGGTCATACCCAACCGTCATTACGGTTCCTGGGTGTCTGGGTCTGGCCTGCTGGACCGGGAGCTCTGGACGTCAGGGACCACTGCATCTTCATCTTTGTGCAGCACTGCTCTTGGCTAAGAATGGGCCACAACCACTGTTGAGTGGAAAGGAATACTGACAACAGCCTTTGGCCAGACACAGAGCACGGCAGGGATGCTTGTTGCATTGTTTCCTGAACTCTTCCTCTTTTCTCCTCTTAGTTGTTTGAACTCAGCCAGCCTGGCAGTTGTCAGGATGGAACCATGTGTGTGCTGGGTCCAGTCCTGGGAAGCGGCAGAGACCCTGGCACCCCCCTGTGGTCCCAGGCTGTCAAGCAGGGCAGCCTCGGCTTGAGCTCCCACAGTTGGGGGCTGGAGGGGGTCCCTGGGGTCGGTGTAGACGCCCCTTTCTTCACGAGCTCTCAGGGTTCTCAGGGCTTTGCCCATCCACCAGTTAGAGCTTCCTCTTGGCACAGTGGCCTCAGAGCAGTGGAGTGCGCGCGTGGCTGTCCTGGGCCCCAGTGCAGGGCTCCTGCAGAGAAGTGGAGGCCCCGTGGCGTTTTGGGACGCAGCCTTGGAAGTCACAAAGTGTCACCTCCACCACCAACCTGCCACAAGCCTGTCCAGGTTCAGGGGAGGGAACATAGGCCATGGGAGCAAAATTAGCTTTTGGAGCTGTGTTTTCAAACTACCAGGGTGAGAAATCGCAGCTGTGGCAGGTCTGAAGCTCCCCTGCAACCCCCTCCCATCCCCAGCCCAGGGGCCTCTCATCTTTTTATTTTTATTTTTTTTTCTGCGGCACGCGGGCCTCTCACTGCTGTGGCCTCTCCCGTTGCGGAGCACAGGCTCCAGACGCGCAGGCTCAGCGGCCATGGCTCACGGGCCCAGCCACTCCGTGGCACGTGGGATCTTCCCGGACCGGGGCACGGACCTGTGTCCCCTGCATTGGCAGGCGGACTCTCAACCACTGCGCCACCAGGGAAGCCCAACCTCTGATCTCCTGTAACGGCTTTCCATCGCGCCGGGAGGGTCAGAGGCCTCGGGTCATGTCTCTGCCTGTGTGCTGGAGCACGGCTGTGCAGGCACGACCGTCTCTGCTCCGGACCCAGGGAGGCGGGCATCACTCACCTCCTTTACGGCCGAGGCTGGGGGAGCCCACGTCGCTGGCCTGAGGTCTCAAAGCCTAAGGAGCAGAGCCTGGATTTGAACCTGAGCCCACCTGACCCCCAGCCCGGCCTTGCTCAGCTCCCACACGCCCCTCCAGCAGGGGGGGTCCAGGGTAGGAGGTGACGGAGCTGTGTTGAATGTGCCCCATAGCTGTGGCTGGTGCCATCCTGTGTGCTGGAGGGTTAAGTCCTGATGTCTGCAACGGACCCAGCAAGGGGATATTTATGACCGGATTTATTCCTAACAGGTGGAGGGCGCAGGGCCGTGGTTCTGCAGGCCCTAACAGCCTGCTACATGCCGTGCAAGACAAGGAATGCACTGGCCCCTCCCCCGAGACCCACTAATCCAGACTGCCATCTGTCCCCGCTTTCACAGGCTACCTCCTGTTCAGTGTCACCGTTCAGGTTAAGACACAGTGGCTCCACTGTGGCAGGGAGTCTCGCTGGTCAGGAGTTCATGGCCAGGCCCTGCTCTGTTCTGGGGTGGGGGGATGGGTGGCACAGCTGTTCTGTGTCTTCGAGGACCCCCAGGAAGAGCCAGGGCGCCCGCTGGCTTTTCCTGTTTTTGTTTTCTCACTTCTGGGCCTCCTTATTGCCATGATCACGAGCATCTAAACTGAATGACGTGCTCTTTGCTAGCAAGTTAGTTCTGCGACTCATGGGGCTGTAGCTGGAAGTGGGCCGGGCATCGCGGGCTGGGATGAGTGTGTCCTCGTCGCCCACACACGCCTCCACCACCCGTGCACACTCACACACGCTCAGGAAACCGGCCAGCGGGTCTCCCCGCTACTTGAGCAATCCTGAGATGCAAGCCAGACGGCGGCTGTGGCTTTCCTGCCTCCTGACATCTAGACGAGACCGGCTCAAACCGCCTTGCGGGCGGGAGGCCTCCGTGGTTTCCGTGCACGTCGGGGCGCCTGGAGCTCTGGTCACCGCTGGCTCTGCGTTCCGCTCTGCGGCCCTGGCTTTGCCCCGGCTGCAGAGACTGGGACGAGAAACCCCACGTGGTTCTCAGTTTCTCTAGGAAACCGCGTTTCGCGGGGCCTGAGAGTGAGGTGGCCCTTACTGGTGGGAGGTGGCAGAGGGCACTCGACGTCACCCCGTGTGACACGCTCAGGTCGGGAGCCCAGTTCCCCCTTGGTAGCATGGCAGCGGGGGCAGAGCCTCCGCCAGCCCTGTCACCCCGGGAGCCGGGCCAGCGAGGAGGAGGGAGGGACAGGTGGGAAGGCCGCTCTGGCAGAGGGGAGGAAGGTGGAACCCCGATGATGCCGTGGCCTCCGTCCTGGGAGGCTGCTGTGGTTGGATCATGGTGCGGTGCCCCTTCCCTTCCCGGGTGAGCTGCCCAGGGCGTCCAGGCCCTGAGGCCCTGGCCCAGCGCTTGGTCACCGGACAGCTCCAGTTAGCAAGTGAGGCATGGTGCGCGGCCTCACTAAGCCAGTACCCACGGTGCCCAGGACGGCGGATTCATTCTTTTCATCATCTCTGAAGCCCTCCAGGGTTCGAGTCCCGAGCGCTTAGTCTGCTTCCCTGCCGAGCCTCGTGGTCTGTGACCTTCAGACTCCCGCTCAGCTCCAACATTCCGACATTTCAGTGGAGGCCTTGGTAGCCCGCCGGCCTTTGCAGGAGGTGTGGGCTCCCGCTGGGCCAGCTGCAGCCATTTCTGCGGGAGGGGCCATGCTGTGCAGACGCCTGCCATCCCCCCTCCTGGGCTGGGCCACTGTGGGCCCCCTCCGTGGGAGGGATGCCGTGAGTCCCCTCCCACCTGTGGGAGATGCGGTGGAGGAGCCCAGGTGCTCAGTTTAATTCCACTTAATGGACGGTCAGGCACCAACAGGCACCAGGTGTCAAGGGCAAGGCTGGGCAAAGCTCTGAACATGCCTGCCCCTGGGGATCGTGGGGTCCCACGGGGACACGGCTGCACGGCCACGGTGAGGCATGGCGGGGCAGAGCGATGGGTACAGCACTGTGGTAGCCAAACCTCACGGCTGCTCCACCAGGCCCCGCTCTGGGACTCCCGTGGTTCAGGTCAGTTCATCCGTTACGATTACAGCCCCATGAGGCCGGCATTACTGTATCACCCCCTGTTTATAAGTGGGGAAGCTGAGGAACTGAGAGGGTTTGTCACACCTATGAGAGTGGCAGGGCTGGGCTTTGAACCCAGGAGTCTGATGCCGTAGCCCCCCAGTGGTGGAGGTAGATGGGCCAGAGGCAGATGTGGTCCCACCCCCGTGCTGCAAGAGGTGAGGCGCCCCAGGGATGTGTTGGAGCAGGGAGAAGTGCAGGCCGGCCTGGAGAGCTGGGGGAATGGTCCAGGGGCCGCCCTGCCCACTGTGGCTTTGATCTGCAGAAGCTAGGAGGGGATGGGAGCCCCATGAGCACAGTCGGGGTGACCGTGACCGTGTCTTCTGGCCGTTGCTGAGCTCCAACTCCATGGCGGACAGAGGCCCTAAGTGCATCACCTGGAGCCCGACCCCTCACACCTGCAGCCAGGACTCGGTCTCGGCGGACCACGCCTCGAGGGGTTCAGAGCGCAGCAGACTCCCACGGCCCAGAGGAAGACTCCAGACGAGGCCGGTGGTTACCGCATGGTGGAGCGCTTCTCAGGGCATTGTAAAGTCCCCAGATGGTGTTGACAAGGCCCCCCTGTTTTGTACCGTGAGGCACCTTCCAGGTCAGTCAGAGCCATCCTTCCTGCATTTGAGTCCTGTCCCTGGCTCTGCCTGCTGGGGCCTCAGGCGAGTCCCTGCCCCTCGTTCCTCAGTTTCCCCATCTGTAAAATGGACGTCATCACCGTGCACACATCAGAGGGTGGTTATGAGAGCATTCAGAGAGTGACTTGAGTAATGCACTGTCCTGTCCCCTTCTTAGGCCTCGGTTTCCTCATTCCTAGAATGGGGCAGTTGGACCTGAGGGACAGGTTGGAAGTGGTGGGAGAGGGCTACGTGAGCCTCTGCAAGGGCCACGTGCTGCGGCGGGCAGGCCCGGGTGCCTTGTGGTCCTGGACTTGGGGAAGAGAGAGCTGCAGATGCCGGATCAGTCACCCTCACTGAGCCCCCAGCCTGGCGGCCCAGTCTCCCCAGGCACTGGGGTTCTCGATGGTGACCCAGGATTTGGACCGTCACTAAGGTGGCAGGTTTGTCCATCACCCTCGAATGTACCCATTCCTTTGATGGCTTGAACTGATTTCGAGTAGCTGGGGGAAGGGAGTCAGGGCGGTGCTGAGCTCCCAAGGAGTTGACAGCCATTGTCAATTTCTTGGTCTTTCTTTTTAGGAAGAGAGCATGACTTTGAATTATATCCTGTGCCTTCAGAGGGCTGTTGGCCTGAGGATTTCCAGGAGGGCTCATCCTGGTGACCCTGCATGGTGACGGCTCTGGGGCATCCGTGGGCAGTACAGCCAGAGAGTCAGACAACCACCCTCCCTGGGGTGCCTCCGGAGCATGAGGAAACCCCAGCTTCACCCCGGCTATGGGCTTGAGGTCCAGGAGCTGCCCTCTGCCGCTGTCCTTTGTGATCTGTCCCCCAGGCGCCACCTGGGCCCCTCAGGGCAGGGTCCCGTGTCTGGTTGTCACGGTGCCCAGCACACAGGTGGTGCTAGGTCCAGACTCCCTAAGCTCTGGGTACTGTTGGTACAGCTTGCCGCCCCTCCAGCTGCCTGACAGAGGACCACCCAGGCTCCGGCCGCGAGGCAGCCTGTCACGGCAGCCACGGGTCAGTGGCAGTGACTGCTGTGGGCTGGAGGCTGGGGAAGCCTTGCAGAGGAGACGGGTGGAGGCTCGTAGCGACAGAGGTGGGAGTTTACCCGCAGGATGGGCAGAGCAGGGTGAGAGAGGTGTGGCCACTCACCCAAGGTCACACAGAAGGTCCTGTTGTGGTTCCTTTGGCCTCAAAGCCTGTGCCTTGGCTCTGGAGGCGGGTGGATGAGAACCGCTCCCTGGGGGTGATTAGAGGGAAGTGTTTGGGCAGCCAGGCTCCTGAGGGCACAGCTTCCTGGGGAGGTGCTGTTGAGCCCCTGGCTGAGCCCCCACTGGGATCCATCCTGGCTGCTTGAGTGACTGTTGAGAGAGCAGGTCCTGGTTGCTGCAGGGACTGACCTTGTCCCTTGGGGTCCACTGGGGCCATGCTGATGAGCGCTCAGGGGCGGAGACACTTAGAGTTCACAGCAAGTGTGAGGCACCTCTCTGGATTCCAAGGGCAGCTTCTCGGGCTGGGCGAGCCCTTTTGGTCACGTGGCTAGCGCCAAAATTTGATTTGCAGATGGACATGAGCACCTGTGGAGTATCAGCTGTAGGTACTGCCCAGCCCTGATGGAGTGTGCACACCTCCACAAGTCTTACTGAGCACTGATTGCGTGCAGGCACTGTCCTAGGTGCAAGCAACAAAGCAGGAAACCAAATAGCTGAAACTCCCTCTCTCCTGGCATCCTCGTGGAGAAGGGGCCCGCTGCAATCACAGGAACGAGAAAACACGTGCCTACATACAGTCACACACACATGTACATGCATTCACCCGTGTGAAGGTGTGTAATGTGCCATGGAGAAAATAAAATGGACCGGGGAGGAGGAGGGGGAAGGGAGGGGGAGGGGAAGGAAGTGTCTGGAAGTGCAGGTGACACTTTAGGGAGGGTGGCCAGAGGAGCCATCCCTGTGGGGAAGTGAGGGAATGAGCCGCAGGGGTGTCTGCAGCCTGAGCACCCAGGCCGGGAGCAAGTGCAAAGGCCCTTGGGCAGGAATGTGTCCGTCTGTGTGAGGACCAGTGGAGTTCCAGTCGGTGAAGGGGAGTGAGTGAGGGACTGAGCGTGGTAGGAGACAAGGCCAGGAGGTGAGGGGGGCTGAAGGCTGTGTTCTCAGCCCCCTCAGCGTGTCACCCTGCAGTTACTGTGAACAGCTCGTTAACTGTGGTTTTAACTTTCTGACGCAGGCTCACAGCTCACAGGAGTGAGAAGCAGGTGTCATTTTCTAGATGGAGATCCTGAGCTTTCGGGGAGTTGGACGGCTCCCCTGGGGGTGAGCAGGGCCTCCCCCCGCCCCCACCCAGCTCCGTTTCAGCCATCTGACGACATGGGCCTCTGTGGCTGGCCACTCGGTGGCAGGCGGCTATTTTTAGTCACAGGCGAAGGTGCAGGGGCCTCGAGTACAGCGCGAATGGAAATAGAAATGTGGTTTCTGACAAGCAGCAGATAACGTGGGCAATTTCCCTCTTCTTCTTTAGGAAATCCAACTTTAACAAATTGATGGCAATAAAAATAGATGGCCTTTTCAAAATGCCCAGTGAAAGCTCATCATGCAAAGGGATTCCCGCTTAAAACAATTTTTATCGGGTTAGGGAAAAGACCTCACTCATTCTTCTGATGGCTTTCCAGTCTTGCCCACGAACTCCTCTTCAGAAGAGACGCCTCTTGACTCACAGGCATCAACAGTGGCACCGGCTGTTCCTCTGATGGGACCCCACCCATCTGTCTCAACAGAGTGGAGCCAGGGAACAAATGGAGTGAACCCGGGAGTCCCAGGACTGGGGTCTGACTCTGGTGTTAGCGGTTTTCTGTTTTCATTTATTCACGTATTTATTCAGCAATTTTATCGAGTCCTTCCTGCAGACCAGGTATCGTGCTTGGTGCCACGGATGCCGTTGTGAGGAGAGCAGAGATGAGTCTGTATCCTGGAGTGTTTGGTCAGTCTTGTGTCTCTGAGCCTCTGGCATTCCAACTGTAAAGTGGGAAGAATAATACCCATCGCGGGGCGGGGGAGGGGAGTTTCGAGGGTTCGCCTCACATCACACATAAGAAAGCCCTTTGGAAGCAGTAGGGTGCTGGTCCCAAGGATGGGGAGTTTTGGTTCCTCCTTTTCCTTCAGTTGCTCCATTGTGGACATTTTGTTGAGCTGAATTTCTCTAAGATCTGCACCACGATCCACCTGACGTGATTTTTTGGGGTCTCTTTTGCTTCTGAATTAGAGAACGCAAGTGAAAGAACACGGTGCCAAAACAAACATTCAGGGGTTTTAAAGATACTAATGGACTGTGGACCAAGGGTATTGTTGAATGTCTGTCATCTGAAACGTGAAATGCATTTTCTCTCAGAAACAGTGCTCTTTCTGATGCAAAGGCAATGTAGACAAGATTCTGTTTAACTCATGGTGGGAATGTAGAGGCTGCGTTTGCAGAGGCAAAATGAAATGATTAGAACAGGACTGTTCAGTGGCCCAGATGTACTCAAAAGAGTAAACAACGGGTTTATTAATTGTGGATGCTGGGGCTTGAGGAAAAACAGATTTAATTAGAAGAGGTGGTAGGGGTAGTGGGAGGATTTGCGAAGGATACGACGGGGCTCCCTGGGAACTGCAAGGGCTATAGATGCTGCCGGCGATGTTCTTTACTGTGTATAAAACCAAATCCAGACTGAGTCGACCTTTTTTTTTTTTTTTTTTTTTTTTTTGCTGTACGCGGGCCTCTCACTGTTGTGGCCTCCCCCGTTGCGGAGCACAGGCTCCGGACGCGCAGGCTCCGGACGCACAGGCTCAGCGGCCATGGCTCACGGGCCCAGCCGCTCCGCGGCATATGGGATCCTCCCAGACCGGGGCACGAACCCGTATCCCCTGCATCGGCAGGCGGACTCTCAACCACTGCGCCACCAGGGAAGCCCGAGTCGACCTTTTTTTAAAGAAATAAGGTATATCCCCACGCAGCTGTTAGGAGGCCGGCTGGGGTCCGAGAGCGGCAGGGCAGGCAGTTCTTCTGTGGACCACTGAGTGGTGTTGTCCGCCCAGAACAGCTTGGTTGCTCTCGGGAGGAAGGGGGCCGGCGTGTGCGTGTGCGTGCGTGCATGGAAGGGGGAGGGCGGAGCTGGGGCGGAGCACGTGTCCTCAGGTGTTTGTGTTGGTGGCGTGGTGAGGCGTGTGGGCTATGCTGTCCGCCCCGCGTGGCGTCAGCGCATGAATCCAGCTGTTCCCGTGACCCGCGCATGGTGCTGTCATTCTTCTGCCTCCTTCACTGTCTGGAGTGCGTGGCCCCCTCTCCCCCAGCCGCCTGGTTGGAGCCGAGCAGGTGGTGTGGCCTGCTTCCTACCCGCCTCTGCCACCCACCCGTGCTCTCCTGATCCTGGGCTTCTCTCGGCGGGCGGGCACCTGCCACTCCGGATCCCGCTGCTCCGGGAGCCAGGACACAGCTGCCCCCGTTCCTCCCAGGGGCCTCCTTGTCCTCCTCTCTTCGTCTGTGGCCCTGTCCTTTGCCTCCTGGAGAGTCTTTCTCCGTGTCCTGTCCCTCATTTCCTTCTTCTCGCTCTGGTCTTCTGCCCCCCACTCCCTGCGGGGCATTTCCTTGTGCTCGACCCGTGGTCAGTGTCAGGGAGCCCTTCTCCCCACTGGCAGGGCCCCGCATGGACACAGTAGCAGCGTCTGGGCCTCTGCAGAGGCCACGCAGGCCAGGAACGAGGGACTGGGGAATGGCCGTGGCCATGAGGTGACCTGGCCTCCTGTGGGCAGGGGACGCTCTCTGCGGAGAATAGCTGCCTTGCTGATACAGTGTGTCTAATTGGAGTCTAATTGGAACCCTAAAGGCCCTAACGAGTGACCCTCATGAAGCTGCGCTTCTCTTTCTGCCTCTGCCCTGATGGCTTCCTGGGGTGGGGGGGCTTCAGTTTCCCATTTGGAATCTTCCTGTTCCCTGTACCCTCCCCCAGATGTAAGTGGGCCCTGGGCTGCTGATCTCCTGGGGGAAGGGACTTAGAGAGGACGGCCTTCCAGGAGCTGGGCAGGGCCTGACTGGTCTTTGAGCAAGACCTGACCTTGGCAGTGGGTCAAGCCCTTTGCATGCTGTTTCCTTCCTGTGAACTAGAAACCAGAGGTTCTGGGTGGGAAGGCCTGAGAAGCCCGCCTCGCCCTTTCAGATGTTACCAAAGGGAATAAAAGGGAAAAGAAACAACTCTTTGATTCCTTTGTCTTTGAAGATAAAAACCCAAGTATTTGTCAAAGAGGGTTAATGGGGGCGATGCTGCCTTCATCCATCCATCTGGTGAACTGCTCTGGGAAGACAGACACTGCTGTGGAACCATTAGCGGAGAGCTACCATGCTGGTCTCCCGTCTGTGGGCAGGATGGCTGTTCTGGTCACGGGAAGGAGTCTGGTCTCCACATTGGACGTGGGTTCTCATTTCAGCTTCAGCCCCTGCAAGGTGTGGAGACTGGACCAGTGGCCTGACCTCACAGCTCAAGGCTGGGGCAGTGATCCCAGGGCCACAGGGGATGGCGTCACAGGTATGCTCTGGGAGCGTTCAGGTGTCTGCAAGCATCATCGTCCCTGATGGGAGGAGCCTTCGTTCCCTGGGGAGGGCCCTGGTCACCCAGCGCTGGGCCCTGACAGTGGCAACTAACATTTCAGCTGCTCTGGAGGACGGAGGAGAGGTGCACAAGGGCAAGCTTTGTTCTAATCAGGGTTTACTTCTGCAAAAAATGTTTTACCAGAAATTACCGTGAGGAGCCCTTCCTGGGGATTCGTAATTTGTTTGATACAGAATGTGGAGCCATCAGGGTGTCAGCTGGAATGCAAGATAAACTCTAATTTGCTGGGGAGCATGGGGGCTGGAGAGATGGTAATTAGAAGTGATTATCTGCCCCTGATTCTGCCAAATCACTTCTCCATTCCTGGTTCTCGAGGTTGGAATGGAGCAGAGGTTGGCCACCCTGGGCCCTGCTCTGAGGCTTTGCTGCCTGATGAGTTCTGTCCTGTTCTTGTTTCCTGGGCTGGATAATGGGGTGCTGTCTTTTAAAGAGGATTTAACCTTCTCAGCCCTGGTTCCTGTTAGAATCCTGTGGCTGTAACTGATAGACTTCTCCCTGGAGAGGCGGTGGTGACCACGACATCAGCCATCATAGACCCTGCACACCAGACTCTGTTCTTAAAGACAGCAGCTGTAGCAGGAGACACGGGTTTCAGATCTGGCTTGATCCTCAGTTGGGGTTGCCAGATAAAATACAGGATGCTCAGTTAAATTTGAATTTCAAATAAACAATGCATACTTTTTTAGTGTAAGTGTGTCCCATGTCATATTTGGGATGTGCTTATACTAAAAATGTTTATTCAAACTTCAAATCTTGCAAGGGACATACTTACACTAAGAAGCTACTTGAATATTCTGTAGTTTATTTGAAATCCAAATTTAACTGTGGGTCCTATATTTTTATTTGCAATCTGCAACATACCCTTAGTAGCCTGGGACCTTGGCTGGTTGCATAACCGCCGGGTCTCTGCCCTTCTGCACGCAGGGGAGGGCGGGTGATAATTCCTGCTGTACTTACTCCCCAGGGTGGCTGGAAGCAGTGAGGCAGTGTGACCCAGCACACATCTGTAAATGCCCACCTTGCTGTCCCATCTACCCCATGAGCCCTTGTCAGCCTCAGAGCTCCTTCCAGAGATTCCCATCTCATGCTGCGGGGTAGGTAAAGAGGCGTTTTGGGGGGCCCGGCTGGTGGGCCGAGGGCACCAAGTTTTGTAAAGTCCCGGCTTCTCCCCTCAGTCCAGGCCTTGCTGCTCCATGTCCCTCTTGGATCCTGGCCAGCACCATGGGGAAGGGACTGGACAACGACGGCCCAGGAGTTGGGGCTGGTTGTCCTCTGGTGACCACGAACTCTCTGCGTGGTCCTGGTCAGGCCTCTTTATTTTATCTTCCACTCGCCATTTTGGACACATCTCTCTGTATTCTCCGAATCTGCTTGCTGATATCATGGGGCTGCAGAGGAAATGGGAGAGTGGGTGGACAGAGGAATGGAAGTCTTCCTGCATGTTTGGTTAATTTTGGGACACCCCCTCTTGGCTCTCTTGACCATGTTGTGTGTCCTCTCTTGGGGATACAAACACACTGGCAGAGACCGCAGCAGCACCAGGGAGAGGCTGCCACTTTGGCTGATGAGGAAGTTACCTGCTGGGATGTCTCTCTCGGTTATTTCATCACCTGGTCGGCTTCGGCCTCCCAGACCCACCCAGCTGCCATATTGGTTCAGCCTGGCTCTCCGTCCATCCTCTGTGGGCAGCCAGAGTCAGGCGCTAACCCACATGGTGATTTATCTCTAAGATGGTTCTCAAGATTCATGTGTGAGGCTTTATGTGGCCTTGGCTTTTGCTGCTGCTGCCGGCTGCCGGTTGAACACGATGTCGTCCCTCTAGGAGCTGATGACATCCACCCTGGGCGTGACGTCCCTGCAGCTCTCCCCGCCCCCTCTGGCACCTGCCCTGCATGTGAAGTGTGTTCTGGCAGACCTGCCAGGGCCCTTCTCAGCGCCCGTGTGTTCTCAGAGGCGAGGAAAGCCTGGAGCAGGCGAGTGCGAGTTGGGCCTTGGCACTGCAGCCCCGGTTCTGAGCACCAAGGCCCCGTTCAACCAGCCGGGCAGCCCGTAAGCCCTGGCAGACCTGCCTCTGAGCTTCTGCCCCCGGCACCTCCACCCACTCCCACCCCGACCCCTGCCTACCCCCCAAACTCTTGTTTAAACCACTAGGGGAAACCCTTTTGAGGCAATTAGGGAAAGGCAGTTGCAGCCCAAACAGGCTCCTCTGACTGTGTTGTTCTGCCCAGCAGAAGGTTCCAGAATGTTGGGGAGGGAGCCATAGCGCCTTAATATGCAAGTCAGCCAGGCCCCTGGGCCTGTCCTTGTGTGGGAAGCGGGGAGGGGAGGAAGCAGCCACGGGGACCTAAGGTGGCCGCCCTCCCTGCCCTGGGCCCAGGTGTGCTCAGGCTCCAGCAGGTGTGGATGGCATGGGTCCCCCTGTGCTCTGGAGGTACCAGGGTGTAGGGACAGGGGGAGTAGCGGAGGAGGTCAGGCCATCTCCACCCCTAACCTGAGTTCTGCAGGAGCCTGGAATAAGCCCCTTTCATCCCCATCGCCACCCCACTCTTACCAGCTGGGAACCTGTACACACAGGGTCTCCTTGACCAGAAAATGGGCAGAATCACAGTAGTGCCCACACCCCACCCCAACCGCCTGGGTGGTGGGGAGAACACTTGACATAGCCAGGCCTGGCGCCCAGTAAACACCCTTACTCTTGCTACCGTAGTGTGTTGGATGCGCCCGGCGTTGCTCTAAGTACTTGCTTTAGGACCAATGTGGGATTTTGGCTGTAGGACAGATCCATTAGTCCTGCCTGATTTCGTCTCTCTCTGCAATAATTCGGGCTTTAGGCTCAGAAAGACCTGGATTCAGCTCTGGCTCTGACTGCACATGTGGCTTCGGTTTATTCCCCTGAGCCTCTGTTTCTTCATCTGTAAAATGGGAACAGCGCCTCCGCACAGGCCTGTGGGGAGCGTTTCAAATGTGCACGGGGTGCTGAGGGAGCACCTGGCTTTGGCTGGATGAGGGTCTGGCCCTATTGGTGGTCGTGTTCTATTTCCTCCCCATCCCCCGGTGCCAGAGCAAGGCTGGGGTGGACAAGTGCTCAGTCAGCGTGGGGCTGGAACAGGTGACTGGCCCTGTGCTGCGTGGGCACATATGTCTCCACCAGGGGTTGGGGGCCTGGACGTGGCCCCTGTTGGGGGGCCTGAAGGGTAGGCAGGACCACCCTGCTTTCCAGATGAGGAAACAGTGAGTGACTTACTTGTGCAGGGCTCCCAACTAGGCTCCCAGTGCTCAGGGTTAAATGTGCAGGGCTGCGGCGTTGGCACCAGAGTGTGTGCTCAGCAAATATTCAGTAAGTGACAGAGTGGACTGTCACAGTTATTGCTGGCATGGCTGAGGGACACTCCCGCGGGATTGAGTGACCATGGATGGGGCGTATGAAGCAGCGTAGTTAGGATCCCTAAAAGGCACTGCCTCCGAGCTGGGCTCAGACTTTACGTCTGTAGCCGGGATGGCCTTCTCTGGCCTTTGGAAACCATTTGCACCTGTCAGCTTAACAGAACCCACAGATCCGTGTCTGGCCTGCAGTGAGTCTGGAGCATTTTCTATGCACAGGAGGGTGTGGGACAGTGACAGTCTCACAGGTGGGGAGAGGCACTGAAGTCCAGGCTCTGGGGTCACCACGGAGTCCCAGCTGCTCCAGCCTGAGGGGTTGAGAAAGGCCTGAGGGCTGCGAGTGAGGCCAGGAGGGCTGGTTCTGACCCAGACAGGTAGATGGAGGGGCCTGGGGCTGGGATTCAGCTCGGAGGCGACCCAGCATTGAGATGGAGGATCCCTTTGGGCCCTCGAGGCACTCAGGGAGTCTTGGGGTGACCCTGCCATCTGTGCACAGCCCTGCAGGCCCAGTGGCCCCTTGAACCCTCGTTTCTGAGGTTCTCCTCAAATCCCAGAAACTCAGGAGCCCTTGACATCCCGCGATGGAGTCTCCCGTGGGTGGGTATTTTCCTTGTTGCTCTGGAAGATGTGCCCACAGCCACCAGGTTACTGGTGTGGGAGCACTAAAGAGGTCAGGTGCTCCTGTGTTAAGACCCTGGCTTTCGCTGCCTCTGGCTGAACCCTGAAACTCGGTGGGCCGAGGGATCAGAGGATGGGGTGGCTTGGAGAGGGCACAGTTGGCTCCAGAAATAGGAGACTTAATTCGGAAACAAGGGGAGGTGAAGTGCCCGCCGAACTCCCCGGAGTGGAGCCCATTAACACGTGGACCCGTTACGGGGCCTGGGAGATGCCACAGCAAGGGAAGTGAGTGAGTTCAGAGACTCTGATGTGTTTCTGGGGACAGGGCTGGAGGCCCCAGTGAGGGAGTAGGATTACGATGCTTTTGTAGCGGCGGCAGGTCTGCCTGGTAGAATTTCTCTGACTCCCGAGTTCCCTGGTGCCCAGAGCGGGGCCAGAGCACAGGAAGATGCCGAGCATGGGCTCCAAGCCCGGCCCTGACCGCGGTCCCGCTGCACCCTCCCAGCTGTTGAGCTTGCTGTCTTTGGCCAAGACTAAGAGCCTCACTTAGAGATCCACGTGGGGCTGCTGGGGGCTCCAGGGAGGGTGGGAGCTTCAAGTCCCTCACTGTAAGCAGACTCTGGGAAATCAACCTGGAAATGTGCTCTGACCCCTCACTGTGTGCTCAGCACAGGCCACTCGACATGGACACAGGATCTCGTTTGGTCCTCATGGCAATGCGTGGGGGGAAGAGCTGTCCCCCATTTACCAATGAAGAAGCCGAGGCCCTGAGAGGTGAAGTCCCAAGGCAGGGTCACACAAGCTGGACCATCCATGTTACATGGACGTCAAGAAGGGCCGGGGCAGTCAGGGAAGACTTCCTGGAGGTGAAGATCCTGCTGTCCTGGGGCTTGCATCCTGGTGTAGTGTTACCATAAACGACCGCCTCTCAGAGGATTTTCACCTGTTCCTCCGGGCCAGGTGCAGCGCTAGCAGCAGCATGAGCATGAACTCACTTATTTTCACAGTAACCCAGCACGACAGGAACTACTGGTGTCCCTGTTTTACACATGTGGAAACTGGGGCTCACTTGACCAAACAGGCAAATGTAGAGGCTCCAAACAAGCAGGGAGCCAGGACTTGAACTCAGGACGTGATCAGGGCGTTTTCTCCAGCTTTTGAGGGTGTGTAGAGAGTACAGAGGAACCTCTGTATCCTCTGAGCTCTGATTGCAAAGTGAAACCACCACCAGCACATCAGGGAAAAGGACCTTGTCCCGAGGCCGGGACCCCTCTGCTCCTGCCCCGTGGTCCCTTCTGCCAGCTGCAGGGGATGCTGCAGCCACTCTCTCCCTAGCTTCCCCATCCACAGCACCCCACAGTCCTCTAAAAAATGCCAGTATTGGGCAGGGGTCATAGATGAGGGGTTGCCCTTGAGATGCTGGCGGGTCATGTAAATGAGAGAAGGGGGCTGGGGGAGACAATAGAGAATGGTGGGGAGCAGGGCAAACTGGACAGAACCCCCTGTCTGAAGGTATTCAAACCTAAAAGGATTTAAGACCATGGATTTGTCAAAAAAACCTGACTTTCAGCCAGCTTTGGCCTGGGATCCTGGTTTGTGACCTCTGACTGTTGGGGAGACCTCTGGCCCCTGGGAGACCCCATTAGGGCCTTGAGCTGGGAGTGGGATGGGGAGAATCTGCTGAAAGCAGGACACTGAACCCCAATTTGGCCACAGTCAGCTTTGCTTCTGCTCTCCCTGCAGCGATCTGAGGTCTGTCAGGGATATTTTGCCTCCAAATATCAGAGAGATGGAAAAGTAGTGGCTTCCAACGATGCTGCAAGAGAGCCCAGGTCCGGGTCAGAGGCACCAGGGTTCGAGTCTTGTGCACCTGGGACTCTGTCTTTGTCTGGAAGGTGGGAGTCGTACCTGCACATCTGCTGTGCCCTGTCACCCCCCATGACCAACAGCTCTCCTTTGCCGGTCATGGTGGGTGACAGGGCACAGGAGATGTGCCAGCCTGGCGTGCAGTACGTGCTCTGAGAAGGGCAGCTGTTCCTCCTTCCAGGGTGACACGGTAGGTGGACACCGTCTCCTGGAGGGGTGGCAAGGCAGGCATGGAGGCAGCCTCCACCCAACAGTGCTGAGAGGCCGGCCAAGGGGCACCAGTGTCCCACTGTACAGATGAGTAAAGTGATCCCTAGGGAAGTTATGGGACTTTTCCAAAGGTGCTGGGGAGGCCGGGGCTGGGACGTGGGGCCTGACTCCCAGTTCTGGGGACCACGGGCTGCACTTAGTGCCCAAGTGTTGGCCGAGGTCCATGATGCTGACCCCACCCTGGTTTTCTGCACAGGGGCTTGGATGCTCCAGCTCAGTGGATAGCGTCCTGGCCTGGCTACCAGGAGTTCCTGAAGTCCCTTTTAACGGGCCACCAAGCTGCCCATCAGCAATTCCACACTGTATAGTTTCAGTCCTGGGCTAATACTGAAAGCCACAGCCATGTAGAAAACACCAGGAGAGAGCGCCGAAAGGTTCCATGGCCTGTGTCCTCTGTGCCCCAGCATGTGCCCCTGAGTCTGTGTTTGGGGTGCTTGGCCACATCCACTCAGGAACCTGTACCCCATCTTGTCCTTTTTTCTTCACTGGAAGCTGCATTCTTGTGTCTAATCTGTAGGTTTCAGGGTTCAGAGGTTACAGGTCACATGGCACCACACTGCCCACCTGGCTCTTTCCTGTTCTCTTTGGCACCAAATACCTCTGGGTCCCATGGTACCTGTGGGTGGACGGCACCGGGCAGGGTTGGTGAGGGCCAGAGGGGAGTCCTTGGCTGCTGTTCTGAGCTCCCCTGCAGAGCCCCGCCTCACCTGCAAGAGATGCCCACAGGGCGGTGTTACCCCGTCCCTGCGTCTCGGGCATGGAGGTGAATGTCCACAAGGAGACAGTGATGAGCGTCCAGCACTCTCTCCCCATGACCCTGCTGTTCCTTCCGACAGCAGTGCTGTCCACCCGCGACCCCGCCATCTCTACGGGCAGGACCCCTATCCTGCCATGCGCTGCCCACTCCCTTCTCCTCCAGGGAGCCTGCTCTGATGTCCCCCGTCCCAGCCTTCTCCACGGGACACACAGCCAGTGCTCAGGAGCTGTGTGCAAAGCAAGCAGAGGTGAGAACCTTGCTCTGAAGGCCAGAGGCACTTGGTGGGATGGGGGGTGGCTTGCTGCCCTGGCCCCGACTTGGTGTGTGCTCCCCGAGGGCACTGGTCTCTAGCGAAACCCCACGCCCCCGGGGCCAGCAGGTGTGCACGGCAGAGGGCACAGCTTGAATGCAGAGCCGGGAAGGCTCTGTTTCTAGTGGAGCTGATGTGGCTGAGTGAGAATTACATACTCTAGGCGGACGATGCTGTCTTCAGTGGTTTTTTTGCGCTCATTGGAAGCTTTAATGTTTCTGGGTAATGAAATCCATTATCCGGTTTTCAGTGGTATACTTGGAAGAGAAAATTATTGGAATGAATAAACAATGCAATATTTGTACCCAAACATTCCTTTAAAATATAATGAAAAACATTTCTTCGACACTTGGAGCATTTTGGTTGTTTGGCCAGCCCTAAATGGTGTCGTAAAACAAAACGAAGAGGCAAATTTATTAGCCTTCATGGGGATGTTTCCTATATGTTTTCTTTGGAGGATCTGGGGCGTAAACATAGAGAGTCTTAGAAGAGCCGGAGGGCTGGCGACTCTCTCTTGACAGATGTAAAAACTGAGGCCCAGGGAGGGCTGGCCTTGCCGTGTCACGGCCAAGGTTCCTCCCTCGCTGGCCCTCAGTCTCCTCTTCACCAGTGTTGTCAACTGGGAGTCCACCTTGAGGACCATCAGGGGTCAGATACAACGGTAGGGGCGGGGAAGTGCTTTGTAAACCCTTCTTGTAGCCAGAATCCAAATCCTTGGAGGGTGCCATTCCTTCTTGCCCCAAACCCCTACCCCCGTGCGCTCCAGTCACCTAAAAAGCCAGATTCCTCACTCCCTGTGTTACGTGAAGAGGTGCCCTGAGGAAGGGGAGCCCTGGGCAGGGTTGTCAGGACCTGAGATCTGAGCCCAGCACTTACATAGCTGGGGGGCCCCAGGCTGCGTTGGAGAGAGTCGCCCGGCCCGAGATCAAACGCCAGCTCAGCTGCTCACCGTGTGTGGCCACAGGCAACGGAGCCTTCCCCAGCCCAGGATGCTCATCTGTAAATTGAGGCCTTCCGTGACCCATTGGTAGGGCTGGATGGAGAGATGGTGCACGGCGGAGGTTTTACCAGTTGGAAGGCGCTCTACCTATGTTAACTGAGGTTACAGATCATACCCCTTGTTCTCGTGAGGTACAGGGCAGCGTGGGGCAGTGGGCTGGAATCAGACTTTACACCCAAACACCAGGTGTGTGGCCTCGCTGTTTGACTTTGGGCAAGTTGCTTAACCTCTCTGGGCCTCTGGTTCCTTATCTCTAAAAAAGAGGATGACGGCCTTTTCTGGATGATTTCTGATGAGAATTAGAGACTGCCTCCTGAAGTGCCTGGCGTGTGAAAGCATTTTGGAAATGGTGATTATCAGTATCACTCTCTGTGACCTTGGCTGGGCACCTGGCATGTCTCATTCTCAGTGTTCTCACCTTGACTTGAGTTTTGAAGATCTCTGTCCTTTATTTAATTTTATTTCTCTTCCCAGGTATATAATTCTTCTGTAGCATTTATAGTATTTGAAGCCCTATGCTTTAATCAGAGTTTTGCAAAAATACGTCAGTACCTTAAAAGGGCCAGTGTTGCAGAGATGGAGCATTCCACTCGTGGTCTTAGTGGGAAAGGCTGGCCTCTGGGTTAGGTCAGGACCTGAAGAGAACTGAGGGGGCGGGACCCCTGAGAGCTTGTGTCTGGGGCTGATGACTTGGTGGGCCAGCAGAGTTTATTTATTTATTTATTTACAAAGCATTTATTTACTTTTGGCTGTGTCGGGTCTTGGTTGCGGCATGCAGGATCTTTCGTTGCGGCACGTGGGAACTTTCGTTGCGGCACGCGGGAACTTTCGTTGTAGCACGCAGGCTCAATAGTTGCGGCGCATGGGCTTAGTTGCCCCGCAGCATGTGGGATCTTAGTTCCCCGACCAGGGATCGAACCCGTGTCCTGTGCATTGGAAGGCAGATTCTTAACCACTGGACCACCAGGGAAGTCCCCAGGCCAGCAGAATTTAACCGTCTGCTTCTGAAGCATCTCAGTCCCCTTACCTGTTGTTGTAAGTCACTTTGGCAGTGGTATGTGGATGATGAGGTTTCATCAGTCAAGGGTATCTAGACAATGCTTTAGAAACTAACAGCCCCCAATCTCCTTGTCTTAAGACAGTCACTTATTATTACAGTTATACGGGTAGACTGGACTCACCTGCATGGGTGTTGCTTGGTTGCAGTCAGATGATGGTGGGGCTGGAGTTGTCTGAAGGCATGACTGGGTTGGACGTCCACAGTGGCTTCCTCACTCTTGTTTTGGGTACCTGGGCTGGAACGGCCAGGACAGCTTGGGGCAGGCTGGTGTCGCTCTCTCTCCGTGCAGCCTCTTCATGGGTTTGGACTTCCTCACACCATGGCGGTCCCAAGAGCCAGTGTCCCAAAAGGCAAAAAGCGGAAGCTGCTAGTCTCCTAAGACCTGAAGCCAGACCTTGGCACAGCGTCACTTCCGCTGTGTTCTTGGAGAAGGTACAGAGCCGGCCCAGGTTCAAGGGGAGGGGGATATGGATTTCGCCTCTTGATGGGAGTGATGCCAGAGCGTTCGTGGCCTTTTTTATTCCTCCACAGCCACCATCTGTGAGAGTTTACCCTGGACCAGATACCCATCAAAGGCTTTTCACCTCATTTAAGCCTCAAAGTTTCCAAGAGATAGGTACTATGAGATGCCCATTTTATGGATGAGGAAATAAAGGTGGAGGGGGATGTAACCTGCTCAAGGCCTCACAGGGGTACGTGGGGGAGTCGGAGTCGAACCAGGCTCCCTTCCTGCTGCAGCACAGATGTGTGTGAACAATAACAAAGAAGGTACTGGGGACTGCAGATTCCTCTTCTCCGCGAAGAGCTGATTTATGAACGGACGTTTATCCTGAGCGGCCCCGAGCTGGCCCCGCGTGCAGGACTCTGCCCTTGGCAGGCTCAGGCAAGAACATGTCTTATGTAAGAAAGGGATGACAGTCTACTTCAACCTAGCAGTTATCCCATCACCTGGGCCTCCTGGACTTGCACGATTTCTTTTCTCTGTAGGCTGCTCCATCTATAATTTAAAAAACCCCACAGATCCTCTTTAATGAGAAACACGCTGGCTCTTCTGGTGTGGTTTTAAATGAGCAGCGTATTCCAGAGACATTTCGTTGTGAGTATTAATAAAATAACGTGCATTTTTGTGTGTTTCCATAGAGACTTCCCGATTTATGTCCGCGAGATGTATCTTTGGATCCCATGGAATAATTATCTTCCAGACGTCCCCTGATATTCTGCAGGTCTCCCCGGCCGAGAGGCAGATGTTGGGGATATTTGGGTATGAAATAAAGACAGGGTGGACGTAGGCAGCCTGAGGTCTTTCGTGTACTTGAGAAGGCGAGATGTTGGGTACAAAAAGGTGAGAAATATCTGGGCACGTGGGGCTGTCGCGTCTGCAGTTGGGGCTGTTTAGATGTCGGCGTATGTCTGCCAAGAACAGCGGGTTCCCTTTTGCTTTGCCGCCTAATAAGAGGAGCTCAGGCTTTCACTGAAGCCAAAAAAGAACTGGGCCTTTTAGTAGAGACTGGTTGCCTGAGCCGCGGCAGCACCAGGGCGCTGGCCAGTCGGCGGAGGGCAGCAGCCCCAGGCGGTGTGGAAGACGGTGAGGACCCTGGAGCAGGAGTTAGAGCGGAGTCCCTTCTCTGCCACCAAAAAGCTGACTGACTCAGGGTAAGATAGAGCTCTTTGGACCTCAGTCTCTTCATCTCTAAAGTAGGTGCATTAGGGTAATACCTTTTTATTTGCGTAGAGTTTTAGCTTCAGGTATGGCTTGATCCAGGGGCTCAGACAGTGTCTTCTGAGCTCTGTCTTTTTCTCTTGTTCTGTCTCTGCTAAGTGAAGGAACCAATTCTAGAGGAATTTGTTTTGTGAGGAGTCACCATAAAATTTTCCTAAGGAATTGAACAAACAGTAGTTTTGTTTGTTTTTTAAGAAATATACACACGTATATTAACAACATAGAGGATGGGTTGGGGGACCAGGGATACATTTTGCCTTGTCCAGTTGTTAGAGGATCTCACCTCATGGTGTACAGGAGGCCTCACTATAAGTCATAAGATGCTGTTCTTGGACAAGGGGTGGTTATAACGCAGTGGGGAAGAAAGTTTTGGGCCAAGATGACCAGGATGTTGAGCTTTGCTCTGGTATTTTCACAGCGTCTGAGACTCCAGGTGGGAGACCTCTCTCCTCCTTAAGCCTGTTCTTTCCATAATTGATAGAATACTATCTATTGGTGCCTTGATTGGGTAGTTGTGAAGGAATAACTTAGACTGGTGCTTGGGGTGTGGCAGGTGCTCCCCAAATGTCACCTCTGTCCCTGACATCTGTGTGCTTCAAAGCTCTCTTGGTCCCTTTGGCCTCAGTTTCTAGCTGCCTCTTATCCATCTGATTGGAATTTAGTTCAGCCCCTTGCTCTGAGGGGCAGTTGGCCACTGGTGGTTAAACTGGTTAGGAGTATATTTGTCCCACACTAGAAAATGTCTGGGGTGAGCCACCTAGTGCTGGGGTGGCAGCTTCTGTCCCAGGCTCCTTCTCCTTCCTGCTCTGCTGGCTTGGCCTGTGGCTTCATCCTTAGGTTTACAAGGCAGCTGTCATACCTCCAGGCATCACGTCTGTATTCTAAGCAGGAAGGAGCAGGTAGGGAGGTGAGGAGTAAAGGGAAGCCTTCAGAGAGCCTCACCTTTTAAAAGAGCTATCTGAGGAGCCCCACCCAGTGATTTTCGCTTCTGTCTTGTGGGTCAGAACTGGGTCACACGGCCACCCCCAGAGCCACAGAGGCTGGGGAGGCTGGGGTCTCAGCTGAGCACGTTGCTTCCCAGGACAGAACAGGGTTAGGTCGGCAAGGAGGAAATCTGCAGACCTCAGTTTCCCCATCTGTGCAATGGGGAGGGATTGGGGTGTGTGTGCAATTTAGCCGGTTGCCAGTTAGTCATAGACTTGGGGTCCAGAGGCCACGCTCTGCTAAGAGCTCCTTTCCCAAGCCCCTGCAGCCTTGAGCACATCCGTGAAATTCCGTCAGAGCTGCTTCCGTGGCAGGTCGCCAAGGGGGTGGAATTGGGCAGGTTCATCACAGAAGAGGGGGCAGCGGAGGAGGAACAGGGCAGGGAAAGGCTCCACCGCGTGCAGGGGCCCCTTCCGAGACGAAGTGGGTGAGGAGGGGGCGCTGCCCAAGATGCTTCCCCAGGAGGGGGCCCCATGAGACGCTCAGCAGCGAGGGCGAGGGGGTGGGGTTACTGCCCCTGGGGCAGGCCCGGGTCCTCTGAGCCGCACAGGCACACCCAGCGTCGGTCTCGGGCACACAGGGGCCGTCGAGGCTGAGATGTCGTCACCTATCCCTTGTCTGTGTGGGCAGGCTGGCCGGATGGTGGCCGGGCGGGAGCATGACTGGGAAGTGAGGGGAGCGTCCATGGGCTCCAGGGCAGACTGTGGGGCAAGCCTTCCCTGCTGGGGGCTCCGCATTCCCTCAAGAATTCTCTGGAAGCGGCAGCTCCCTCCTGCAGTTCCACGTACTGCGTCAGGGGTCCGGGGACACTTCGAGGCTGGTTGATGAACCCACGACTCCAGGGCACGTGTGTTTTATTGTTTGTATCCAGACCTACCACGCATACTTGGACAGAACTTTTTTACAGTGTAATGAAGTTCTGCAAAGCAACCCAGACACTTGGGCAAGTAACCACATGCATGCAGATAAGAAGACACCTCTTGTAATTGTTTATGATGGTGAAAAATTGGTAATGACCCACACAGTCTCCTGCACGGGGTTGGTTAAAGAAATGAGGCCTCTGCAGCCATGGATATAGCATGTGTCTTTCTGCCCCGGGAACGGGCGCTAGCGTGTGGTAGTGAGTGTGAAGCTGATGCACAGGCGTCGGTTTAGTTTGGTTTTGTATGTAAAATTGCATTGAGCTTGTGTGTATGCGTGTGTGAGTGAGAGTGTGCCATTAGCCCTCCCAAACAACAGGTTACCTGGGACGGGAACCCCATAAGCTGCTCTGTGTAAAAAGGGATCCACGGTCAGGCAAGTGTGGGGATTGGGTCCTGTGCCCTCTTCGAGAGGCGCATTGTCCAGTGACCGTAAAGGCCCTGACAAGTCCTGTAAAGAAGCAGTTTACTCCACTTAACCCGCTGTCTCCCAGGCTTACGTGATGATGGGACACTTTTCCAATCACCCGTCGTTCCCCCTCATGGAACATACTCTGAGAAGTTCTGCTCCACTCAGCAGATACATACTGACCTCCACTGCCAGGCACTGTGCCCAGATCTGCAGACACTAGCAGTGACCAGGAGAGACACAGCCCAGGCCTCCCAGTGCCCCCGGGCAACTGATGAGTTACCACCATGGCCTGGCAGAGTGGAGGGGTGCGTGGGCCCTGAGGCCCATCTCGGGGCCTCCTCTGTTGTGAGACAGAGGTGGGGAGGGTGTGGGGGAAACCTTCTAGGACAGTGGTTCTCAAATGGGGTTCCCTGGACCAGCTGTAGCAGCAGCGTCACCTGCGACTGGGCCGTGCAGACTCTTGGCCCTGCCCCCTGACCTGCTGAATCAGGAACTCCAGGGTGCGGCCCAGCAGTGTGTTTTCATGCCATCTGGGGGGTGCTGACGCTCCTGGAGTTTGAAAACTACTGCTCCGGAGGGGTTGGAAGGGCTGGCCAGGGGAGGGCTGAGGCAGGAGGGTGGGTGGGACCAGGGCCTTCCAGGCAAGTGTGCTGCCTGAGCCAAGGCCCCATGCTAGGCAGCTCTGGGGAGCTCGCGGGTGTGGCTGGGATATATAGAGAGACGCAGCCGTAGTACGGGTGGGGCCTGGATGGGGCAGGGCAGAGCTCAGGGCACTGGGCCCAGAAGTGCATGTGTCTGGGGTGAAATGTCCACTCTGGGGGGCTGGGTCAGGAGGGTGTTCCTCACCCCCCTTTTAAAAATGTTCCTGTGTCGGTGGAACTTTAGACGTAAACAGGGACCACAGCAGGGACGACTGGTTCTTCCCGCGCCGAACTCCAAGTAGATGAGCAATTCTACAACTTATTACAGACAGAAATCTCCAGCCGGGCTGGGTCCTCAAGGGTGGCTTCCGAAATCGTTGCTGTATTTCGTTTTGAAATATTCGGAGCAGTCGAATGGAAAATCCCCCCAGCAGATCACTGGGCCGGGCGGCATCATCTCTGTTGGCCAGATGGAGCCTTGGGGAGCTGCATGGCTGGACCCAATTCAGCGCCAGCGTTTTGGGTGGAGACCCCAGCTTGGACCCCCCTGCACTGCTCGGATTCAGCCCCCGCCTCACCCAGCTGGACTCAGACCCCCCTGGCCAGGTTTCTCCCAGCCAAGAGACATCTGGAAGACCTGGGGGGTCGTGACGGCAGTTAGGCATTTAAATAGTGAATCCGCCGGCCTTCCCCACCTGTGAGCTTCCTGGGCAGCCTGTTACCATCCCCCCATCCAAGTCCCTCGTCCCCAGGAGTCCTCCCCACCGAGGTTTGCTAGGCTCAGGCTTTGCGGGAGGAGGGACCCCAGGCTGGCTCTGGGTGCGAAGGCCCCGAGGTTCCATCCTGAATCCATGGCTGCGTCCTGCCTCTTCCACCCCCTGGAAATGACACGTTCAGTTTACACCGAGCAGTGGTACCAGGCCATCCCGTCCTCACCAGGGTCCCGAGCTCATCCCAGAGCCGGTGGGATCTGGCAGAAAGGGGTGGCGGGAGACAGGCGAGTCAGCACAGTGGTGGGAAGCGGGGGTCTCTGTGGGGGAGGCCAGGGAGCCCTGTCTGGCTGGAGGGGCTGGGGCAGTGGCGAGGCGGGGTCAGAGCGGATCGGCGGTGCTGGGAACGTGACCAGAGGCCGTGATGAGCTGCTGAAGAGCTCGGACCCACTTCTTCGTCGAGTGGCTTCCGGCCTGGGCGTGGGCCAGCCACAGTGATCCCTCTCCTTGTCAGAAGGGACTCAGGGTCCTTGGTCTGGGGCTTGGGAGGTCGGTGCTCAGCCAGGCTGGTCGTCCTGAGAGACTCAACTCAGAAACACCCAGACTAGGGAAGAGACAAACCAGGCAGAATCCCCAGTAACACGCGGACCCTCCACCCTCCAGGAAGGGCCCCCCACCCCGTGTCAGGTGTGGGCTGTGCATGGTGGCCCCCTCCCAAAGAGCACAGAGTGGGGGTGTGGGAGGAGCTGGACGGGGAGAATCCTGGCCAGCATGACCTGGGCCGCGGGGTCAAGGTCAATCGCAGTGGTTGGCCACGTGGATGGCAGTGCCCCTGACGTGATGGGAGGGGGGCGCGTCCCCTCTGTGCTCTTCCTCCCAAACCGTAACCCCCGTCCAATCATGAGAAAAGCATCCGACGAACCCCAGCCGAGGGACAGTCTGCGGAACACCGACCAGCACTTCTCAAAACTGCCAAGGCCGTGAAACGCAAGGAGAGTCTGAGAAACGGTCACAGCCCAGGGGAGCCTGAGGACGCGTGAGGACCAGTGTCGCCTGGTGTCTTGGACGGATCCTCAGATACAAAAGGGACGTGAGGGGAAAACGGATGAAATCTGAATGAAGTGTGGGCTTTCGTTAATTATAATGTATCAATCTTGCCTCACTAGCTGTGACAAATGTACTGTGGAAATGTAGAATGCTAACACTGGGGGAAACTGGGTGCTTGGGACTTGGGAATTCTCCGCACTATAAAACAAAACACCCCAGATCAATCCCTTCCCATGCTTGGTCCAGGGGCAAAGCAAAGTCCCTGCTGTATCAGAGCCCCTCATAGCCCCCCCTGCAGAACCAGCCCCGAGGATGGTCGTAGGATTTGAACTTGGCTTTTGTGAATAGAGATGTGGCTCCTGGCAGACGTTCTCTCTCCCCCTCCCCCCATCCTCCTCCCCCGGCCCCCCCCCCACCTTCTCTCCCCCTAGACGCAGACACACTGGAATCCTTCCTCCATCTAGATCAGGGAGGGCTTCTCAATCGAGGGCAGTTTTCTGTTGTCACGACTGGCAGGGTGTGCTTCTGGCATCCAGTGGGTGGAGGCCAGGGATGCTGCTAAACATCCCACAATGCACGCCCACGACAAAGAATGATCTGGATCCAAATGTCAGTAGTGCCGAAGTTGAGGACTCTTGTTCTAGAAGGATGCCATGCAGGCTGACTTCTGGTCTTGGCTGAGAAGCACCTAAGTGCTGACAGGTCCGTACCAGCAACTGAATCTTTCTAGCAGACTCTGCCTTGCTTGCAAATTATAAGCAGCTTAGGGGGAAGATGATACAGATGACTCACATTTGTTGAGTGTGTATTGTGTGCCAGGCCTTACGGTGAACTGACTCATTTCATCCTCACACCTCCTCAGTGGGACAGGTGCTACAATTATTAGGTTCATTGTACAGGTGGGGAAACCAAGGCACAGAGAGGTTAAGCAGCTTGCCTCAAGTCACACAGCTAGCAAGTGGCTGAGCTGAGCTTTGAACCCAGGCCAGTTCCAGAGGGCATGGTTGTACCCAGTGTGCCAGTGGCCTTTCCTGCAGGAGCACTGAGGCCTCCTGTGAGTCGCTGTGGGCAGATGCTGCTTCACAGGGCCCTCCACCTGCAGCGGGGCAGGGGACGGAGGAAGGGGCCCCGCTGTGAGAGGGGCTGCGCTCTTACCTGGGAGATCTCCCTCACCCTTGCTTGCTGCTCCTCCCCAAATATTGTCTACATTTCACGCTGCCACTCGGTGCTCACTGGCAGGGTGTGGGCACCACTCATTCCAGTGCCCTGCAGACGTGGGCGTCAGGGGTGCCATGGAGACAGTCTGTCACCCATCACATGGCATCATCATTAATTTACGGCTCTGGGGCATTTGCTGGTGATTTGAGAAATTCAGTGGGAATTTCTCAGTCCTTCTTGAACAGAGCAGGTTTTGATATTTTCACATCTGGGGCCCACAGGGTGGGAGAGGGGGCAGGGCATGATGAGAATGTGCAAATCATCGGCCCTCTCCCTCCGGCCCTGGAGGTGGGCAGCTGGCCAGAGGACAGAAGTGATATTTTCATGCAGAGGAGTGATCTCCCACTTCCCTTACGCAGGGCAGTAACCTAACCTGCAGGATGGATCCGGGGGTCAGGCTTGCATGCCTGGGCTCGGGGCACCTGCCAGTAAGAACCCTTATCCGGAAGAGGCTGCCTTGCTCGGTGCTGTCCAAGGAGCAGGGCCTGGGCTGGCGTCCGGCTCCTTCACTGACCGGGAGGGGGTGTGTCTGCGAGCAAGTCTCTTAACCTCCTTGATTGGACACGTTTGGGGCTCCTGTGAGGTGCCAGGCACTCTACACTCTGGGGCTCAAGCTCCCCTGGTCTCCCCCAGAGCCACTTGCCCATCTCCATCCTGATCTGTGCCCTGGGCGCTGGCGGCCTTGCTTACCTGTGCCCCCTTATCTTCTGCTCGGGCATCTTCCCCCTTCCGTGTTGGGTGGTGAGGCTTCAGGCTGTGGGCTCAGGGTGCTTCAGTAGCCCCGCTCTTTGCCCCAGCACCACCCACATCCCTGTGAGTCCTTGGGCTGCAGATCCTCTGCCATTAACCTTTATATATATATATATATTTTTTTTTTGGCTGTGTTGGGTCTTTGTTGCTGTGCTCGGGTTTTCTCTAGTTGCGGTGAGCGGGGGCTACTCTTCGTCGTGGCACACGGGCTTCTCATTGCGGTGGCTTCTCTTGTTGCAGAGCACGGGCTCTAGGCACGTGGGCTCAGTAGTTGTGGCACATGGGCTCAGTAGTTGTGACTCATGAGCTCTAGAACGCAGGCTCAGTAGTTGTGGCGAACGGGCTTAGTTGCTCTGCGGCACGTGGGAGCTTCCCGGACCAGGGCTCGAACCCATGTTCCCTGCATTGGCAGGCGGATTCTTAACCACTGCGCCACCAGGGAAGCCCCTGCCATCAACTTTTGATGTGCCTGCGGTTTCTTGCACAGACCCAGCTGACACAGACCTGTTACCTGTTTAATCTTCACAGTATCTCTTCCCAGTGCAAAAGCACCATTATTACCCATCTTTTAGATGTGGACTCTGAAGGCCAGGCAGTGAAGTTACTTTCCTGGGGGATTTGAACTCAGGACATCCTTAGGGCCCATGTGCACACCCGCCGATGAGGTCGTGGGGGCTCAAAGGGGTTATATTCCCAGGCTCGCAGCCTGCAGGAGGAGCTCAGGGAAGGATGCTCTGTTGTGTGCTTCTCCGTGAGAGCAGTGGAGCTGCCCAGGGACAGGAGCTGTCCTTGCATGGCCCAGCAGTGGCCTGAGTCCTTGGTGCTGCCCCTCCCAGAACCCCTCTTGCTTCCCGTGCCCTGCCCAGGCCTGTCCATTCTTTGGGGTAGAGGTTCACTCCTGCAGCGTCTAAGGAGATGATTGCATGCCCAGCTGTCTTGTGATTCCTGGTTCTCTCCTAGTCATCATCTCTTGCACTCTTCACCTCCCTTGGTATTTGTAGCATCTTCCCTGTTTTGCAGGCGAGGACCCAAGACTCAGAGAGGAGCAGCCAGCTCCCTGCATCACTGAGGATGGAGCAGAGATTTGCTCCCATATTGGGCTGACTAGAAGCCCTGAGTGTTCACCATTGGGCCACCCAGCCTGCTGGGTGGGGCAAGGGTTTCCCCTGATGCCCAGGCTGGAGCTGGCAGGTGTTGAGGGGTATTTGGGGGGAAAAGCAGAAGGCTCCCCCATCTGTGATTGCTGCTTCTGCCACCTCCTACCCCCACTGCCCCTCTCCTGGCCCCAGAAGGCTCAGATGGGAGGGTTAGGATGGAGCCCCTCCTGCCTGTTTCCTCCGAGACTCGGCACACACAGAGCCCCGTATGCAGGAAGTTATCATTGCTTGTGAGCGTGAGGGAAATGAGCAATGAGGGCTGCCCCTCTGGATGCCCCAGGACCTCCGGGCCCACCACCCATGGGAGGCTGCCTCTCCTCCTTCACGTCGCTGCATCATGAGGACAGAAGGGGCAACATGAGGAGAAGCGTGTCACCATTTGCCCACCTGGCCTTCACCACTGTGTCCCCAGCACCAGCGGGTCTTCAACAGGTGTTTGTGGAAGGAGTGAATGAATGGGTGGGTGAGAGCTAAGATGATTACTACCCAAAATGCTCACGGGCTGTTCTGGAGACGATGCACCAACGTAGTAACCCTAAACCAGGCAGGAAAGCACTCTGCCCCCTACGAGAGATGCAGAGAGAGAGAGAGTGTCAAGAGGGTTTTGGGGAAAGGGAGATTGCTCCAGCTCAGAATGAAGGAACAGTGTGGTGAGGAGACGAGAACCAGGAAGGCTTCCTGGAGGAAGTGGCATTTCAGCAGGTCCTTGAAGGCTTAAGATGTGTGGAGTTGCATTCCCTGCTGAGGCAACAGCAAAAGTGAGCATGGGAGAGTGACAGGCAGCTTGCTTTGCTGGGCCATGTGCAGGGGTGGGGTGGGGTGGGGTGTGAGGGGGCAGTGGGACCTGGGCCTGGACCAAGGTTGAAGCAGAGTGGGAGACTAAACCAGATGATTGTGTGAGCCAGTGCCTGGCTGGGCTCTGGTCTCGGGGTCTGGGATGGAAATAGGGGATACCCGGTGTCAGGGCCCCCTTGTTTGCCTCTCATCTGGCAAAGAGCTGAAGGGTACCAGGACTTGCCCCAGAATTCCTGAGGCCTGACATCGATTCTGCTCTCATGTCTCCATAGCTGGACCGTGGGCTCCTCTCAGGCCAGGATCTTTCGAGTTCCTCACCTCTGCCCCCCATGCAGCCTCCAGGAAGCCTCCCTGGGTTACATGCCTGGATCAGGCCCAGCCTCTGAGCTCCCACAGCCTCTGTCTCTGCCCCCTTTGCCCCTCCTAGCCCTGCTCCCAGCTCTGTGAGCATGATCACTGCCTCTGGGCTTGTCTGGCACTCCTTATACCAGGAATCCCATGGAGGAGGCCATAGGTGGTCCAGTTAGGGTGTTGGCAGCATCCAGCCCAGGCTGGCCATGGGTGGGCTCCCTTGGTTGGCCCGGAACGTGACCTCCCCAGCAAGGGAGCCCTGGGCTGGCTCTTCATTTCTGCACCTATTGAGGGTTTCCAGGATTAGTGACCGCGTGCCCCTGCCACCCTCCAGAGAGGCTGGCTTCATGTGTGACCCCCTAGCTCATGTCAGCCGTGTGATGCCCAGACCTGCCCCAGGACCCAGGTTGGCTGGGTCAGTGGGAGATGGAGCTTCCTGGCTTGGCCTAGTCTGGGTGCCTTCGTCCTTGGAGAGCACGCATGTGCTTGGGTCCAGTTGGTGTGACTGCCTGCCCAGTGTTGCCGCTGCTCTAAGCAAAGGAGAGTTCATGATGGGAGGCATCCTTTGGGTCAGGGAGATGAGTCTTCGGTGGCTCTCAGTTTCTTTCAGTAGCGTTTCCTGAGCTGAGTGCCAGGGAACAGCAGGTCTAGTTTCTAGTTTTTCCTAATAGGTGTTGGGAGGAGCTGGGAGAGTGTCCTATAGCCTCAGCTTGCCCAGCTGCCTTTAAAGGCTCTGACAAGTCCCGTAGTGGAGAAATGTATTAACTTTAACAGAGTGTCCCCAAACTTACTTGATCATGAAACCCTGGTTTTTCCCCCCACCCCAGGACACCTGTAACATCTGTAGGACACACCAGATTGCGAAAGGCTGACTTACAGAATAGAGTCCTAACTTTCCTTCACTGCCTGTCTCCCTCTGTGAATGCCGGGCACTGTGACAGGTGCTGGGATGCCTGGGGGTTCTCTTACACTCTCTCCCCTTATGTTTTTTTTTTGTTGTTGTTGTTGGTTTGGTTTTTCTTTTCATTTTTTTTGGCCACATGACATGTGGGATCTCAGTTCCCCGACCAGGGATCGAACCCGTGCCCCCTGCAGTGGAAGCACAGACTCTTAACTACTGGACCACCAGGGAAGTCCCTCTAACATTACATTTTTAAGGCAGGTATTTGGTCCAGCCCGTGAGGGCCGTGGGGGCTGGCAATTCCCATGTAGAGGATTTTAGGTGTTGAAATTCGGAGGTCCCTCAAAGGGAGGGTCTGGCTCCAGGCAGCTCAGGTGGGGCTCCGTGAGTGCCCCAATGCACCACGTCTTGACTTTTGGTCCAGGCAGTCCGTGCTGCTTTGTTAGTAAGTGTGCCGTTTGTCTGCCAAGACCCCCAGGGCCAAGGCATGAGATTATATTTATCGAACGCAAATCACGCCATGGAAATTTATTTCCCTGTCTTGCTGTTACTCCCTCTTTCCTCCACATTCCAGATTTATGAAACATATGGATCTTCTCTTTAAACAATCCCTCAAAAGCTCTGACTTGCAAATTAGTTACTTGAATGATCAGCTGTATATATTCTGCATTTAATAAATTCAGTTATTAAGGAAGCAGCAATTGATTATTCAGTTACAGTGGATTGGGAATCTGACTCTTCAGCAAACTGCCTGAGACACTGGGTTGAGAAAAAATAAAAGGAAGAAACACCCTTTACAGCAGCATTACCTGGTGGTGACAGAGGGCACAGAGGCTATGCGCAGGCCAGGGTTCCCTGAATGTGGCCCTCTGTGTGTCCTGACATTGTAAAGAAACGGGCGAACCAGCCATCCAAGGTCCTTTTCATTTGATTTGCGTGGATTGGAGAATTTGCATCATATATGAAATGCAATTTACATTCCATTCCAGGGGAAAAAAACCCAAACAATATTGATAAATACATTTTATGTGTATACAAGATAGATTTGAGCAAGATATAGGAGTCCTGGGGGTGGAGGTGCATTAGGAAATTAACTTTATAAAAGTGGTGTTAATGCAGTGGGAAGGTGATAATGAAAACTCCAAAGGGCCTCAACTGAAATGCAGGACCTGATTGCACCTTCCCCTTCTCCATCCAGCCAACCTGTGCCCAGCATTCAGGGGTTATCTCAGAGGCCACCTCCTCCAAGAAGCTCTCCGGATTTCCCTTTCTTCCTTTTGAAACTGTGCAGCACTCCATTGTTATTCTTTGCCAAGAGTGGCAGGAGATGCTGATACTCCCTTCCTTTCTTCTATCCTTCCTTCCTTTCTTCCTGACTTTTGTTCTTTCTATTCATGCTTCTATCCATCCACCCATCCATCCATCCGTCTGTCCCATCTACCCATTTTTCTATCCACCCACCCATCCACTCATGCTACCATCCATTCATTCACCCAACCACCAACCCATCCACCCATTCATCCATCCACACACCCACCTATCTATCCATCCACGAATCTGTCATCCACCTGGCCATGCATCCATCCATCCACGAATCTGTCATCCACCTGGCCATCCATCCATCCATCCACAGTGCACTGAGGGCCTCCCCCTACAGGCCACTGTCTAAGCTCTGGGATAGAGAAATAACAAGACTGTTACAGGTCCCTGTCCTCTCAGAGCTTTCAGTCTGGTATGAGGGACACAAAACAAGGAACAAATCAACAAATAGGATTCCCAGGTAACTGCTGGTAGGGATAGGTCTTACTAAGGAAATACAGTTGAACCATGAGCAACACAGGTTTGAACTTCGTGGGTCCACTTACATGCAGGTTATTTTCAATAGTAAATACTAAGTGCTAATAACAGATCTGCAGTTGGTCGAATCTGCCGATGCAGAACTGTGGATGTGCAGGGCTGGCTATAAGGTACACACGGATTTTTGACTGTGCAAAGGGTTGGCACCCAAACCCCGCATTGTTCAAGGGTCAGTTGTATATGCAAGGAGTCAGGCTGGATGGTGACTGGGGCTCTTTGGTGAGGTGGCCAAGGGGGGCCCCTGAGAACACGTGGCCACCCTCCTGAGGGTTCTCATGAGGGGACCACTGGGCACAGTGTGGTACCGACCTCCAGGGTATCCCTTAGCAACTGTGGCCGTGGAAACCGCATGGCTGTGGCTTATCACGTCCCTCTGATGGGTGGATTGGCTGAGTGTCTGCACAGTGAATCGAGGGAGCAGCAGAGAGGGTCCAGTTGCACGTGGTGTGTGGGGCTGGCCGAGGCCGGGCGGATCTGCAGTGGGGGCAGTGCCCCCAGGGACTGTGGCTGCCAGGATCCGCTTGGATCCCCTGGCCAAGAAGAAGGCTCTGGATTGTCCTCATGCGGGTGGGCACTGTCTCTCCCCTGAGTGCTGACTCTCGAGGCCAGGCGGTGTGGAGGAAGGACCGTCTGCCGCCAGCCTCTCCACTGACCAGTGACCTTGGATGTGTTCTGGAACCTTCCTGAGCCTTAGCTTCCTTTTTGGGGAGGTGCTCCAAGGACTCAGATGGTGGATCAGGCATGCTTGTCCCCATGGCCTCCTCCTCTCCCTGCCCAGCCGTGGGCCCCTTCTGCCACCACACTCCACTCCCCCAGCCCCTCTGCTGCCGGTCCTGTGACCCAGCCTCCCTGTGCTGGCTTCCTGGGACGTGAGTGAGTGATTGCCATCACCCCCAGCCTGAAATAGGGGGGCCACCCGGGGCTCCCCCAACCCTGTCCCCCTCAACAGCAGCCAGTTCACTGAATTTTCTTCTCGATCTGCGAGAGAGGATCCCGCCTGCAGTCAGGTGCCCGGGTCCCGCGCCGGTGGGGACTGTCTCCTCGAAGCAGGCGTGGCTGGGCTGTTGGGGGGCTGAGTTGCAAACCAGGAGAGCGGCGAGCAGTGGACCACGGCAGTCAGGGGGCTACCTGGCCGACCTTCCCTGGGCTTTGGGGTCTTCACCCTTAGATGGTATACGAAGAGTCACACATGGCGACTCTGTGTGAGCCCGTGCCCCACGTTCTCCCTTCACTCCCCGTGAGATGGCAAGACAGGATTGCAGAGCACCCCCATTTCACAGGCGGGGAGCTTGAGGCCCAGCTGATGCAGGCTGCAGGCAGAAGGGCTGGGCCCAGGACACAGGCTTCCAGGCTGCAGGGTCCCAGGGGCTTCCCAGGAGACCCAGGAGCTCAGTGGGTACGGTTTGCTCTCAGCATCTCCCAGGAAGCCTGTGCAGTGCCGCCGTGACCTCCACCTGCAGGGACGTCTGGGGGTCAGTGTCTGGGCACCTGAGGGTGAACTGGAAAGGCCTTTTGCCCTGGCCTACTCCCTTCCTGGGAAAGCCTTGGCCACCAGGAAGGCTTCGTCCCATGGGGACAAAGGTGACTCCGGCCTGGGCATTTGGGGTCTTGTCCTGCCTTCCAGCGAGGATTGGGGCATTGCTCTCCTTGCCTGGCTGTCGGGGAGGTGAAGGGAGTCTGGGCCTGTCTTCAGACCCAGAAGTTCTTGGCGAAATAACTGCGGCACTTAGCTAGCCAGTGTGGGACTTTGTCATCCGGGTTGGAGGAACTCTGGGCAGTCTGTGGCTGGAATCTTTGTCCCATGGGGTTCCAGGGACCCGTCCCAACAGTTGACATGTTTACCTGCTGTTCCCAGAACACTGCAGAGGGAACCAGAGGTTCCAGACCCAGGATTGAACTGGGTTGAATCATGTCACCCTACTGAGCCTTAGTTTCCGTATCTGGGAAATGGGCCCAGTGACCCCGAGAGGGGCAGATGTGTGTGTGCAGAATACCCAGACTGTGGTAAATACTCGGTGTCAGCTGTGCGGATTAGCGATGAGAGAGGTTCCAGTCATCGTTGGAATCAATAGTGAGGCCAGCCACGTGGGGTAGGAGGGAAACGTGGGCCAGGAATCGGGAGACAGGGCACAGTCGAGCTTCACCCCGACGGGCCTCGGGGAGCCCCGTCTCTGCCCTGGTTGCCGTGTCCTCACCTGTGGAAAGCCTGGCTTTGAGAGGTTGGCAGGATCCTGCAAGGGAGGCCCCGTAGTTCTGCTTCTGTGCCCACTGTGTTAGAAGTTGGGCAGGACACCCGCCCTGGGCTTTGTCATCTTCCCCATTGTCCCAGGAAGGAGCCAGGCACGTCTTGACCTGGTTTAACCTGCTGTGTGTGTGTGTGACCTCGGCGTGGATTTCGCATGGTCCCCTCCCGGCTCGGGGATTCTCTTCCTGCATTCGGCCGAGCAGCCTTGTGGGCAGAGGCTGTCACTAAACCTATTTTCACCACTCACGCTGCTTCGAGGCGGCCATGGCTGGGAGGCCGGTGAACATCCTGGGGCTGCCCCTCCTCCGTGCTGGGGTTGCGGGAGTGGCAGGGTGCACAGTGGACACCCACCTCCTGGGGTTCCTCAGGACTGGGCTGGGCGAGGGGCCTGCGGCCAGGCTCTACTTGGCATTGATGCGGGTCGCTCAGCGAACCTGCCGCGGCCTGTGTCTCCTCCCCGCTGTTGGCCGGGGACGTCAGGGACGTCGGGGGTGTCGGGGACGCCGAGGACATCAGGTGTGTTGGGGACGCCGGGGGACGTCGGGGTTGTCGGGAACTCCGGGGACGTCGGGGACGCCGGGGACGTCAGGCGTGTCGGGGATGCCGGGGACGTCGGGGGCGCCGGGGACGTCCGGGGTGTGGGGACGTTGGGGACGCCGGGGACGTCGGGGATGCCGGGGACGTGGGGGACGCCGGGGACATCTGGGGTGTGGGGACGTTGGGGACGCCGGGGATGTCGGTGACGCCGGGGACGTCAGGGGTGTCAGGGACGCCGGGGACGTCAGGCGTGTCGGGGACGCTGGGGACGTCGGGGACGCCGGGGATGTTGGGAGCCAGCCGAGAACTTCATTCGTGCGCTCACATTCTCATTCACTCATCCTCTGCAAGTGTCCTGAGGACCTGTGTGTGCCAGGTCTAAGGCAGCGTCCTTGGGGCTCCGGACAGGTCGGGGAGCAGACAGGTAAACACAGAGACAGCCCGGGGCCCCACGCTGAGATGAGGATAGCGGTGGGGCTGCGGGATGCGGAAGGGGAGCCGGAGCTCTCCTGCCCAGGGAGGGGCGTTGGAGGTGACCTTGGAGCTGACATTGTTCAGTGAGCGGGTGAGAAAGAGGCGGCAGGCCGCTGCCCGCACCCTTGGCCACGGGCGTGGGGTGTGCGGCTCTGCAGGTGTGGGTGCCGGGCTCCCCCACTGGCCTGGCCTCGGGTGTCCCCAGAGCACAAGCCGCTGCCACCTGGACCCCTCTGTCTCCCCCTCCAGCCCTTTGCGGTGGCTCGTGCCGACCGGCTGTGCACAGAGCGAGGGGAGCATCCTCCTTCCCTGGGAAGTGGGCACGCTTCATGTTTACAGATGGCGAGGCCGTGTGGTTCTCGGTAAAGTGCCACGCGGCACATTTGTTTGAGGGTGTTTGTTTTCTCCTGTGACTGAAAATAGGCCGGTCTCTCCCAGGCCCTCAGACACTGGGGTTGGGGGCAGGCGCAGCAGGGCCCCTCTGACGAGGGAACCTTTTCCACAGGCCAGCGGTCTGCTTCCTGCCGTCCTGCCCTTCGGTGCCCCAGGGTGAGGACCGCCAGGCCGGGCTGCCCGGCTGGGACAGGAGGCCCCTGCCCACAGGTAGACCCCAGCCTCGGGGGTGGCCCGGTTCTGTTTGGTTCTGGTCTCGCTCTCCCCTAGCAGGGTCCAGCCTGACTGTGTTCTTTTCTCAAACACTGTAACAAAGTACCACACACTGGGTGACTTAAACAGCAGGAATTTATTCTCGCCGTTCTGGAGGCCAGAAGTCCAAGGTCGGTGTGTCAGCAGGGCTGGGCTCCCTCAGGAGGCTCCAGGGGAGGCTCTTTCCTGTCTCTTCCAGCTTCTGTGTCTCCAGGTGTTCCTTGGCTTGTGGCCGCATCACCGCAGTCTCTGCCTCTGTCCCCGTGTGGCCTGCTACTCTTCCTTTTCCTCTTCTGTCTCTCATAGGACACTTGTCACTGGATTTAGGGCCCACCTGGGTAGTCCAGGATGATCTCACCTCGAGATCCTTCACTAAGTCTTAACATCTGCAAAGACCCTTTGTCCAAATCGGGTCACGTGGCAGGATTGGGGTACTAGGATGTGGACGTATGTTGGGTGGGGGGCACTTGCCCACCACAGGGCCTCATTCTCTCCCCCAAGGGCAGGGGGCTGGCTCTGTTCTATCTTTGTCTTCAGCCCAGGACCAGGGCCAAGGCTGCAGTCGTTTGTGGAACACCAGACTCCTCCCCTTCCTCCCCCACAGCCCCACTTCCACAGGGCAGTGGTCTCAGCAGACCCACCCTGCATTTTTCCCCTTTACTGGGGTCCTGCACCCCACCCTCTGAGCTGCTGCAGAGCTGTGTGTGTGTGTGTGTTGGGGGGGGCTTTCTTGCCACCCGCGAGTTGGGGTCTCGGCCCAAAGCCTGTGCTCATCACCACCAGGGCTGCAGAGGAGCTGGTGGCCTGGCCTGGGCGCACAGCTTGGTGGCTCAGGGTTTCTCAGTGGAAGTTGGGGGAAGGCTGTGGACTCAGTGGCTGAAATATCTGAGATCTGGCCTTGATTGGGGGAATGGCTGTGAATGAATGGGAGGCTGAGGACTCCTCCTCCCGCCCCCTCCCTCCCTCATTCTTTCCTTCCTTCAGCGGACCTCTGCTCAGACCTTCCATGCACACTGTGCTCTGAGCTTGCTCAGGATGACCTCCCATCGTCTCCTGGGATGTGTCTAAGGTGACACAGAAACAGCGATTCCTACCCAAAACAGCATTAGGACCTCTTTCTTTGTCTCCACACCAGTCTGCTGTGATTCATTCATTCATTCATTCAACAGACCCTCCCTGGGCTCCGGTGTGTCAGGCTCCGGCCTGGTTACCAGGGTATGGAGACGAGCAGGCCTGTCCCTCAGCAGGTCTCACCTCCCACGTTCTCAGGGCCAGCTCTTCCAGGAGGCCTTCCCTGTTTGCCTGGGACCTATAGGAGCGGCCGCTCAGGCTCTGCTGCTTTGGATGTCAGTAAAGACACGGGTCACCTTCTGCCTCAGTTGTCCAGCGTTGCCGTGCTCAGCCTGAAACGCCAGAGCCAGGCTGCCTGCACTCAAGTCCCAGCTTGACCACTTGTGGTGGGGGCGTTAGGCAAGGTCATGACCCCCTCCGAGCCGCAGTGCCCCCCTCGCTGTGGCTGGCTCGCGGGGTGTCCTGAAGTTTCAGTGGGAGGAGGCGTGGCAGGCTGGGGCATCCCTGGGACTGCCAGTGGGCGCGGCTGGTATCAGGGCCGCCGCAGGGCTGTAGCCCCCTCCAAGCACTTAGTATTGATAGTTTCTCAGTAAATGTGTACTGATTGAATGAATGGGGTAAACAAGCACCTCCTCCCTAGTTTAGCTGGAAAATTACTACCACAAGGGACAGACGCAGGGATTGTTAGAAACGAGTAAGTATTTCCTTTCCCCCAAGCCTTTAAAGTTTCATTGTTTTTTTAGTATTACTACGGCCGCTAACTTTTTTTCCCCTTTTCACCTAAGAGTGGTGTGTAAATTCATAGATGTTTATTTCAATTCTTTGCACAAGACACCTGCTTAACCAAGGGCAGAGCCTGGGGTCCTTGGAGAAGCTCCGGCAGGTGGTTCCAGCTCTGAGGGTCCCGTTCCAGAGGGGGGATCTGTCTCCCCCTCTTTGGAGCCGACTGGGGATATGCTTCCCCGCATCTGGTCCTGGCAGCCCCCGTGGCCCTGCTTGTTGGATAAAGGAGGGAAAGGTTGAAAGGATGAAAAGATGGTCTTGTCTTGGACACTGCGGGTGGGGGGCTGTCAGTCCATCTGTCAGTAAGTAATAGGAACAGCTGCTGCTGGTGAAGGTCTGCCTTTGTGACAGCTCCACAGGTAGGTGACCTTTATGCTCAAGCAACTTGGCAAACCACCTGCCTCGGGCATGTTGGAGCCAGCTGGCGCCAGCCGTGTGGAGAAGGGGCTTTCCGGGAGGGAACCCGGTTGGTCGTCTACACGGCCTGAAACGTGATCTGACTAGCGGGCCTGGACCCCTGCAGGGCCCCCAGAGTGAGCCTCATACCCCTCAGGTCTTCTACTGTGGGGTGGTCCATATCCTTGAAGGACCCCGAGACTCAGGCCCCTGGACGGGGCAAGGTCCACGTGTCTTGTGTCCGCATGTCTGTGGAGGGAGGGGAGCTGAAAGGGGGAGGGGTCCGCTGACGCAGGCTGGGGATCCTGCCGAGTTGTTTAAAGCTTCCTTTCTTTTGTGCAACCCCTTCCCTTAGTGGGAGCTCCTGGGAGAGTTGGTGAAAGTGCTTTCTCTGGAAGGAGATGATAATGTGTTCAAGCAGACAGCTCCCGGTTCATCCACATACCAATCTGTCAGTCACCCTCCCCTTATGGCCCACCTGTCAAGCAATGGCCGCCAACTAATGGAAGGCATTGGCGCCCAGAGCAGACAGGGTTGAGTACTATCGTTCGTAGCAATAACAGCGATCGCTGAGGGTCCGAGGAAGGCATGGCCTTGCTGCTTATCGGCGGGGCTCTGCAGAGAATGAGGCTCAGCGCTCTCCTCCGGGGCTCCCTGATGGACAAGTGGGGACCCGGCTGTGAGTGAAGGAAGCTGGGAAGATGGCGGGAGCACTGAGGAGGTACGAATCCAGCCTGGGGGACGGAAAAGAATCAGGGAAGTCTTCCTGGAGGAGGCGGTGCTGGAAATGTGTCTTAAAGCATATGCAGAGGGTAGCAAGCCCGTGGGCTTTCCAGGGAGAGGGGTCAGTGTGAGGAAGGGTCTGGAGGAGACCCCAGTCTGGGGCATGGGGGGAGGGGTGACAAATGATGGTTGAGTTAGAATGTCAGTGGGGAGAGGGGCAGGGGAATCAGGGCATTCTAGGATGGAGCAGGGTTAGTGAGGGAAGGAGAGAGGAGACAGGACTGAGGCTGGGGCTCCAGGGAGGGGCAAGTGCTGGGATCCTGGGAGAGGAAGCCTGGCCTGGCAGGGAGACTTCTGGAGGCAAAGGGGTCGGGACCTGGTGGTTGGCGGAGGGGAGGTGGCGGTGGAGGGGAGCAGGGTCCAGGAGCTACACTGGCCATTGATTCAGCATTGGCCGCACGGAGCACCGCCTCTTCCAGGCCCTGTGTTGGGCTTGGCGACAGTCCCCAGGGCCACTGCCTGGTGGAGCTGATGTCTGAGTGCTGGGGCGAGGACCTGATGACACCAGGGTGCTTGCTGGTGGTGTCCTGGGAAGATGGCATTGTCGTTCTCTGAAACAGCAGAGGTCTGGAGTGGGTGAGATAGGCGAGCAGCCAGTGGCAGAGGGAGATTGGGGGTCGGTGCAAGGCACCTACGCTCGGCGGGGGTAGGGTTGCAGTGTTGACCGGGGCTCATGTCCCCTTGGCCTGATGGTGGGTGTAGTGAGTTGAATAGTGTCCCCCACAGAGATGTGTTCACGTCCCAACCCCGGTACCTGCGAAAGTGAGCTTGTTTGGAAACAGGGTCCTTGAGGAATTAATCACATTAAGGGGGGACATCATCCAGGCCTTAACTCCAATGACTGGTGTCCTTACCTGGGAAAGGAGTGGGAGATTTGAGACACAGGGACATGCAGAGGGAGAAGGTCATGTGGAGACGGAGGTGGAGATGGGAAGGATGCAGCCAGAAGCACCGGAATTGCTGGGCGCCACCAAAGATAAGAAGGGGCTTAGAGCTCCTTCTCCCCCAGGGGGACCTGGCCCTGCCCACACCTGGATTCTGCCCAGGGATGCTGCTTTCAGACTTCTGGTCTCCAGGACTGCGAGGAAAAGAAATTTTTGTTGTTCTAAGCCCCCCGGTCTGTGGTCATTTGTACGGCAGCCGCGGGAAATTAACATGATGTGGGCTTCAAGCCTCGTCATCCCATCCAGGGACATCTGTGGGCGCCGGGTCGCAGATGAACGGTGGAGGCATAGCAGGCTGCCTGGGAGCAGAGTGCGCGCCCGTGGGCGGGCGTGCCGTGCAAGCACGTTGTGTTCCAGAAATATCCCGGCTCCCTCCTGGCGCCTTCACCCTGACAGGGCTCGCTGAGTGGGTTTGATCTAAACTCCAGCAGGAGGAGGGCCTGGCAGCCGCCGTGCCTGTGCCTCTGTCCATGACACCCGGTGCCGTGATGACGGCATGGCCCGTGTCCCGGCCCCTCCAGCGTGGGACCCCGACCCCTCCCTCCGTCCCTCTGACCTGGAGCGTGGTGGTCCAGCCCAGTTACTTACAGATTCCACTGCCACATCTCTGCCAAGTGGATGTTTTTAAAGTCACGTCTGGGGACTAATAGTTGTTATGAAAAGTGTTGCTTAGAAAACTTAACCTAAAATGAAAATGTGCCTTTCCATGAAAAAAACGATCTTGCCTAGATCCAACAGTTCTCCTTAAAGCCACTGTCAAGGAGGTGAGGACCAAAAGAGGGCTTTAGTGTTCTTTTTGTGAAGCATTTTACCAAATGTAAAATAAGTAGAAAGAAGCTTCAGGACGTCAAGGGAAAAAACCCTCTATTTTCTGAGCTAGAACCGTACACCCCACCGAGGAATGAAGTTCATGGTTAGAAACCCAGCCCCTCTGCACTAGCCACGCACCACCCCCAGCTGAGCTGGCCTTCCTCTTGGGCACCGAGAGACAGCAGAGCGTTGGTTATAATAATGTCCTCTCAGGCATTCCTTCATTTGTTCATCAGTTCATTCATTCATTCACACCTGCGCCTGTCGCGGTCGCATGCACTGGGCAGACACTTGGAAGGGTGAAGCACAGTTCTTGCTAAGGGAACCGGGTGTTTCCATGACGACAACAGGCCAAACTCCAAATGCTGAGGCTTTTGCAGGAAGCTTTATGATGGAAGTAGGTGTTACTGCGACAGCCTTCCAGCTGGTCTCCGTGCTCCTGCCCTGGTCCCTTTGGTTTGCTCTGCACTCAGGGATCCTATGAAAATATCACCCTGAGCTCTGAGGATGGCAATGCTCTGAGCTTTCCCTGGTCTCCCCAGTTCTGTCAGAGAAAGAGTCACATGATCTCAGTGGACCACAAGGCTCTACTGGGTCCAGTCTCCATTCCTATTCAATCTCGTCTCTTGCTTCTCTCCTGCCCAAACACACTGGCCTCCTCGCTACTACTTGAACGTTCCAGGCATGATCCCGTCTCAGACCTTTGCACTTGCAGTTCTCCCAGCCTGGTATGCCTTCCCCTGATGGCCACACGCCTCCCCTCCCCGCCTCCTTCAGGTCTATACTCCAAAGTTACCTTCTCAGGGAGCCTTCCCTAGCTGCTCTATCTAAGATGTCAACACCCCAACCCTTCTTATGCTTCTTCCCAATGGTTTCACTCCAGAGCACTTGTTTTTCTTGTGGCTCCCCACCTCTAGAATGCAAACTCCAGGAGGGCAGGACTCTGCTTGTTTTGTTTGCTGTGGCTTCCTCAGTGCCTGGGATGGGGCTTGGCATGTAGCAGGTGCTGAATAAATGATGATTGCGTGATGAGTAGCCTGAGGTCTTGAAGGATGAATAGGAGTTTCCCAGCTGGAGAAGAGCTGAGAGGACAGCATGTGCAAAGGGACTGAGGCAAGAAAGAGTGTGTGTGTTCAGGGAAGCAGGGGGTGGGCCCTGGATGGGAGATTGAGGTTGCAGAGCCAGCTCAGAAGGGGGATGGGCTCTGGGAGTTTGGTAAGAAGTCTTGACTTTACCCAGGGGCAACGGGTGGCTTCTGGGGCATTTAAGCATGGAGGCAGCAAGATTGGCATGGGGAAGTGTGTGAACATGTGCTGAGGTCACGTGGATGGGGTTGGGGGGTGTCTCTATGATTTGCCAGGGTCACCTTCGCCACTTTTATTAACCATTTCTACCTCCAGTGCAAGTCCATTTTAAAGGACTCCATTCTTGTGACCACGGATGGTATGAAAGCCCTGCCGTGATTTGATCTGGATACGGCAAGGTAGGGTGTCAGCAAGAAAAAGAGGTGCAATCTTAGCCTTGCTATATTTAAACATTTCAGCTGCTGTATTTCACACAATTTAAAAACTCTCTTAGATGCTCTCTAAATTGCATCATTATTTTATTCACCACTAAGGAATGGCATTGATTATAAGCCACATTGCAACTCCAAAGAAGTTAAAATGTGGAAAAACAAAAAAAGCCCACAGGTCTTAGAATCTATGAGATACGGTAGTAATGGAATGTACAGCTATGCGGGGTAGCGCGCCAGTTTCTTTTTGTAAATGCATCCAGTCAAACTGATGTTCTGGTAAACTAAACCAGACAAGCTAGGATGAGCCCTAAAACACTGGGTACATGTGTGCAGGCTTCCTCAGGGTGAAACCTGGCAGGGAGGAGTGGGGCACTCCTCCCGTATGAAGCGGGCTTGGGATTTCCCAGGGACGGGCCATTTGAGATGGAATAATCCTATCTGCAGCAGGGGGCCTGCGATAATCGCTGTCAGATCCTGTGCTCCGGGGCGTAAGCTGAACTCCCAAGGAGGCCGGAAGGTTGTTCAGAGAAGCAAAAGTTTCCAGAGCATTTCTGCTCCATCTTCCCCCACTGGCCCGGGCTCTGCAAGACTCCCCGCTCCCCTTTTCTCTGTCATCATTTCTACTCATCCCCCTGGGGGCTGGTATTTCCCATCCAGCGAGCCCTGGACCGACATGGCTAAGCGCGGGGTGAGGGGAGCCGCGTGGAGTGGGAGGTGCCGGGCTTCCACCCAGGGATACGGGACGAGCTGTGTGCTCGCTGTTGTCTTAAGTGGCTGTTAGAACCTGAGCTTCCAGAGGTGGGGACGGGACTTGTTCAAAAGGGCATCTGGCCAGCAACTTGCGATGTAATCTCCCAATACCCTTAGGAGTAGTTAGGAGGACACAAAGCAGATGCGAAAGCACAACAATGAAAACGAAGACCAGCAGGCAGTGTCTCCAGGATCAGGGGATGTGACCTGTCTGGGAAAGGCTGGGGAGGTGGGTGGAGAGAAGGAAAACGGGTGCTCTCTGCCTGCTGGGACTGTGGAAGCATGTCCTGCCCTCCACCCCGTCCTCCCCTGCCCCAGGGACCCACATGGAGACTTGGCTGACAATGGCCTGCCAGTCCTGTCTCTTCCCCCATTGTGGTTCACTTCCCCCAGAATTTAGGGCGGGGAGTGAGCAGCATGCACGGCCACACGGCCTCCGCTGCGGGCACTGGAGCTCAGTCCCTTCGGGGACTTGGGAAGACAGGGCGGAACACGCATCGGGGGTCTCAGGTATGTCTGGTTGGCAGCCTCAGTGTGTGAGGTGAGGTGGAGGGGGACGTGAGGGGGATGCCAAGTGCTCGGTCCTTAGTCTCGGCATCTCCCCTCTGAGGCGTGTAGATGCACGAACTTTGAAAGTGTAAGACGTTGAAATAATGCCTTTTGCAGCAACATGGATGGACCTAGAGACTGTCATACTGAGTGAAGTTAAGTCAGGCAGAGAAAGAGAAATACGGTACGATAATGCGATAATGCGGAATCTAAAAAGAAATGATGCAAATGGACCTATTTACAAAACAGAAACAGACTCACAGATTTAGAGAAGGAACTTACGGTTGGGGGTGGGGGAGGATAGGGGAGGGATAGTCAGGGAGTTTGGGATCAATAGGTACACGCTGCTGTATTTAAAATGGGTAACCAAGGAGGACCTACTGTAGAGCACGGGGAACCCTGCTCAACTCTGCAGGCTGGATGGGAGGGGAGTCTGGGGGAGAATGGATACGTGGATATGTGTGGCTGAGTCCCTTTGCTGTGCACATGAGGCTGTCACAACATTGTTAATCGTCTATCCTCCAATATAAAGTAAAATGTTTTTTTAAAAAAAGACGTCGCTTGTGAGTATCACATTTGCTGACACTGTTGTAACTATGACTGGAGCAGTCAGGTCCCCGCCTGGCCTCCTGCGTACCCCTCTTCCGCATCTGCGAAATGGGGAGATTCAATTCAACGCTGACCGTGACCGTGAGGTGGGAGGGCTTCGTGGGAATGGTGGGGGGCAGCACACGGAAAATGGGAGTGTTAGCCCCAGAGGATGCCTCGCTCACCTCCCGGTGTGCCGGGCTGCAGGGTGCTGTGGGGAAGACCCAGGGGTGTGTGCACATTTGGAGGTCAAAGCTCTTAGAACCTCAGAAGCCACCAAATGGGACCTGGGGGGTAGGGTGGCCAAGTTGCCCTGCTGAACTGTTCCCTCTGGCATCTGATTGAAAGTCAGGCAGCCCCTGGATCTCCAGGGTTTACTGCGTGTGCCAGGCAAGGAGCAGGGGGCCCTTTATCAAAGGGCTTTGGAATAGGACAGCTGGGGGTAAAATCTGGCTCCATCATTTGAAAGCTGTGTGACTCTGGGCACCGTCCCAGCCTCTCTGAACCGGACCTCAGTGTCCTGTCTGTGAACAGAGTTCTGGCACAGTCCTCCTTCCCAGGCTATTTGGGAAGATTGGGTGCTTGGTCATAAGAAAGCTGGGTGCCTGGTAGTGGGGGAGCCCAAGGGACCAGTGGGAGCACCCTGGTCTCCACTGCTCACAGGCCTGGCCTCCAGCAGACCCCTCCTGGAAGAACAGACGCCCAGCCACTGTGCCTCAGACACCGTGTTTTAATACCCAGCACTGCAAGTTTCCGAACGAAATTGGATCTTCCCTGGCTACCCTGCGGCCTGGGCTTTATTAACTGCAATCTTCCCTCCTATGACCTTTCACCCCCTCTCTGCTGTCTTCCTGGCATCCGGTCACTGCCCAGTCAGCCTGAAAACAGCTTCGTTTCTCGGTGTCCTTTCCCCGTGGCCAGTGGCTGTGAAGTTTTGAAGGTTGGAGGCGTTTTGAATTGAATATGGTTCCACTTCACTTCTCTGTCACGGGGAGGGAGGGCTTGTTCGTTCATTCATTTGTTCATCCTAAAATTTTACGTACAGAGTCTGCTCCACGCGGCACGAGTCAGCGTTCTTCGGAGTGTGAGGGGTGGGCCGGCCCGACCGAGATGCTTGCACTGGGCTCAGAGCCTTGGGTCCGTGTCCTGGCCACACCACTCGGCACCACATCCGCCCCTCGCTGAGCGCGGCTTCTTCTTCCCTAGAACGGGTGTGCTGGTGTGCATTTCTCGCGGTGCCTGGGGCCTTGAGGTGAGTGGGGCGTGCCTATGAACCCTGGCTCTCTAAGCGCAAACTTTCAGCGCCAGTGCTTCTTTTCTTTTAATGACTTTTGATGACAGTATTTTCAGTAGGCCTCATGTGCTTTTCTGGGAGTCACGGGGCAGCTCTGTCGCCTGCCAAGTGCGTCCTGGCTATTCTCTCATGCGAGTCACAGTTTCCTCATCTGTAAAGTGAGGGTAAGCATCTCTAGGCTGTTGTGAGCGTTAGGTGGGCCATGTAGCCTGGTGCCCGGGAAGCAAATCTCATCAGGTTGGAGTCTTGTGTTTCTCTGTGGATCAAGTTCACAGGTCGCCTTTCCTTTAGAATGAAGTGGCCAGGCTTTCAGCGCTCACTTCCTGCGGCCTCTGGAATTCCTTCCCCTTTCCATTTTGTGCTTCTGGTCTCCTGTGGTCTGGAAACCTACGCTGCTAAATTTACTAGCTTTGTGAGCAGAATAAGAGTACATAGGCTCTGAGGGAGGGTTTGAGGGTTTGAGGTAGTTCTCCTGTGATGGAGGTAGGTGAGTTTTGGGTGGAGTGATGACGTTTCCTGTGACATGCATCGGGCTTCCCTCCAGGGTCTGGCTGCTGTGTCCTGTCTTATTTATTTCCTCATTCTCTATTCCTCATACTTGCACTGAGCACCCCAATGCAAGAATGCAAGGCCAAGTGCATCCACACAAGTGCCCGAACCCTCGGCTTGGAGAATGTGATGTGCCAGGTGCAAAACCTCCGGTGAGGGAGGGGTGCTGCTGCTCCAACCGCATAACCAGGGGATTTCTGTCAATTACTGGAAGTTAACACTCCCCCTGCCCTGCCCCGTGTGAGCTGAGCACTGACTGTCCAGGTTGCCTTCCAGCCGCTGGACACCCGTGGCCTCTGTTACTCCCAGAGGCAAGCCCCACTTTGCTGGGGGTGTGGAGAATCGTCCAGAATGCCGCTGAGATGTCCTAGGACATTGGAAAGACTGCTGTTACCCCCTGGCTCAAAAGGCAGCCCCCCTACACCGCGTGCAGGAGACCCTGGGGTGCAAGGGGCCCCGGGCCCCGCATCTGGTGCCGCCCCAGCCGGCAGACACAGGTGGGGCTGAGCTCCCAGCTCCAGCTCAGAGCAGGAGTCCCCGCACCCACCCGAAGGGACTTTATGTCTGTTGGTCCTGGGTCGTTCCCCAGACCAGTCACTTCTGATAACCTCCTGTTTATCAAAGCCGTCTCCTACCCGCCAGCCCCTTGGCCCAGCATCTGGTGAAGGGCTTCTGCCCCAGGCCCCCCACTGGTTCCCAGCCTCCCCTCCCTCCAGGAACCTGGGGGACTCAGGTAGGCCTGGTTCTCACCCACAGAACTTACCCTGCACCCAGAGAGCTTCTAAAAACCACTTCCCTGCTCGGGACCTTCCAGCCCCGCATCCCATGACCTCTGGGTGTACTTTCCACACCGGAATGACCAAGTGCCTGGTACCTGCTTTGGGCCTTTAAACATCTGGGCTCTGTTAATAGCTCCCCTCCAGACCCAGCTCAGCGGCATCTCCCTCAGGAATCTTTCTCTGCCCCCCAGGCATGGCGAGGGCTTCCCCAGGCTCCCTCAGCTGAGTGGAGGGTGGATAGCCGGTGAGTGGTTAGTGCATGGGTGGGTGGAGGCCTCTTTTGGCTTCCAAAAGCTCAGCTTATGGTGGGAAGCAGCCGCATAGCACAAGGAGATCAGCTCCATGCTTTGTGACCACCTAAGGGGGCGGGATAGGGAGGGTGGGAGGGAGGGAGACGCAAGAGGGAAGAGGTATGGGAACATATGTATATGTATAGCTGATTCACTTGTTTTACAGCAGAAACTAACACACCACTGTAAAGCAATTATACTCCAATAAAAATGTTAAAAAGAAAAAAAAAGAAAAAAAGCCCAGCTTAAACTTGACTGCAGAGGCAGGGGATTGAGGAGGGAAGCAGAGGTGAAGAGGGGCCAGGGCGGGGGTAGATTTTCTGACATACAAATGTACCATCGAGGAGAGGACGCTTTAAAGCCGAAGGTTTCTGTGACCTGGGCTGAAGGCGTTCCGTCACCAGCTGATGGCTGCTGCGTTGCCCCCAAATGGCAGCAGATTCATACGTGGGTGCAGCCCTGCCTGCCGAATGCAGACAGGTTTGACAAGAAAAAAATGAGGAAGACAAGAAAAACAGCCCTGAAAAGGTAACCAGGAGTCCCAGGAAGAATGTAGAGCTTTGAGGATCTGACATGCCCTTTGTGTTTCGGAATTCCTGGGGCAAACCAAGGTCTCATTATCTGCCCACGAAACTGTTGATTTGCTTGAAGGTCAGAAGGAAAGATCATTAGATTAGATTAGAGAAATGAGTTGCTGCCTGGGCTCTGGACTCCGCTCTCCCCAACTCTCAGCTGAACTTCTGGAAGCAGAAAAGTCCCTGTCCACCCATGCCCCCTACCCCACCCACCAGGGAGCCCACACTGCCCACCACATAAACTGGAGTGGAAGCCCATGGTGCCAGGCCAAGGGGCCGGGCTGGGCAGTGCCAGAGTCAGGTCCCAGCCTGTTGGACCCTCCAGCCCCCCTTCTCTAACCCAAGATCCTCACAGCCTTCCTGGCACCATAAATAAATCCTCTCCTGGAGTAGAGTTTGCTCTGGGATTTTCTGTTTTGTAGAAGATTGCTCTCTGATCTGGAGGCTGGACTGAACATGTACTGTGAGCAAAACGTGTCTCATTAAGATCCCGCTGGGCCTGTCAGCACACTCACTGGCCTGGGTTCTGGCATCCTCCCCATTTCACGGATGAGGAGACCGAGGCCTGGGTGTTAAATGGCTTTGCCTGAGGTCACCAGGAAGTAAATGTAAGGGCAGGATGTGCTGCAGGCAGCGCCTTGTGTTTGGGGGCTGCTCCCGAAACTTCCCTGGACGTACACAGCACTTTATGAGCCTCTCCTCGCGTCCAAGGTCGTGTTCATTCTCACGGTGGCCTCTGGGAGAGCGACACAGCCCCACTTTACTGGTGAGGGGACTGAGGCTTGACAAGCGTCGCTCAGCTTGAAGGTGGCAGTGGTGCCATCCTGCTCAGGACCTGCTCTCACCCCTGCAGCCTCCGAGTTCTCACCTCCTGTGAGCACTGGCCCCCTGGCATCCTGGCATCCTGGCAGAGGTGCTGACTGAGCCCCGAATCCAATCAGGCCCCCTCCTGGGTGATGCCGACTAGTGTCTTGGTGGGATGTCCCCCTGCCCTGGCTTGTGGGGAGGCTCGGGCGTGTCATCCTCTGGGCCAGACCTGCAGCCGGATGGCCCGTCCTCCCGCAGGGCAGCGGCATGGCGGTTCCTCCGGGGCCCACCTGTGCTCATCTGTGCCCTGGGGCTCTGGCCCAAAGAGGGCTGAGAGCCGAGCGCTGGCTTTCTGGCCTCTGAAGTGTTTGTGGAGTGAGGCTATGGGGGGCCGCACCTGCACCCTGGATGCCTCTGTGCACACCTCAGGGTGGCTCGCTTGTCCCTCACCCTTGGGGAGGAAGCCCTGTCATTATGTGCATGTGACAGGTGAAGCAACTGGGGCCGGGGAGGCTCAGCAACCCGCTGAAGGGTGTGCAGGAGTGGGAGAGCCGGGCTCGCATCTGGGCGCTCCTGGGCTCATGTCTCCTTCCCCTGCAGCCCCCTGCTGCAGCCCTCCCTCCCCTGAGCAACCTGGAGTCTCAGTGCTTTGCCAAAACTGGCATTTATCTTGTGGGAATTAATTCCCTGAACGTGACGGGGTCTCCATAATCATCATCTTCTCGGGCATCATGCTGGCTTTGCATTTATTTTTAAAGAGAGAGAGAGGCCAGGACTATTGCGATGCCCCAAGAGAGCTGTCCACGAGGAAGGCGGTTTCTGAGAGATGCCAGCCACCCACGGGCCTCCTAGCCCTTCCTTCCATGGGTCTAGCCTTTCGGATAATGTTTGAAACAGGGCAAGGTGCTGGGCTTTTGATGTTAGAGGTTCCAGAGTACAGCTGTTTATAGATCCAGGGACATCCCTCCCTCCCCTCCTTCAACAGGCGTTATGGAGTGTCTCTGCTGTGCGGACCTGTATTCACATCCCTGGGGCAGCTCTGCCCACCAGGGATGGGGCATTAGAGCACAGAGAGCAGCCTGGCATTATGCTTTGCCTTTGCTGCTACCAAAGGTTCCCTCTTTTCACACCAAATGGATCAGTCGGGATGCAGCTGCAGAGAAAGGAGACCCTTCCATCCGACTTCCTGAAAGGATATCTAATGCAGGGATTACCTGCTCTCAAAACCCGTGGAAAGGCTTGAAGAGCAAGCCAAAGCTTGGATCTCCAAGATGAAGCTTCTAGAAAACCCCCTTCCTGGCCCATGGTCAGGAAGCCAGTGGTCAGTAAGCCCATCTGTGGAGCCACCCTCACGGGTCACCATCCACCCCTGCAAAGCAGCTGCCTCCACGCACCACCTCCCCCCGCACCCAACTGAGCCACTAATTTAAGTTTTGCTGAAGTGCTTCTGAGAACTGACATCCCGGCTGTGACCCTAGCTGTAAGGGGGGGTCCTAGAAATGTATTTTAAATGTTTCTGTTTACTAATGTACCTTCTCTTTTTCTGGTTGTTTTTCGAAAAGAAGAATTGAGGTAGCTTACAAAAATGTAAAAGCAACATAAAATTAAACTAAGCAAGGAAAAAACAAGAAAAAAAGATGGAGCTAGGGGGACTTCCCTGGTGGTGCAGTGGTTGAGAGTCCGCCTGCTGATGCAGGGGACACGGTTTCGTGCCCCGGTCCGGGAAGATACCACATGCCGCGGAGTAGCTAGGCCTGTGAGCCATGGCCGCTGAGCCTGTGCGTCTGGAGCCTGTGCTCCGCAATGGGAGAGGCCACAACAGTGAGAGGACCGCGTACTGCAAAATTAAAAAAAAAAAAAAAAGATAGAGCTAGGGACAGACTCAGTGCATAAAATACTTGCCGTATTGCTAAAGGGGGGCCAAAGGTGTGGCTCTGAGCTTCCTAGCAGCGAGAGTAAAGAGGGAAAGTAGAACAGATGCACGTAAACCCGTTGCTCAGGAGAGCTTTTCTGAACTGAATGGTGATACCAGTGGCTGTTGGGCTGATCCCATATCCTTGAAGAAAATGCAATGGTCAGTTTCATTCAGTTATTACCTATAAAGGCTCAAAATGCAGTTTGGTGGCTTAATCCCCAACCCCAGTTTACCAGGGTGGCTCTGCCAGAAACCAGGACAACAAGTTGAAAGGCAGCAGTCTCTGCATTGTCAAGGGACGGTGAAGGCATTCCACTCCATGTGGTGTAGGAAACGTAAGTGGTAGCTGTCCAGCCTCGCACCACAGAGAGACATACCAGAAGGGTCGGGGGATAGGTGCTGCGAGAGCCCGTATCCAGGGATACGGATCTGCCGCATTTCGAGACATGGATGAAGAGAGCATTCTGTATGCTCACCAACCTGTCGTGGGTTACGTTTGTATTTATAGCTAGTAGGACAAACTCAAAATCAAATCTGGTCTAAAAGTGTTGATTTCTGGAACTCCCCCTCGCCTCCAACTTGCCTCCTGCCCGATTAGTCCTCCGTGTTGCATTTCTGCAACTTTCAGCTCCTATGTGTGATCACTGCCCAGGAGACACATTGTCTTTACACCCAACTATGAGCTGCCCTTAACCTTAGAACCTCAAACCTTTCTGAAAACTGGCTGCACACAGATCAAATGGCCATCTGCTGCAGCTTCTGACACGTTTGGGACATTCTGGGTACTAGGAAGTTACCTGGAATTCAGGCCTCTGTCCTCCTCTTTGGGTGATGTCACTCATATTCCTAAGGACTAAGAAGTCAGGACTCGGGTGGAGACCAACGAGCATGCCTGGCCACACCCCCCGCCGCAGTTTCATATCAGGCACCCACAGAACAATAGGGACTCCACGTGCGCGAGGTCACCTTCTTATTTCTGTGCCCCTTTAGGAAGAAGGATGATGGTGCTGACACATCTTTAAACAATTGCATTCTCAACAGGTGAAGATGGACGGATTGGACCAAAGTCAACCTTTGAAAAATCCCTGGGTTTTGGAACCGTGGTTGGCATTTCCAGAATTTATATGAAAGAGTGTCTTTATTCTTAAACTGTGGCAGAATGGGTATTTGGAGACCCCCCTCTTTTCCTTCGTAAAGCAGGATAACACCATCTTTCACTCATTGTCTCTCTTTTGTCCTAAATGGGAGGGAACCTTGCTTCTAATTCTGGGAGGGCCAGTGTTTAGTGGGATATTTGGGTCTGATTCAACGTGGCGATGTGGGTGGAGGTGGATTGGGACGTGTTAGGAGGGCAGGTGCTGGGATTCAGTTCACTTGACTAAGTCTTGGTGCCTCAGCCTCCCCTTTGTAAAATGCAGAGATGACCGATACTGACCCTGTCCCATTGTAGTGAGGAAGGAGGGATTTAACCCGAATACAGCACTCGCCCAGCGCCTGGTACCCAGGAAGAGTCACTAGCAGGCGTGCAGCAGGCATCTGAAGAGAAGCTACGGAAATGAATTAACCTGTGACTGAATAATCGCGGCCGTTCGTCCCATCTCCTGCAGAGCCCGGTGCGAGAGCTTAATTAGTTCCATGAAAACAGGATGGCCCTGCCACACCACAAATCAAGTCACTCTTAGAACTGTGCCCCCATCCAGAATGTCCCCATTGCAGAAACACAGCGCTGGGAAAGCAGGCACGTGGTAAAACCCAGCAGAGGACAATCAGAGGCCTTCCGCCTTCTACATGCTGCACAGAACTATTTTTACTTGTCAGTCTTGCTGATGGAGTCGGAGTGTGAGGGTCACTCTTGTGACAGCTGCCGCCCTGCTCCTGAGATGGGAATGCTGTTTCGGCGAGAAATCATTATCTTTCGAGTGGATCGGTTCGCCTGTCTCTGCTTGTCAGCCGAGTACTGCCTGACATGTTTGCAAACCTAATTTCTTTGTAGCCCCCTCGTTTGGATTTGGGGTGTCATTTGACTCCTGAAGGTCTGAATTCAGTGGCTGCCTGCTGGAAACCCAGGTACCCCTGTCCTGCCCTTGCCCCCCTTCCCCTCAGCCTCTGAGCACAAGGGCTTTCTCTGGACTCTCCAGCTCTGGGCTGTTCGTGGATCTGGTCATCTTGCTCTTATTCTAGAACTTTCCATCCTCCCTTCCTCACAGACCCATGTCACGAATGCTTATTTCATGCCAACCGGTTCTTGCAAACCTGGAGAACTTTCAAGCCTCCATTGGGCCATTTGGGTGGGCAGTGTGTCCAGACCGTGGTGATGCAGCCTGGTGGGCTATTCTGTTGGGAATAATTGTGTCGGTTCCTCCCTCCTCTCACCTCCTGTCCCCTCCCTTGTGACATGAGTCCTCATGTGCTATAACGGCAGGGGCCTCTGAGGTTCAGTGCTGTCCGCTGGTGGGGACTGAGGCATCTGGTTCCTTCTTATCCCTTTTCGGGCCAGAAATCAATGCAGAGGATCCTCATCTTCAAGTACTCATTGTGCCTCAGTGGCTGCGTTCGCTCCAGGCCTCACAAACACATCCAGTTCTGACAGTCCCTCCTTTGCTCAGATCTGGGGCAGCTGCTCTTCTCAGAACTGGAGCAGCTGCTCTGCCCAGGGGCTCCTTCAGGAAGGGAACCTGATCGGGCTCCCCTTTCGCTCTGCACTCCCTCTCACCATAGAGTCTGGTTTCACTCCAGTTCTTCCCATGTTACTCAGCCCTGGGCCACCCTCCTGGCCCCATGCCCAGGCCTGGCCAGTGGCCCAGAGATGAAGGTTGATGTTTCTGACAGGGTGATGTTATCACCGCAGGTTGCTGCCACATCTGTGTCTGGCCAGGGGGGCCTTTGCCTCCCAATGCATGTTTAAATATCAACATACAATTATTCAAGCGCTTTCCGGAGGGCTTAGAGCTTTGTCAGAGCTATGGACATGTTTATGAAACAATGTCCCCCCTCCACCCCTTACAAAGTAGATCATGCACTGACATTTGGGGAAAAATATCAAGGTTTGAATGCATAAGCCCATATACCTAGTTAATTCTGAATGCAAAGGACTTGGGATTACAAGGTATAAACTAACTCAGTTTGTATTACTGGACTGTTTGGTGCCATATACTATTTTGACTTAATGAGGATGTGGCTGTATATTATAGGGGACACCAAAGCAGCCTGGATCACAGAGTCTATTCTCAGCTCCTCCACTAATCGTGTGGCAAGCCTGGCAAGAGCTGGAGGTTAAGGGCAGCAGTGCTTGTCTGTGTGTGGTGACAGTCATATCAGGGCCTTAGGCCCCCAGATTGGATGTCCCCAGTATACAGATGAGGAAACTGAGGCCGAGAGAGGTGAAATAATCTCACTGCCAGGCTCACCCAGCAGCAGGTTGTGGAGTTGGGATCAAAACCAGGTGGTCTGTCCTGAGGCCTCTGTTCCCAGCCCCTGGCTACATGGCAGGCAGGGCCTCCATCAGCAAACACCACTCACTAAGCTCGCCTGTCCCTGCCGGCCCCGGGGAGGGAGGGTGTGAACATCTGCGGTGGAAAGTCAAGGTGAGGATTCATTCATTGATGCGTGGATTCCTTCACTCACTCATTCGCTCACTGCCTCAGTAAGTGGGGTATCCGCTGTGTACCAGGCACTGTTCTAGGACACCGTGATGAACCAGACCAGGTCCCTGCTGCTTTGGGCTTTGTGTCCTAGTGGGGAGGACAGATAATGGACAGGAACACGGGGGAGATGGTGTAGGGCAGCTGTGGGCTGTAGGGAGTGCGAGTACAAACGCCCAGCGGGAGAGGATGGGGGAGAAAGTGGAGTGAGAGGTGGCGCCGGCAGTGGAGTTCTCATCTGGAGTGGCCGTTGGCTGGGAGGGGAGGTGGGACAAATGTCTGGCACTTAGTGCATGTGTTTGTGTTGACTGAGTGGAGTCTGTGCTGAGTGAGTGAAGCGGAGGCACTGTGTTCATCTGTTTGGGCCACGTAACGAAATACGACAGGCGTGGCGGCTTATCAACAACAGAAACATACTTGTTCCCAGTCACGGAGGCTGCGAGTCCCATAGCGTGGTGCCAGCATGGCCCAGTTCTGGTGAGAACCCTCTTCCGGGTTGCAGACAGCTGCCTTCTCCTTGTATCCTCACGTGGCGGAAAAGGGGCGAGCTGGCTGTCTGGCCTCCTCTTATAAGGGTGTTAATCCCATTCGTGAGGGCTCCATCCTCATGACCTCACTAACGGCGCCCCCCTCCCCGGGTCCCACCTCTTAACACCGTCACATTGGGGATTAGATCTTAACATGTGAATTTGGGTTGGGGGAGGCACAGACCTTCACACCACAGTAGGCACAGTGAATGGATGAATGGAGGGCGTGAGGGATGAATGGGTGAATGAATGAATGAGCGAATGAAGGGTGTGATGAATGGATGAACGGAGGCCGTGAGGAATGAATGGGTGAATGAAAGAGTGGAGGAACCGAAGGGCAAGGTGAATGGAGGAACCGAGGGTGTGAGGAATGAACAGGTGAACAAATGAAGGCTGTGATGAATGGATGAACGGAGGGCATGAGGAAAGAATGGGTGAATGAATGAATGAATGAATGAAGAGTGTGATGAATGGATGAACGGAGGGCATGAGGAATGGAACGGGTGAACGAATGAATGAACGAATGAAGGGCAAGGTGAATGGAGGAACCGAGGGTGTGAGGAATGAACGGGTGAACGAATGAAGGCTGTGATGAATGGATGAACGGAGGGCATGAGGAAAGAATGGGTGAACGAATGAATGAATGAATGAAGAGTGTGATGAATGGATGAACGGAGGGCATGAGGAATGAACGGGTGAATGAATGAATGAACGAATGAAAGGCAAGGTGAATGGAGGAACTGAGGGTGTGAGGAATGAACGGGTGAACGAATGAAGGCTGTGATGAATGGATGAACGGAGGGCATGAGGGATGAATGGGTGAATGAATGAATGAACGAATGAAGGGTGTGATGAATGGATGCACGGAGGCCGTGAGGAATGAATGGGTGAATGAATGAATGTGTGAGTGAAGGGCACGGTGAATGGATGAATGAGTGGAGGGCACTCTGAAGCCAAGCCACCCGGGCTCGGGGTGGCAGTGGAGGGGCTGGAATGATGATCCAAGTTTCCCAACTCCCAGATGGGTCGTCTCTCGGGCATCCGCCTAGGGAAGGCCTCCCTTCTCTAGGCTCATTTCGTTTGGGCCGTCACCTGGAGGTTTGCAGAGTGGCCTCCTTCCCTTTCGGCCGTGCCCGCCCCTGTGGGCTGAAGTTAAGTCAAAGGCAGGTTTTGAAGCACAGGGGCTCAGGTGGGCGATTTATGCCCATCCGTCTCTCCTACGATTGCCACCAAATGCGGGGCAGGCACCCTTGGGAGCTGGGAGGAGCCCAGTCTGGCTGGAGCATCCAGGGTGAGGAGTCCGGGGAGAGGGAGGTGGGAGAAGCGGGCAGGGCAGGGATGTGGGGAGCCTTGGAGGCCAGTTATGGCTCCTCCTGCTGGAGCTGGGGAGCCGTGGAAGGACTTGGGCCACGGAAGTGAGGGGATCCTTTGCGCTGTGGGCCTCATCCTTTGGCCTCCAGGGATCTGTTTGTAGGTTCCTTCACTGGCCGCCCTGATGCGGGCCAGTAGAGCGCGGCTTGTTTGCTCTAAGCTGGGGAGACCCGAGGTGCTGGTGAGCCATCTCAAAGTGAAACGGTTGCCTTGTACAGTTCTGCCTGGGTGGCCTGTGAACAGCTACAGGAAGGGGGCAGGACAGTGCCCCCCCCAGTGACACTTGTCACTGGATTTAGGGCCCACCTGATAAGCCAGGGTGCTCGCACCTCGAAATCCTTCACTAACATCTTATTTATTTATTTATTAAATTTTTTTTTTATTGGTCTATAGTTGCTTTACAATGTTGTGTTACGTTTCTACTGTACAGCAAAGTGAATCAGTTATACGTATACATATATCCCCTCTTTTTTGGATTTCCTTCCCACTTAGCTCACTGGAGAGCACTGAGTAGAGTTCCGTGTGCTGTACAGTAGGTTCTCATTGATTATCTATTTTATACAGAGTATCAATAGTTTATATATGTCAATCCCAATCTCTCAATTCATCCCACTCCCCGCACTTCCCCATCGGTATCCATACATTTGTTCTCTGTGTCTCTGTCTCTATTTTTGCTTTGCAACTAAGATCATCTGTACCATTTTTCTAGATTCCACATATATGAGTTACTATACCATATTTGGTTTTCTACTAACATCTTAACATCTGCAAAGACCCTTTGTCCACTTCGGGTCACATGGCCAGGGTCTGGGTATTGGGACGTGGCCGTATCTTTGAGGGGACACCGTTCGGCCCACCACACCTGCCTGCCATCTCACACACTCTGCAGGAGCTCCACGCTGCAACAGCCTGGCCATAGTGGGGGATCGATTTGAATTTTCTGCAGCTTCCCTCCCCAGAGACACGGCTGCTGGGAGCGACTTGGAGCCCTGCCTTCCCAGGCTTTCCCTGTGCTTTGCAGCCAGCCCTCCAGGTCCTGACAGCTGGCCAAGCAGGGGCGGGGAAGCCCAGGAGGGGTGGGTGGGGGCTGTTTGCCTGGGGGCTCAGCCCTTCCTTCCTCTCAGGGTGACAAGACCGCCAGCAGAGCCTTCTAGAGCAGTCCCAGCCCGAGTCAAACCCCTTTTTCTTTTGTTCTGGCTCAGGCTCCGGAGTCCCGGTGGGGCCGGGAGCACATGGGCCACTGACTATTAAAGCAAAACTGAGAGCAAATTAAAGATTCTCCTGCTGAGGTGATGAGTTTCTCATATGTGTAGTGAGGCCCTGATGAGCCTGGGTGGCTCAGGCGAGGCTCCCAGGATACAGACCTGGGGGTCCTGGTGCTGGGACTGGCCCCCCATTAACTGTCACCATGAGCAGGTGCCCTTCCTGTGCCCTGCTGAGGGCCAGCTGCCCTCCTACTGTCCCGCATCCATCCTCCTGGGTCCCCTCCTGGATAGGTGTTACTGTCCACCCCTCCCCTAGCCCGTGAGCTTGTAAACAATTTCCTAGAGTCACCAGCGGGTCCCCAGGCCTGTGCTTGTTCTCACTGTACTGCTCGGGCCCTCAGTTTTCTCCTGTGTGAAGGGGGCAACATCGCCCTGCCTCCTGGGAGGCACCGGGACAGGAGATGCTGCAGGAGAGAACAGGCTAGGACAGCTGTGGAAGCAGCCTGTGCCTGGGGGGGCAGGCGAGGCAGCCGCCCACTTGGGCTTGGCCAGTAAGGCGGGTGCTGTGAGAAACAGAGGAAGGGGGTACATGAAAAAGGAGGGGTCCTGGAGAGGCCTGAAGTTTGAGCTGCGCCGTCTGCCCAGGCCGTTTCCTTTCTCCTCTTGCAGGTTCGAGGGGGCCAGGCAGGACAAAGGGTGGCAGGCTGGTCTGGCCTGGAGCTGGGCTGGTTCCAGGGCCAGAAGGGGGCGTGGCCGCCACTGGTCCCAGGCCAGCCCCCAGTTGCAGAGGTGGAGAACGCAGGCCCGGAGAGAGCCTTGCTCATGGGCACAAAGGTCCGGACAGAGTCAGGACTGGAACTCAGGTCTCTGAGTGTTCATGGGCCTCGGCTGACCAGAGCAGAGCAGGCCCGGGCAGAGAGAATGCTAATGGAGGCAGACTGGGAGAGGGGCCTTGGGTCCCAGGCTGCAGAGACGGGGCATCTCAGGCATCAGGATCCACACAGGCTGTGAGAGGCGAATGTTGTGAGGAAGCTTCGGGAAGGTGAACTTGGCGCTGCACCTGGGTCTGATTGAGGAGGGACTGGTCACTGTGGGCAGAGATGGGAGTCCGGGGGCGTTGCTATGGGCCCTTCTTGCTGGCAGTGGCTATGGCCCAGCCTGGGGGCCTCCTCCTCCATGAAGGCTTCCCTTCTCCTCTGGGTGGCGAGCTGCCTGTGCTGCCCTGGGTCCCAGCCCTCTGTGTTGACTTGATCTGCACACTCCCTGAGGGCAGGAATGGGGGTGTCTGTGGGGGTCCCCAGGTTTCTCTGCTACCGTGGGAAGGCCAGTGTTGGAGCCCCGCTGCACGTCCACGGCATCCACGGAAGGAGCACACGGGCCCGGACACCAGCTGCTTCCCGCCAGCCTCTGGGGAAAAAGTCTAATTTTACAGGTTTAGAGTTCATCCAATAAGATTATTTGTCTTCTCTTTCTTTCTTTTTTTTTTTAAAGAAAGACACTACAATACTAGTATTGACTGTCTTTAATCTGACACTTGACTGAGAGAAAAAAATACCATCTTAGGAATTCAGAGTATTGATCCGTGTTGCAGGCGGAGGTGGGTTTCCTGTCTTAGGGCACAAAAGAGCGAAGGACACAGTAGATTTATTTAAGGTGGTTTTCGCTTTGAAGGTAAGGCCGCTTCCTCTGCTCTTTTAAAAATGGTGTCTTGTTTGGAGGAAAGCATTAAACTGTCCATTGAAAGCCCCATCAGATCCCCCTCCGGAGCCTTTCCTGATGGCTTTGTTGTGGCTGCTCTGGACGTGCGGAGGAGGATCCCGGGTTGTTGGCCCACTAATCCAGCTCAGGGAGGCAGGGGGCCTTTATGAAAACCAATTCATGCCATTCAGCTGCATCCGATGGTTTCAGACAGCTGTCCCTGGGGCTCTGATGCGCCGCTTAAAAATTCAAAAGTGCAGTATATTAATTAACGAGTTAATCCGCGGAAAAGCTTGATGAATGAGCCAGAATCGTCACCCGTGTTCTCAGACCAGCACCTGAAGGAAAAGGCCGACTGGACCGTGAGAACCTGAACCTTCCACCCGGCCCTGGAGGCGCCTCTTCCACCGCAAGCAGGTGCCCTGCCGGGGACCCTGGCCTCATGGTCCCCCTCTTTTTCCAGCCTGCTTTTGTGTTGGAGGCCCCTGGAGGCAGAGAGGGGGCTGAGGGGGTCGGCCTCAGTCTGCTCGGGCTGCTGTGACCATAACTGGGGTTCAACCACAGACAGTTATTTCTCACGGTTCTGGGGCCTGGACATCCAAGATCAAGGTGCCTGCCGATTCTGTAGCTGGTGAGAGTCTGCGCCCTGATTTGCGGACGCCGCCTTCTCACTGTGTGCTCACATGGTGGAGAGAGATCTCTCTCTTCCTCTTGCAAGGACACAGTCCTATTGGTTTAGGGTCCCACCCGAGTGGCCTCATTTAACCTTAATTACCTCAGTCACGTTGGGGGTTAAGTCTTCAGCTTATGAATTTTGGGGGGACACAGTTCAGTCCATAGCAGAGTTGTGGGTATGAGACCCTCCTTGCTTGAGGTGGCTGCTCTACAGCCCAGGCACCACCACCTCCAGGAAGCCTTCCCTTCTCTCCTCTAGGTTTCCGGGGTGCCCTGTGCTGTCCTGGGTTGTGGCCTTCTGTGTTGACTTTATTGGTCAATTAGTCCTTCACTCTCTGGGCTTGGCACTAATGTTAGACCCCGAGGGGCTAACAGTTGGAAATCACCATCTATCTAGGGTGGATGGTACACCAGTATCTCCCATCCAGAGAACCCAGATGCAGTTTGGGGAGTATTCCTGGAGATTTGGGTGCTTTCAGGATTAGTGATTGAGCTAATCTGGTTCTGTGACTCTCTGGACACACTGTGAGGCTTCATGCCTCTGGGCCTTTGTCTGTCTGCCTGGAATGCCCTCTTTCCCCTCCCTTTGGCCCACATCTCCTTGGGACTCAGCCTCATGTCTCTTCCTCCATGAAGTCTTCCGGAGTGCACGGCTCAGAGCCCACCATGCTGCCTTTGAGCAGTCACTTATCTGTCTTCAGTGCCTTGCAGACAAGGTCTGGCTCTCCTCCCCGTTGTTGTTCAGTGCCTACCACCGAGTGGGTGCTGGGTAAATATTTGTTGATGGAAGGAAGCCTCCCCTCACGCCTGGACCTGTGCCTGACACCTAGTGGGCACTCAGTACGTATTTGATGAATTGGATTCCTTGAAGTCGGCAACGTGGATCAGTGGCAACCGCCAAAAAGATAGAGCTGCAGTTAATAAAGCCCTCCCAGACCTGGGACATTAGTAAAATATCACAATTTATGTAAAGCTTTTCATTATAACTCTGCAGGGAGTTTCCTCTGGTATTAGCATTTTTCAGACTCTCTTATCAGCAGCTCTTCAAGGATGAAAGCTGTGAGCTGCAGAAGGCTGGTGTCAGAGAACAAACACGGGCTATTTGCACATCCCACATAGAGATGGAAGTCGGCACACAGCCGGCCCTCCCCTGAGATGCGGTGAGGCCCCGCCCATGCTCAGGCCTGTAAAGGACCTTTAACACATAACCTCCTCACCACCGTGACCTGGAGCCACCTGATTGCTACTGGAGGAGAAGGACAAGAGTCCCCTTCCGACTGCCAGAAAAGCAGCCCCCAGAGTCGGCTCCTGACCCTCCTGGGATCAGGGGGAGGGCACTGCATGGGGGTGGGCTGTAGGCAGCTGCGTGACCCCGTGCTGCAGGATCCTGACGGCCCCAGGGGAGGCCGGTCAACTCCATTATGGCCCAGCTTTGTGAGCCCCAAGATGTCTGGGATTTGGTGGGAATTACTGGGGAGTCCCACAAGGCTTTCATCCCCACTGTCACTGAGAGCAAGATCAGCAGGACCACAGAACCGCAGCTCTGGGGAATGAGCTCGAAGACTTAGCCCTGTCCCCAGACCCCACCGAGTGGCCTTCTCTTTGTCTAATTTCCTGCTGTTGTTAGAATAATTGTATATGCTCGCTGTAGAAGAAGAGCACAGTGCAGCTCACAGAGCAGCTGTCCCTTTAAGGCTGAGGCAACCCCTGTTACCATCTTGGCATTTCCCCCTTTCTCCCAGCCCTTTCCTATTTTGGGGGGGTGGGAGGGTGTGTGTCAGACTTCGCTGCTCCAAACTTGGGCCAGACTTTTAGGTTGTCACAGGACTCTTTTTTCTGTCTCTACTGAGAAAATTTTATTTATTTTCCTTTGTTCTGTCTGTGTGTGAATTACATAAGTTTGTTTTTCAAACATTAAAGTAATCTTACATTTACGGGATATGCATCACTCGTTAATGACACACTTTTTGTGTATTTTTGCATTAATTTCCTTTTTTATTTTATTGAAATATCGTTGATTTACAGTGCTGTGTTAATTATTGCTGTACAGCAAAGTGATTCAATTATATGTATGTGTGTGTGTATATATATATATATATATATATATATATATATATATATATATTCCTTTTTTAAAAAATATATTCTTTTCCATTATGGTTTATCACAGGATATTGGATGTAGTTCCCTGTGCTGTACAGTAGGACTTTGTTGTCTGTCTGTTCTCTATGTGAAAGCTTACATCTGCTAACCCCAGACTCCCACCCCATCCCTCCCCAACCTCCCTCCTCCTTGGCAAACACCATTCTCTTCTCTATGTTTGTCACAGGATTTTTGATATTGGGGTGATGGGGAGGGGCTGAGGCCTGCCCCTCCCTCACCGGCTGTGGTCGGGTTAGAGTGGGGCATTGGCGTGGGGCGGGTGTGACAGCCACTGCCATTTCCAGCTTTCTTTGAACCTTTCATCCTTGTGAACTTGGACTTCTTCTCTGTGCTTGTTTCATACACTGAATATGGTCCCTCATCCGCCTCCCCATGGATGGCAGAGTCAGAGGGACAACGGAGGAGAACGTCCACGCTTACCACGTGGCCTTGGCTGAGCCACTGAACCTCTCCAGGCCTCAGCTTCTCCATTTGTAGGACGGAGATAATACTCCCTACTGTCTATTGCGGTTGTGAGGGTTAAGTACAGCAGCGGCTGTAAAACACAGGCCACGGTGCATGGCAGGCCCACAGGAAGGGCCCTTGGGGGTTAGGATTACTGCCGTCTGTTGTGTACTAGTCAGGACAACCAGCACTGGCTGCTGTAACAAGCATCTCTGTGTGCTGACACGGTGACTGTTGACTTTGCTCTCGTGCAGGTGGGTAGTGACCGGTGACCTGGGCCCCTCCATTGTGTGGCTCCAGAACCTCGTGGCCTTGACTTCAGCCCTTTAGACAGGAGGGAAGGAGGACAGACCATTACCTGGTTGTGCAGAGTGTTGACTGTCATGTGATCCCAGGGCTGTGAGGGGGACCTGCCGGGGCTTACACACCTCCCTTCACCTGCGGACAAAGCCCTGCTCCTGGGTTCATTTCTCACTTCTGGGAGATCTTTTTTTCCCCTTCTCTGCTCTGCGGACAGGTCCTCCCTTCATTTCCTCTGGTCCCACCCTCCCTGCTCTTCTGTGCCTGGGCTCCATGAACCAGGGCCCAGGGGGCAGAGGGGCCTGGAGAGGGGAGACATGGCTGCTGCCTCTGCTCAGACCTCAATTTCCTCACTTGTGAAATGCTCACCTTTCCATGCTCACCTTACAGCCAGCGGGCTCTCCTCACTAAGGCTTCTCCACGGCTGCCCCTCTGGGCCGTCCCCACCTGTGCCTACTTCCTGCACGGACTGCTGAGCTCTAAGCTCCCGAGGGCAGGGTGCGTCTTCCACACTGCTGGGTCCCCTGTGCATTCCACAGGGGTTTTAGCATGTCGATGGAAGCTTAGTGCTTAGAGGCCCTTAGGGATCCCCTGGTCCCACAAACCCATTGGCCAGATGGGGAAACTGAGGCCTGGAAAGGCCAAGGGCTTGCTGCGAACCACAGTGACTCAGTGAGAGGATGGAGCCTGGAATCCAGGTCTATGTACTCCCAGCCGGTGTCCCTCCCGTGCCGTCACATGTGAGCGCGTGTGTGTGCGCGTGCATGTGCGCGTGCGGGGGATTGGGGGCAGGGGCTGGTCTCTGAGTTGATTTGTTGACTGAAGTGGCCGTACAAGCCAGCATTTATTCTTCATTCATTTGTTCAGTGAATGAAGGTTGAGGGCCTGCCCTGAGCCTGGCACTGCTGAGCAGATGAGGAGGAGCAAGGCAGACGTGGTCCCGGCCAGGCCTGCTTGGTAGGGGATGCTGACATTAAAGAACTAATTTCACGGTTAGTGATTTAATTACGCCAGCCTTGAGCACTGCTGCAAAGGAGCACGGTGCTGGGAGAGCGGTTCACCTGGGGGTCAGGAGACCTCTCTGAGGAGGGGCCGTGTTAGCAGAGACTCCCCAAGGACGGATGAGAGATGGCTGAGTGAAGCTGCACATGGAGGAGTGTTCCAGGCAGAGGGCGTGACATGTGCAAAGGTCCTGAGGTGGGAACGACCATGGCTGTTCAAGGCAGAGGTGGCTGGAATAGAATAGAAGCAGATGGGGCGGGAGAAGGGGCGCAGAGCACGAGGGTCACGTAGCCAGTGAGAGGAGTTTTAAGCAAAAGCAGTAAAAAGTAGGGAGAGGGTTGAACAGCTGGACGGACATATGATCAGGCTTGCTTTCCATACAATCTCTCTGGCTGCAGGTGCACAACCGGTGAAGTGAGGCCTCGGGAGGAGGCCGGAGCCCTGGGCATGAGGCAACCACTGCTGTCCAGCCCGGCCTGGGGCTTGGGCCAGCCTGGAGGCTGGGGGTATGGGGAGAGAAGGATGGGGTGGAGAATCCACGGGACTGGCGATGGGCAGGGGGCCCCCCGAAGGAGGAGGCTTCCAGGACGGCTTTCAGGTTTCTGGCTGGACCCCGGGTGCATAGTGGTCCCCTTCCTGGGAGAGAAAAGTCTCGTGGAGATTGAGGACCGGGCCCCGGGGTATCCAGGCCAGCATTTCTTATAGAGCAGCGGAAATTCCTCAGCGTGAGTGGAAAGGGTCAGTGAACTGAGTCTGGGGAGGGCTAAGAGCTGATGTGTCAGAATCTCCGAGGATGGAGAAATGGAGGAGGGTCACTGAGATGCTGCAGTTGCTGTGTCCCCATCACGGTCAGGCCTTTGCATGTGATTCTCACCAGGGCCCAGAGAATGCAGCATAAATTCTGTCTTTATGGATGAGGAAGCTGATGCCCAGAGAGGAAGGCCACTCGGCTTGTCCAACTTCACCTAAATGCCTCCGCAGCCGGGTTGGGGACGTGTCCACACTGGTCCCACAGCTTCGAGGAAAGGGGCAGGAGACTGTGTGGGGAGGTGGCGTGTGGTCTGGGGAGGACATCCCTCAGGGCTGGGACTTGCCTGGAGAACCGGATCAACCTTGCAGGCTGAGGGATGCCAGGACTTGGCTTTCGCACACCCAGTGTGCTCTGGGTGCCCCCATCTCCCGCAGAGACAGGCGAGCTGAGTCCCTCCTCCCCTCACAGGAGATGTACCGAGGCCACTGTCTCCTGCGTTTCCCAAGCGGGCCACTGTGGAGGCCACGATTACAGACAGACTCACGGGGACCCGGCTGCACCTGAGAGAGACAGTCACTGTGTCTTCAGGATGCGCAGGAGAAAAAGGCTGTATGTGTCTGAGGTTGTCCTTGTTTATTTTCTCTGTTATCATCCCATGTAGCTCGTGAAGGGAGAGGAGGTGGGCCACCGAGGAAATGAGCTAACGAAAGGAGGGGTTTGCGGACTTCCGTGACATCTGTCTGCCACCCAGTTGCATCCTGCTGGGCTGGCCAGAGCTGGGAGTGGGCTGCGTGGTGGTCCTGGTGGGCCGGCAATCTCCAGTGCTTCCTGGAAAAGTTGTCCTGGTGCCGGAAATGAAGATGAAGTTGCTATGAAACTTGGCAGCGTGCTGGATGTGTTTGTCCAGAAGACACTTAGTAATTAAAAAAGAAAAACACTGTGTGCTGATTAGGAAATACAGAAAAGCAGGAAGAATGAGGGTGGCCATGGCAACCGCATGCAGACAGCCCCCTGGCGGGTTATCTTTGGTAAATTTCCTTCCAGTCTTTCTTCCTTTCAGGAGTCTGGGGGTTGAGACTTTCCTGACCGCAGGCATTTGTGTCCTGACTTATTTTTCACTTCGCTTTGTATCATATACATTCCCCACGTCCCTCCACAGTCCTTGCAGATACTATTTATGACAGCGACCTAAATGTCCATCAAGTGGATATTCCCCAATTTTTTCCACTGTTCCTTCGCTGTTGGTTATTTTTAGTTCTCCACGAGTATGGATATACCACTTTTGGAATTTAAGACTCTTTCCTGGGCCTCCCTGGTGGCGCAAGTGGTTGAGAGTCCGCCTGCCGATGCAGGGGATACGGGTTCGTGCCCCGGTCTGGGAGGATCCCATATGCCGCGGAGCGGCTGGGCCCTTGAGCCATGGCCGCTGAGCCTGCGCGTCCGGAGCCTGCGCGTCCGGAGCCTGTGCTCCACAACGGGGGAGGCCACAACAGTGAGAGGCCCGCATACCGCAAAAAAAAAAAAAAAAAAAAAAAAAAAGACTCTTTCCTTAGGAGAGATTCCTAGAAGTGGAACCACCCGTCACAGGTGTGACCATCTGGGGGATGTGTGTAAAGCCCACCTCTCAGTCCCTGGAGGGCTCTCTCTCACACCCGGGCTGCCGGACATGGGCCTATGTTTCTGATGCTGGTGCAGGCACCCTCCTTCCAGGAGCTGCTCCCTGGACGGCCCCCCGAGGTCGAGATGCGATACTTTCTTTGGCCGAGAAGGACAACAGGGCTCATTTCCCACGAGCGGCTCTCCTTAGCACTGCTGGTGTAAACGTCTCAGGTCTTAACCATGCCGAGGCCTCCTTCTGCAGGTCGCGTTGTACGGCCTGGCCTGCTGGGATCTTTCCTTCCTTCCAAAGGCAGTCAGCATATCCTCATTACTGATGCTGATTGTCCACTTTGTTTTCGTTCATGGTTTCACATGCTCCGAGGCCGCAGTGCTGCCTTCCCGCCAGGCCCGGCTATCGCCTTCAAATCCACGCAGCCGTTGAGGAAGGCTGTGGCTGTGGTTCATTTGCATCCTCATTAACCGAGGGGTTCTGAGCATCACATACATGCACACACACAGCTCACTCATCTGTGGCAACTAAGAGAGATACAAGAAGTGGTGCTGGGGAAGTGGAGGAGGGGTGATCTGCGGGGGCTTCTTGGAAGCCGTGTGGATGGACAGATATGGGGTGGGTTTCTTATAGAGAGAAAATCTGAAGCAAAGGTCTGGGACGGGATGTGAGGGGCGATAAACTTGAGAACAGTGCATTCTCTGGAGCAGGCGGGATGGGGCTGGGTGGTGAAGAGAAGGAGGGAGGGAAGATGAGGCGGGGGGTGGGTCAGAACCAGACTTGAAGAGCCTCGCAGGTGTTGAACAGCTAAGGTGAGGGTTTGGATTTTATCCTGTAGGTAATGCAGAGCTGTTGACGGTTTCTGGATAGAGATGTCTCTGACTTCGACTGCAGATGTCAAACACGCTATCAGTGTGCTCTCTGGCCTAATTTGACTTCATTTCCCAGAAGTTCATTTGAAAAAAAAAAATAAGCCCCTACCCTGTTTCTTTGTTATTTATTCTCTATAACCACTCTGGTTCTTTGGGCTTCCTGGCCGTCCGGATTCTGGATGAATGGGAGTTGTTCTGGTCTTTAACTGTCGAGCCGTCCTGGACTATGTTGCTTGCACATAAAGCCCACGAGGGCCAGAACCAGGTCTCCCACAGCCGTCATTCCCCCAGAATGGAGACCCTGGGAGGTACATCTGAGGCCTTCTGGGAGGGGTCACGGAGACCTTCAGATCACCAGCGTGGCTTCTGACAGCATCCAGGGAGCACCTTTGTCAGGGAGCACTGTCACCCCAGCCTTGTTGGTGGTGTGGGTGCAGGGCTCTGGAACTGTGGAGGGGAGAGTCTGCTCTGCCCTCTGGCCCAGCCAGTATCTAAATGCCATGGGAAAGGGGAACGCCCTCCCCCGGCTGCTGGCTCTCCCCGCCTCCTCCATCTTCCTTCTCTTCCTCCTGTCCCTCCTCCCCTTCCCTGTCCCCTCCCCTCCCCCTCCTCCCTTCCCTTACTCCCCCTCTCCTCCCCTCCCCTCTCCTCCCCTCCCCACCCCTCCCCCTCCTCCATCCCCCCTCCCCCTCCCTCCTGTCCATCCCCGCTCTGTCCCCCTCCTTTCCTCCCCCCTCTCCCCCATCTCCCCTCCCTCCTCCTCCTCTCCTTCCCTCCTTCTTCCCCTCCAGAGACACCATTATGGCCACCCACACAAAGAGGCAATTGTGAATCCAGCCCCACAGAAACCCCAGGAACATGGTGGAGGCCTGATTTCCATGAACAAGCGGAGTCCCGGCCAGGGCCATTGCAGGCGGCAACCTGAGCTGGGGCGGCCGGCCGGGTGGTTTGCTCTGGGGCTTTGTCTGCGGATGAAGAGCCCTGGCCGGGTGCCACGTTGCCTTGGCAGTGGGGGCTGGATGCCCAGGGGAGGCTGAGCCGCCCCGCCGTGGGAGTGGTCCGCAGGGGCCGGAGCCCGGGTCAGGGGTCTGCGGGTGGGAGGTGTTGGAGAAGCACTGCACGCTCTGGTTTGAGACTCCGCCTGTTTTGGTCCCGTGCGTGGGGGCACCCGCAGGGCGGCCCCGGTACATGCGTGTGGACAGGACCATTCCATCACCCTGATTTGTCATGGTGGCGGCGGGGAGGTGGTGGGATGTGCCCAGCGTAAGTGTGGTGCCCCCGCTGTGCAAGCGAACACTTCCTGCGCCCGAGCCTCAGTTTCCTCACCTACCAGACGGGCCTCCTAAGACCTCCCCAGCTGGGCTGAGGTATGCCCACCCGGGTGGTGGACACAAGGGACCGAGCACATGGCAGGTGCTCTGTTATAACACTTGAAGGCAAAGCTGACAACCCTCCCGGGGCCGGGGCAGTTCTGTCTTGCAGACGGGAAGCAGCTCCCAGCCTCCCCTGAGGTCAGCACGGGTCTGATCCCCATGGGATGGACGGGGCATCCATGGGGGAATTGGAACCCAGCGCCCAGCACTGTGGCTGCAGTGCCACCTGCTGGCCGGCCCCGGGCTGACCCCGTCGCCGGGGCTCCTCCGTCTGGTGCCCGCCCCCACCGTCTCGCCGGCCGCCCAGGAAACCCCCGCTGAACCCCTGCCCTCTCATGGCCACTAGGAGCCGGAAGTCTCTTCCTCTCTGGTGGACATTGTTTCCTCTCCAGTGGTGACAGTGGTGAGCCTTGTGTGTGGCCTCTTTTCCAAAGGCCCTCCAAAGGCCCCCCTGGGACCCTGAGTGGCCCCCTCTCTTTTGCCACTGAGGACACTCTGCACTGGTGGAGTGTGGACCTTGGGCAGGTGATTGGATCTCTCTGAGCCTCAGTGTCCCCACCTGTCAAATGGGAATCAGTATCACAGCCACTCAGGGCTGTGGGGAGGCGGTGAATGTGTTAATACCTGCAAACATTAGACAAGGCCAAGCTCCCTCCTGCAGGTCAGCAGCCGAAAACAGCAAACTCTGTCTAGAAGGCAGAGCCCGCAGCGGCCTTCGTATCACTCGGCAGCCCCTGTCTGTTGGGGACAGGTGGGACATGGGTGCCTCTACTTCTCGGCCACCACTGGGTAAAGTCCATGTGCCTGGCCGCATCTGAGATGCCCGGAACCAGCTTTGTGGCTGCTGGCTCCCCAGACATCAGTGTCTTCAAGGCCCTGGATTCACACGTGCAGGTGCCCCTCTGGCGCGCCCCTGCTCCGCTGTCTCCTGCCTTCAAGGCTCAGCTGACCTCTCTCCTTCTCTGGGGGTGTCCTCCCCACCTCCCCGGATGCCTGCGGGCTTGCTCTCCGGGCCTCCGCTCTGTGCCTGGTGGAGGGGGCAGGGATTCCTCATGCATGCTCCCTACTTCCTGGAGGGCGGACACCCCAGCTGAGTCACCCCCACACTCCCACTGCCCGTCTCGGGGTCCCACGTGGTGCTCAATTGCTGCGGGAGGAGCCAGCAGGTCGGGCTGGGAGGAGAAGCCGGCCATCCGCCCGCCTCTCTCGTCATCAGGCTGCAGCCCCGTCCATGCATGAATGCTGCTTTTGTATTTGTTCTCCCCCGGGGATGTTGCTGGGTGGGGTGTGCTGGCTTGGGAGGGGGCTCCCGACTCTGGCCCTGCTGCCCACTAAGGCTCTGGGGCCCTGGGTCAGCTGCTGCCACTGGCTGAGTCGCAGGCAGAGGTTGTGCTGAGTGACTTTAAGTTCCCTTCTGGGTCTGGTGTTCACGGGGCCCATTTTTCCAGGTCCCTGTCTGAGCTTCTGGAGGCTTAGAATCTGTGTTTCCAACCCAGCGATAGAAGACCCACTGAGGAGAGAGTGTGAGACATATTTTCTGTGAACCCAAGGGCCAGGCCAGCCCCAGACTTAGGCCCTGTCTAAGGAGTTGCTGGGGACCCATAATGCCACTTGGGGGGCCCAGCTCTGCCTTTCCTCGAGTCGTGACCTCTCCGAGGGCCAAAGAGTCGGTGGGAACCTGGAGAATGGGCCTCCTGGAGATGGTCCCTCTTCCAGGCCACAGCTGGGGTACCTGGGACCCTGTGATTCTGTGCCCAGATGGCCCGAGCTAGCTTCCAGGGCCTGAGAAACCTATTCTCTGGGTCTGTCCTCCCAGAGTAGGCTGTGCAGCTAGTGAGTGCCCCTGCAGCCCGGGGTCTGGCCGAGGGAGGTTACAGATGGGTGCACAGGGGAATGGAGCTGGGGTCCATGCCGGTGTCCACACCCGTGTGTGCAAGGCCGCTCGGGGTCCAGGACAGGGCTGTGGAGGGAAGAGAAAGCGGGGGTTTGGGGGCATCCACTTGTCCTCGAATCCGGGGCTCTCCCCGTGTTTGGGGGAGGCAGGGGTGAGTTCCGGGCACAGAGGAGCCCCAGCAGGGGTGAACGAGGAAGAGATGGGGTGCTGGAAAGGGAGTTACGGGAGGCCAGAGGTCAGGCTTGGTCTCTCCTGGGGTCGCATCTGGCTTCTGGGATGAACATTGAGGCCAGGATGCCCGGAAATCGCGGGCAACAAAGCACACGTTTCTGGGGAGGGTGGCCAGAGCCTTCTCCAGCTCCCGGAGGGATGAGCGGCCTGGGCCAGCGTCAGTACCAGTGGCCTGGAAGCCCCATGTGTTGGAGCTGGGCCTCTGTGGGCAGTGTGTTTCTCAGAGCCAATGGCCTCCCTTCCCACAGGCGTTTGTCCTCCTCCCGGACGGGGCCTGGTGGGAAGATAATTAAAAGTGACCCAGCACTGCAGAGTTGTGCAAATTGCGGGATTAACGGGGCATTAGCGGGAAGCCTCACAAAAGGGCCACCCTGGCCCTGCCACCCCTCCCAGCCCCCAAACCCCAGCTCAGCACATAAAGCCGAACGGTGGTGAGCCGGTGGGGAGGTAAGCAGAAAAGAGGGCAGGAGGATTGAGCCCTGTGGTGGTGGGATTCACTGTGTTTTGGTTTGCAGAGATGAATAGGGACTTTCAGACAAAGTGGGGGGCCTGGCGGGGGGCAGGGGCTGCCCTGGCAGCTGGGAGCCCCCGGGAGGTGGGCGCCGGGTGCGTCTGAGTGGCTGGCGGGCTGGGCCGTGATGAGCAGTCGGTGATGAGCCCCGCGCCCCAATCAGCTCACCACCTTCCCCTTAGAGAGGTTCGCCTCAGCTGCCTCTCCCTCTGAGCAAGGCTAAGTTCCTTTCGGTATGGATTGCGCAGCCCCCGGGTAAATCTCTCCGAGACCATCTGGCCTGGAACATCAAAGAACAGCTGGAGATAATGTTATTCCCTTGCTTTTAAAACAAGGCGAAAGCACCCACACTTCTGTGAAGTGAGAGTGTGTTAGAGCCTGGAGAATTTTCTACCCGGTTGATTTTTTTTTTTTTTTTTTTTGCGGTACGCGGGCCTCTCACTGTTGTGGCCTCTCCCGTTGCGGAGCACAAGGCTCCGGACGCGCAGGCTTAGCGGCCATGGCTCACGGGCCCAGCCGCTCCGTGGCATGTGGGATCCTACCGGACCGGAGCACGAACCCGCATCCCCTGCATCAGCAGACGGACTCTCAACCACTGCACCACCAGGGAAGCCCCTACCTGGTTGATTTTTGTTGTTCTTTCTTCTTAAAGGTATATGGGAAAGGTGCCGAGGGCCTTTAGACAGCCCTGGTTGTCCAATTGTCTGAAAATGTGGAATCGGGAACCCCGTGGCCCAGGGCTTCTGCTCGTGGGCACCCGTGATTCGAGCACTTCATCTGATCCCCTGGGGTCCGATGGGCCGGTCCGGCTGCCTGCGGTCCGTTTCTGTTGCCTGGGCTCCAGCTCGGCACACCCACCTCTGAGCCCTCCGTGATCCCATCTCACCACTTAGCCAGGCACGTGAGCCAGAGAGCTGGCCTTGACGTTGACTCATCCTTTCCCCAGAGACGCCAGACACCAACCCTGCCCTGACTCTGGCTGCCCTCCGAGCTGAGGCAAGAGTATAGGGCAGGGGCGGCAAGGTAGATTCTAGAGACCCCTCTGAGCTAGAAGGGCAGGAGGGTGGGTCAGATGGAACTGGCTTTTCTCATTGGAAGCTGATAAGACAACTAAGGCTGGCAGATTTGGGTCAAGCGAGAACGACCTGCCCTCTGCTGGTCCCCGTCGGCTGGGAGTTGGGAAAGGCATTGTCCCTTCCTTCAGAGCCACTGACTAGTGGGTTGATCAGGAGCTGAGCTGGGTTCTTGTGGTGTGGGAGCCTGGAGATCTTCCTGGAGGAGGGGGCCCAGGAGTGGGAGGGCCTGAGGGAGGAGAGGGTCCTCTCCAAGGGATGGAGCAGGAGGCACTCTGGGTGGGAGTGGGGGCAGGGGGTGGGCACTGTCTGGCTCACCTCTGGGTCCTATGACATAGCCCAGAGCTTGGCCTTCAGTGTCCTTTCACCTACCTTATTCGTTCATTCCACGAATATTTGTTTAGCACCTACTATATGCCAGGCATCAAAGATACAGCAGTGATCAAAACAGAGAACCCCCCACTCTCACGGCGCACACCTTGTGGTGGGGGAGTCAGGGGGCTGGTGCTGAATGCTTCATCCTCTACGGGGTGACAAGGGGTATGGAAATGGGGTGATCACACACCCCCGAGAATGAACAAACGAACGAGTGAATGGGCCTCGGATCAGTGTCACACAGGGTTCTCAGAAGCTGGTCTCTACATCCCAGAGGGATGAGTCCAGGGCTCGGGGGGCCAGGCTGACACCCGGCTTGTGGTCCCAGCTGTGGCAAAGATGCACACTGGCCTGGCCTGGGGAGCCCTGTGGACAGAGCTCGCTGACCCCTCCACCCCCCAGGGCAAAGGCCTAGGCTGCCCTCGCTGCCGCCGGAGCCCAGGGGCTGGTTGAAATCCACCCAGCTGCCTCCTCCGCCTGCTCTGCGTGCTGTGAATCCTGGGGGGGGGGGCCGCAGGGGAGAGTGTTTTCTGAAATAAACAAAACGAGGTGACAATGGGCAGTTTCCGCTCTTTTTCCATTAGCTGAGCTGACCTCCCAAATGGTTTGTCACTCGGCACATGTTTCTGGATTGCGCTGTCGTTGATCTGGAAGGATGTGGTTAACACCTAGGACCCTTCTTCCTGCATTATTCACTTCCTTCTTGGGCAAACCCGACGGACACAGCACCACATATGTGCCGTGGTCCCCGTCCTCACCTTCCCTCGCCGGCCTCTCCTGTCGCCCCTGCGGGGGCCTCTGTGGCCCACCTGGGAACCACAGGCAGCACAGAAAGTGGGTGGGTGGGCCAGCCTTCTACACTGCACTGTCTACACCTGCAGAACATCTTTCCCGGCTCAGAACTCAATTACGTGGCATTTTGTTCACTATTTCCTGTCCCTGGTCTTGTCCCTGGGGCCTGATTGCAGGTACCATCTCCTTTCCCCGGGATGTATGGGGCAGGCATTTGCAAGGATGCTGGTTGCAGGTGGAGTCAGTCGTGGTCCCTTCCCTCAAAGAGCTTGCACGTGGCTGGAGAAAAGATGCATAAATGACTGTAATCTCTGTGCAGGGGCTCCCATCTCAGAAAGCCAAGCTCATTACCGGGCCTCTGAGATCCACACCGCCCCCTCCTCCGCCTCATCTCCTATGACAACCTGCTCCAGCACACGGGCCTCCTGCTGAGCACACTCCTGCCTCAGGGCCTTTGCACTTGCCATTTCCTCCACCCAAATGCCCTTCCTGCAGCCAAATGTCTGCCCGGGGCTGCCTTCTCCTTCAGGCGCTGTACAGGCGTCACTCCTCAGTGAGCCCTCCCTATCTCCTTATTTAGGATCACAACCCAGGGCCCACCCCACCTGCTCTGGGCCCCTCCTCTGTTCAGTTTTTCTCCATGCGTTTGCCAGTTACACATAACCATGTCCTGTTTGTTTGTTTACCGTCTGTCTCCCCCAGTGGACAAAAGCTCATTTGTCCATTTTGTCTGCTGTCGTACCCACAGCTTCTACAGTAATGTCTAGCACACAGTGGGCAATCAATCCACGTGTGTGGTGTGTGTATATATGTATGTCTCTTTTTATACGCTATAATAAGGATATCAAATAGCATTTTATGGTGTCAATAAATATAAGACTATCATCTGATTAGCACTTCAGAGCTTCCCTAATCATGCATTAATAGCTTAGGTTTGTATCCCTGGCTGTGTGAGGGTCTCAGCCAGGCAGTGATTTCACCAGCAAACCTCTGTGGCTGAGGGTGTCTGTGGGCTGGGTGCCATGTTCATGATGAAATATTAACACGGCAGGTGCTCGTGGCCCTCCTTCCCGCGTGCAGAACAGAGCTCAGACAGAGTAATGGAAAGCAAATCTAATTCAGTTTTCCAAAATTAGTGCCCTGGAGGACCTTTTCAAGAAGGAGCTGGTGCGGTGGGTCAGAGAAGACGGCCAGAACAGGGGAGACACCTCCCCAGGGACACACAATATCCAAACCAATGAGACTTCCCCACCTTCATTAAGTAAAGACGGCAGCTTTTTTTTTTTTTTTAACATCTTTATTGGAGTATAATTGCCTTACAATGGTGTGTTCATTTTTGCTTTATAACAAAGTGAATCAGTTATACATATACATATGTTCCCATATCTCTTCCCTCTTGCAACTTTTTAAAAATTATTATTTATTTATTTTTTTTGCAGTACGTGGGCCTCTCCCTGTTGTGGCCTCTCCTGTTGCAGAGCACAGGCTCTGGACGCTCAGGCTCAGCGGCCATGGCTCACGGGCCCAGCCGCTCCACGGCATGTGGGATCCTCCCGGACCGGGGCACGAACCTGTGTCCCCTGCATCGGCAGGCGGACTCTCAACCACTGCGCCACTAGGGAAGCCCCACCTCTTGCAACTTTTAAATTGTGTTGGGAACTCGATTTTAAGGAGTTGTTAATGGATCTTATCTTTGGTGACGATGATGTCTTTCATGCTTTTTCTCTTTTCCATTCTCCCGTTCTTCCTCTTCTAAAAAGAAAGCCATCTCATCGCTTTCTGTTGCTTTAAGATTCCTCCACGCCTCTTGCTGGTCCTTGAAATGCGTTAGGTGTGAATTTGCGCCATCCCAGGATGCAATCAAATCCTCTTGGTCCCTTCTCGTTCGTTCTTCTTTTCATTTGTTTTTTTTATCTAGGCTGCGGTGACCTAGCGCCACTGCCAAGTTTAACGAAACTTTTTGAAGAAGAGTTCATTTTGGCATTTGTGGTGGCCTTCGTATCCCACAAACTCTTTGGGGAGCTGAGGATTTGTGGTACTGAATTCTGAGTATCTTTTCATCATCCACCACCTGCTCCTCGTTTCTGGGCCTTGAATGGGGCCAGCACACAGTAGGTGCTTAACCATCATTTGCTGAATCACGGACGAAGAAAAACACCATGTAAAACCAGCCAAGCGCTGGGCACAGAACTCAGCAGAGCTTACCACCCTGGCAGGTGATGGTGACATCCACTGTGGGACCCGCTGTGAGAGCACCCTGGGGGAAGGAGGCCAGAGGCAGGAGGGTGAAAGGTCACAGTGGCTGGGTACTCCCGGTTAGCTAGGCCCTGTGCACAGTGATTTTGGGGGCTTCTCCTAAGAACTCTAGGGAGGAAATGCAATTGTCAGTCTCAATTTATAGCTGGAAACCAATGCACAGTTTGTTTACTAAGACTCCATATCGTTCATTCACTCATTCACCCCATACTTATAGAGCACCTACCGTATGCCAGGCATGGTCTCAGTGCTGGAGATGCAGCGAAGGGCAAAAGACCAAACCTTTCCTCTTTTTTTTGGCCTTATATTCTCATCTGGGGATGGAGGACAGAGATAAAAGACCAAAGGCAATAAAGAAACAATCAACAGCTAGACAGGTGGACCTGTCGGACTCAAAACCCTCCCCCTTGTTAGGAATAGGGACGGTTTATGGTCGATACTCTGGGGAGAGAAGTCGTCCTTTCTCCGTCCCTCTCTCTTCTCTCCCTTCCTTCCTTCCTTCATTCGTTGATTCACAAACACCTGTTTAGCATCTCTTCCAGGCTCTGCCGGTGGGAGGATTGATGGGGAAGAGGTGGGATGTGGGTGGATGGGCGGCCTGCCTTCCTCCCATCCATGCAGTGCGCTCATTGAACAGATGGTTCTTGAGGCTACGTTGTCCACGGGCCCTGTTCCTGTCCTCAGGATTGTGCGAGCGATGTGGTGTTTGTGATGCACCGTGAGTATTCAGTGGAGGCTGGCCCCCTCTCAGGTTTCTTTTCCAAAGAGCTGGACCTGGGCTGGGTAGAGAGCAGAGACGCTGGAGCACAGCAGGGCCGGGATTCCCGGTGGGCCCACAGGAGGGAGGGCTCCCGGGGCTGGGCGTGTGCATGGGGGGTCACTCTCCGTTCCAGGAGAAGGGGGAGGTCAGACATGTTCTGTGCTGCTCTGGGCGTCATTCGTGCAGACAGGATCTCTGCTCGGGGTGATGTGCAGAGCCGCTCGGAGGCCAGGGGTGGCCTGATCCCTGGAGGGAGCAGGCACAGTGCAGACAACCAGGTCTGATGTCAGGTCAGTGGGACGGTGGGCGGGAGAATTTGTAGGGGACCCATAAGATGCAGCGGGGGGGGGCGCCTTTCCAACGCCAGCACCTAGAGTTAGTTCTTTGACAATGGAGGGGTCTGTCTGACCCTCACCCCCTGGGGGGTCAGAGCTATTTTGGTGCCTGGAGGTCACGCTGTCCACCTCCTGGGTTTCCTGAGACAATCCAGTTCTCGAGGGTCTGCTCTGTTCTGGGGAGGCTGAGGCTGCGGTAGGCGCAGGGTCTGACCAAAGATTCCCAGGAATGGGGCTTCCCTGGTGGCGTAGTGGTTGAGAGTCTGCCTGCCGATGCAGGGGACGCGGGTTCGTGCCCCGGTCCGAGAGGATCCCACATGCCGTGGAGCGGCTGGGCCCGTGGGCCATGGCCACTGAGCCTGCGCATCCGGATCCTGTGCTCCACAACGGGAGAGGCCACAACAGTGAGAGGCCCGTGTACCGCAAAAAAAAAAAAAAAAAAAAAAAAAAAAAAGATTCCCAGGAATGGGCAGAGCAGCTGGCTGACCACGTCCGAGGGCCTTTCGCTGTGCAGACGCCTTCTTTCCCGGCCCCCGACTGCTCTCAGAGCCAGACTGAGACCGGGCTGTGCTGGAAGGACGCGCACAGGCCCCGGGAGAGGATTCCGGAAGATTCCATGCAAAACTCACCTCTCCTTCACTTCCAAGCAGCCTGGAAGTATCTTCCGTAACTAATTCATCCAGAAAAGAAGTAAAGCAGCCCCTTGGATGTGCACAACTTCCTGTGCATGCCCTCACACCACTCCCATCGGGGAGCGTTCCCTCACGTTGCCAGTGAGGAAGTGGAGGCTCGGGGGCCAGGTGCTTGCCAGGACACGCGGGCCACCCCGGAATGCGGGGCTGGGCCTCGGCCATGGCTCCTGCCAGGCTTTGCCCGACTCCTTCCCTCTGTGCCGAGCTGTTCATTGTTTCCGCATTTTCCTCGCAGGGAGGGAATGTCTGCGGGTGGGTGCTGACAGCTGCTCTGTAAACACCGGGGGAGGAGAGCAGAGCTTCAGCCGGGCTGGACGGGCAGGCACGGAGCTGAGACCAGTGTGTGTGTGCGTGTGTGTGTGTGTGCGTGCGTGTGTGCATGTGCGGGCTAGCGTACTGTGAGGGTGTGGGCTTCTGCCTTTTTGCTTTTTCACCAGCTGTCTGTGGCTCCCCTCTAGCCCTTCTGTTCATGCCTCTGGTGCAGGTAGGACGTGTGGACCCTGCTCCAAGTCGGGGTGTCAGGGGAGCCGCCCCTCTGACCCCTCTCACCCACCCCCATTCAGGGGTGCTTCCTCATTTCTGGCCCAGGCGGCTCTCCCGCTCCAGGATGGTGGATGCTTGGCTGGCCTCACGGTGGGAACCTGCCCCCCACCCTCCCTCTCCCTTCCTCTGTGCCGGCCTCACCTGGCGACCTTGGGCTCTGCCTGAGCAGCCTCCCCTGCTGGTCAGCCACCTCCTTGTCACTGGTGACCTTTGTGGGCACCAGGGGACATTTGGGTGTTCTTCCCACCAACCCGCATACTTGGGGTTAATGGGGTTGAGCCCCTCCCACCTCACCCCGCCATGGAGGCCAAAGAGGGGCGCTGGGTTCTGCATTTGGGGCGAGCACCTGCTCGTCTGTAGAACAATATTGGACTGGCTTGCTACCCGGAGCACTGGAGAGTTGGGGACTTTCTGCGGAGGGTGATGGAGTTGGGTTTACGCTGCAGACACACCAGCAACCTCAGGGCTGGATGCATCTCTGTCCCTAAAGGAGTCAGTTGGCTGTCCCGCCTGCCCCCAGCTCCTGCTGGACCCCAGCACCTCTGGTCCTCATGCACCACCCCTCGCCCTCCCCCTGCCCCGCCCTCCTCTCTCTGCCCTTCCTCCCATCTCTCCAGGATAAACCCGCAGACCCTGGCCTGGTCCATGCGAGCGGCTCTGTCCACATGCCCATGACCTTTCACCTTCTATGCCAAGGCCTCCTGCCCCCAAGGCTCCTCCTGAATCCCGGCGCCCACCGTTCACAGGACCCTGTGCTTTCTCCTCCTTTGCAAGGCTCACCTGGTGGCCTCCCCTGTTCTGGAGCATTCCTGGAGCCCCCGGCGAATCATCCCTCCCTCTGCCACCTTCCACCCATCCCGGCCCTGCACGTTGGATGGTGGGCTTCCAGGTCTAGCATCCCACCAGCCTGGAGGCCCTTGATGGTGTGGTCACTAGCACCTGGTAGGGTCTAAGGCACTGTGTGCACTTTAATGCATGGCCATGAACTCCCTTGAACTGTGGGTGCTTTATCTCCTGTGTACAAATGTGCAAGCAGCCCAGAGAAGTCAAGTGACTCGCTTAGGTGGCCCAGCAAATAGGAGGCATGTAGGTGATGGGGTTTAGGGCTCTGACTTCTGGGTTTGTTTCCTAGCAACGGGGGACTCAGGGATTCAGAGCGCTTTTTATGCACCTGAAAACCACACAAGGGCTTCAACCCTCCTGACAGCCAAAGGTCAGGCCTCTTCCTTGTACGATGCCCCAGTCAGGGGCCAGCTTGAACTTCTCATTGACACCAGGAGAGCAGAGATGGTGGGACTCTTTTTCTGAAGCATTTGTAAGGGGAGCATGAACTGAACCTTCCACACAGGCATGTTGCTTCTGCTTGCTGCTAAATGTTTTTGAGATATTTTCCTTTATTTGAGTTCTTCTGAAGTGGAGCTGCAAAGCTGTGGGAATTGAATTCTGTTCAATCAGTGGTTACGAATGCATCTTCTCTCCTCTTGGCTCTGGGCTGGGTTCCAGGGGGAGGCAGGGACTCAGCCCCACCTTGTGTAGCTCCGTCGTGGGCAGAGGGACGGAGCTGTGTAACGTGGCCAAGATCAGATCATCCAGGGAGCACCGCCGGCATATGTGCTTGGCAGGCGGTTTTGTGTGTCTGCTTATTCCCTCTCTGCAGCAGCTCTGCAAGCCTGGGGTGTCACCCCAAGGGGCAGAGGAGGGAACGGGGCTTCAGGGAGGCGGCTGAATTGGCCAAGATCCCAGCATTGTGAAATGGCGGATTTTCCACTCTATGGCATGGGGAAGGCTTCCTAAAGAAGGCTTAAGGATGGGTGGATTTGGGGAGCTTGGAGCAGGGAGAGAGGCATTGGCGGAACAGGGAGCAGCGTGGACGACAGCAGGACGTGGGAGGGCCAGAGGGATGTTGACGTGCAGAACTAATGGTTATCCAGCCCCACCCCTGGCCTGGTCTCTGCCAAGCCCTGCACCTGCAGCATCACATTTAATCTCCTCAACAACTCATGGAAACTGAGTCGCAGAGAGGTTAAGTCAGTTGTCCGAGGTCACACAGCTACTAAGTGGTAGACTGAGATTTGAGCCCTGGCCTCTTGATTCATTTACAAGACATGCTAAGTTGGGAGAAGAAGGAAGGGCCCAAGGCATCGTTCCAGGGCCAGGTTCCTTTCCTGTGTCCAAGACATCCAGTAGGTCTCTGGGGAAGGCAGCCTCCAGGCCCTAGCTGCCCATTGACGAAATGGGATGGATGTGTACATGAAACGTGGATTCTGAAGATTGGGGTTCCTTGGGGCAGACTTCAGGGGTGCCACAAACATTTGATTCAGATGTCAGTTTATAGGCATTTGACTATTTAAACACTAATGAAGACATGTGCATACCCTGACCACTGGGCCCGGACACCTTGTGTTTGTAGGGACCATGCAAGAAAGCTCCGCCGGCCAGCAGTGTGCATGTGTCTGAGCCCCCGCGAATAGATTATAGATTTCAGGCCTGAGTGTGTCTCTTGGGGAGGATTCCATAAGTGATGCACCTTTTCTGTCTGGATCAGGGTTTCCCACAAAACAGAGGTGGCTCGGGATGCAGTGGGGACACGGGCAGGGACGGGGCAGTCCCAGGAGATGCATGTTCTTGGGGGCAGCCTCCCTATCCACGTGGATTGGCCTTAAAAGCTGAATTTGTTAAATAAACTTGCATATTGATAAAGTACTTCTGTCCACTTTATAAGTTGGCTTTTGCAAATAGATTTCATTCTGACAATGGTTTGTGAGCCACCTGAGCTAGAAACCTGTAGGAGACTTGAGCAGGCCCCAACTCCAGAAACGCAAGGACGTGGCGCCTGGGACGCCCTGGGCCTCCTATAGGCTCACCCTAGGTCGGGGGCAAAAGGCAGACAGAAGCTGGGTCAGGAGAGGAGGGGTCTTCCCTCCATGGCCTCCACCTTCTATGTGAGTTTGTCCTGCCCTAGTCTGTGACGATTTTAGGCTGCAAAGATGGATTTTAACAGGAAACCTTGGCAAATCTACAAAGAGAAATCTGTGAATGGAACCCCCACTCTGTGCATCTGGGATGCTGCTCAACATGGTCCAGAGTGAAATGCCCAGCGTGAGCTAGAGGGACCGGCCAGCCTTCATCAGGGTTTTAAAAAAAAGTTTTATTGAGGTTTAATTGATATGCAATTAATGGTGCATATTTAAAATGTACTATTTGCTAAATTTGGACACACGGGTACACCTGTGAAGCCACCGTCACATCAGGGAAGGTAACTGTCACCCCCAAGGTTTCCTTGTGTCCTCTTACGATCCCCCCACCTGCTCTCCAGATAACCACTGCTCCATCACCGTCAATCAGTTTGCCTTTCTCGACCGTTCCGTAAGTGGAATCATATAGTATCAGCCTCTTGTTTGTCCCCCTTCACTCCCCGTAGTTGTTTTGAGATGCATCCATGTTGCCATATCCATCCATCGATGGTTTGTTCCTTTCATCCCACTATTTGGACATCCCACAATTTGTTGATCCACTAGCCTGTTGATGGACATTTGGTTTGTTTCTAGTTTTTTGCTGTTACAAATACAGCCGCCACGAGCATTCCTGTACAAGTTGGTGGGGGGGGGGACACATGCCATCCTTTCTCTTGGGTAAATATCTAGGCTTGGATGGGATGGCTGAAGCAGGTTGAGCTTCTGAGAAAGCTGCCAACTGTACCATTTCACATTCCCACCAGTGATGAAAATGAATGAGATCCCAGTTCCTCCGCAGCCTCGTCTGCACTTGGTATGCTCTGTCTTTTTGATTTCAGCCATTCTAGTAGGTGTGTGGCAGGATCACTATGGTGTAGATTTGCATTTTCCTGATGACCGATGATGTCTGCATCTCTTTTTGTGCTTATTTGCCATCTGTCTTTCTGTCTTCTTTGGTGAAGTGTCTGCTAGAATCCTTTGTCCATCTTTGAAGTTGCTGCTTTTGTCGTTGTTGCTGTGTTTTGAGAGTTCTCTATACATGCAGGATACGAGTCCTTTATCATATGTGTGATTTGCAAATATTTTCTCCCAGTCTGTGGCTTGTCTTTTTCCTTCTCTTCTTTTGAAGAGAACAGTGTCTTTTGAAAGACGGAAGCATTCAATTTTGATGAAGTGCGATCCATCAATTTTATGTGTTGTATTTTTTTTTTTTTTTTTTTTTTTTGTGGTACGCGGGCCTCTCACTGTTGTGGCCTCTCCCGTTGCGGAGCACAGGCTCCGGACGCGCAGGCTCAGCGGCCATGGCTCACGGGCCCAGCCACTCCGCGGCATGTGGGGTCCTCCCGGACCGGGGCACGAACCCGTGTCCCCTGCGTCGGCAGGCGGACTCCCAACCACTGCGCCACCAGGGAAGCCCTATGTGTTGTATTTTTGTTGTTCTTTTCTGCATCGTGCTTTTGGTGGAGTAACCAAGAAATCTTGTCCTCATGCCCCGCCAGAGCTGGGGGACCCACGTGGCTTTTCCCTGGGAGGGGGAGGATTAGCCCTCTGCCCGTCTCTGCCTTGGGCCCTCTGTCCTCTTTCCCATCCCACCTCCTCGTCGTGTCTGTACCTGCCTCAGGTGTTAGCAAGACCCAGGCCTTCTTTCCTGCGTCTCTCAGTGCCCAGCCTGGGCCACCATCCCTGGAGCTTGTGCTGCCACCTGCTGCTGCGGTTCTGGGCAGGGTGTCTGTAGAGCCAGGTTTTGCAGAGGGGGTCCCCACCCTTCATCTCAGGGAGCATCTCTGTGCCCCTTGTTGCAGCCCGTGGCCCGGCTGGGGAGGTGGTCTTCCCATTTCCACACAGCACCTGTCAATCCTTCACAGGAAGAACTTGCTGGAACTGAGCTTATGGGCCCTGTCTGTGTGGAGGTGCTGACGAATTCCCCCCAAAACCCTGGGCCCGCTTGGGGACACCGAAACCTTCGCGTCTACAGGGGCCATGGAAAGGTCAGCCAGAGACCACAGCTGGGATCTCACGTGGCCTCGCAGAGTTGGTCTGGCCACGGCCACGAGGTGCAGCTCCCCGAGGACAGTGATGGATGTGAACAGCTTCCTCCTTGGCCAGGAGCCGCCCCTCCAGATGTCCCGGAAAGGTCCAGATACGTGGGGACCCCAGTGGAGCTGGAGAGTCACCAGCTCCCCATGTGAGCCCACCTGAACTCTGGAAAGGAGGCCTTGGAGCTCTGAGCTCTGGGAGGGGATGGACGGAAGATCTCTGTGGGGAGGCTGGTGGTGTGACCGAAATGAGCTCCCCAGCCGTGGAGAAGCCTCTGTCTTCCACGTGAATGGTCCAGCGGGGACCAGGGCGGGCAACAGTGTTTGCTCACAGTAGCAAACAGTGTTTCCCCCAAGTTCATGTCCACCCGGAACCTGTGAATTGACCTTATTTAGCAGTAGGGCCTTTGCAGATGTGATCTAGTTAAGAGGGGGACAGGCTGCAGTAGGGGGAGCCCTAATCCGATGACTTTATAAGAAGAGGGAGATTTGGACGTAGACGCAGAGGGGAAGCTGTGTGAAGATGGGGGCAGACGTTGGGGTGATGTGGCCACAAGCCCAGGGATGCCTGGAGCCCCCGGAAGCTGGAAGAGGCAGGAAAGATCCTCCCCGAGAACCGGCACTGGCAGCCTGGCCCTGCCAGCACCTTGATTTGGGACTTCTGGCTTCCAGACTGTGAGAGAACACATTCGGTTGTTTTAAGCCCCTAGTTTGTGGTGTTTTGGTACAAGAGCCTCAGGAAGCTGTAATGGTGCCTAAAGCCACATGTGCAGCAGCCACTTCTTGTCTGCGTGTCCCTGGGCAGGCGGCTTCCAGGTTCTGAGCCTCAGTTTCCTGACGTTGGGATCACGATACCAACCCCATGCAGACGCTGTAAGGATCAAACGAGCTACACAGACAGAGGAGGTGGTTGGTGCTCAGCCCATGCTGGTGTCCTGCCCTTGGACTTTTCTGAGTTGGTGGGGGATGAACAGATGTCCTACTGTGCGCCAGACACTCTGCTGCCCACTTGGGGGCCTGATGGGGCAAAGTCACGACCCTGCTCAGCTCTCGCACGGTCCCGGCTGAAGCCTTAGACCTCTAGCTGGCCATTCTACTGATCAGGGGCCCTTCTCTGCATCATGACACGGGTTCTGCCTAATTGGACATTGCGAGGCTCCAGCATCGGCGCCAGGTGTCCCCGTGGATCTCCAGGCCTCTGGGCTGAGCCAGAGCCTGCTGAGCAGTATGTGTCCTGCACAGCTGGGCTCTGGGGCGGCCGACCTCCCCAAGCCTCATGAATGGGCTGTGCAGCCAGGTGGAGTCCTGCTGGGGCCTGAGGGGCCTCAGTGTGGTTTTTTTAGGGTGCTGCGGCCACCAGGCCACCCTGTAATTGTGGATCCCTACTGTGTGCAGCACCCAGACTGGAGGAGGACAGGATGGTTAATCTCTCTCAAGCAAATGAGGTGCCTGATGATGGATTCCATGTCCGACACACTGATTAAACTCCAGTATGTGGGAAAGCAATGGTGTAAACACAGTTGGTTCAGATCAGTACACCACGTGGCACCAACTGGGTGGAATGCTCATATATCACCCATTCAGTCATTGGGAAATCGCGGAGCACCTACTGTGTGCTGGGCCCTGGGAATACAAAGGGAGCAAAGGAGGACACAGCCCTCCTTTTTCAGGGAGGAGAACAGCACAGGAGAGAGAAGTACTTGAGGATGAAGGGCAGAGGAGCTGACCCTGGGGCGGGCAGGGAGTGGAGGTTGGGAGAGGTTGCCTGGCAGGGGGATGCCTGGGGTAAGATGGAGAGGAAGGAGGGGGGAGCCTTGGGGACAGAAAGACCCCTTTGGCCCAAGCTGGAGGTCACTAAGGGCAGTCTTTGAGAGGTGATTAGGTCACGAGGATGCAGCCCTCATGAGTGGGATTAGTACCCTTACCAAAGAGACCCCAGAGAGCTCTTTCTGGACACATGCATGGCTTTGTCTGTTTGTTTGCAGCATCCTCACTGATTCTGTAATGGAATGGCTAGAAGAAGGACCTCGGTACTTGTCCTTGTGTTTTTTTTTTTTTTTTTTTTGGCTGTACTGCATGGCTTGCGGGATCTTAGTTCCCTGACCGGGGATTTCCTGACCTCGGTCCTTGTCTTCTTTGAAGAAAGAATTCAGCAAAGAAACCACGGTTGTGAAATAGAGACAGTGTTTATTAGAAGCAAAGCCTGTGTGGAAAAGCACACGGGCAAACTCGGAGTGAGCTGTGTGCAATAGGGGCGGCTTAGGTTGCTTATATGGGGGCAGTTTTCTGGGTTGTCTCTGGCCAGTCATCTCGCTTATGCCCACGTTTGGTCTGACTCAGGGTCCTTCCTGGTGGGTGCACACACATCTCTCAGCCAAGATGGATTCCAGCGTGAATGTGTCTGGGAGGTTGGCAGGACGTATTATGGGCTGGCATCTCCTCCCTCCTTTGGTCCTTCCCCTAGACTGAGGACCTATTCTGCACATGTGTCAGGCAGGAAAATCCCCTTGACCACAAGAATGGGGAAATTGTGGTGGCTTTGTCTTTCACCTAATCAGGGCCCAGTGCTCCTGCTGGTACCTTATTCAGCAGGAGACCAGTGGCAGCTGCTCAGCCTGGGACCCATCTATCTCCTGCCTCATCACCACTGGCTTTGCTGCTCCAGCCTCCCCGACATTCACACTGTCCCGGGTGATGTTTCCAAAGATGGCTCTGATGGTGTCACTCCTTTGCTCCAAGGCCTTCAGTGGCTCCCCAGTGCTTATGGGATCCAGTCTGGGCCCTGCCCTGTTTTCAGGACATCTCCCCCCTCAGTCCCTCCTAGGCACCAAGTCCCCTGGTCGTTCCCCACAAGCCTGCCTTTGACGCACTGTCCCCTTAGCCTAGAAGGCCCTGCTTTTCCTCCTCAGTTCAGCAAACTCCAGCATCGCCTCCTCTGTGGGGCATCCTGGGCTGTCCGACAAAGCTGGATCCTCTCCCTGGTCCACAGCGATGAGTCCACACACCCGTCACCTGGGCCAGCCAAAGGTCTCTGACTCCTCAGAGACCTGGACCTCTTCCACAGACTCAACATTTGTGTCCTCCCAGTTCATGTGTTGAAATCCCAACCTCCAATGTGATGATGTTGGGAGGTGGAGCCTTTGGGAGGTGATTAGGTCATGAGGATGGGGCCCTCGTGAATGGGATTCATGCCCTTACGAAAGAGACCCCAGAGAGCTTGCTTGCCCAGTTCCACCATGTGAGGACACAGTGAGAAGGAAGCAGGTCCTCACCAGAGGCTGGGTCTGCAGGTACTCTGATCGTGGACTTCCAGCCTCTGGAGCTGTGAGAAATGAATGATTGTTGTTTAAGCCACACAGTGATGGAATTTTTGTTGTAGCAGCTCAAACAGACTAAGACATCTTCTTGAAAGCAGGAATGGCAGCATGTTCACCTCCTCCAGACCCCAGAGCCCACCCCAGCGGGCACTCAGGGAATGCAGGAGTGACATGCAGGGGACACACCTGGGTAGCAGCTGGGATTCTGTCCAGGAAGATTCCAGAAACTCATGTGGAGGCTGGAGACCTCAGAGCCCCTCTTCTCCCCATAGGAGTGGTCCTTTCAGCTGCACAGCCACCTTCTCTTTTCTACCTTGAGTCTGACTCCTTCATGTGGCCACAGTGCAGTGACAGGGGTGACAGTGGCCGAGCCAGCCTGCCCGGTGAGAGGGGAGGCCGGGCAGGCTGGCCTCGTCCACAGCTCTGCACTGATGCAGGATGGGGCAGCAGAACGGGATGCATGGCTCGGTATTCACACAGCTCCTTCCTCCAGCATTCCTAAGACAATTATGGATTTTCTTAATGCGTCCTGATGAATTGTTAGGAAATGTTAAGTGGAGAGGGAGCAGGGCCCCGGAGATCCTGTAAATTGACGTTGCTGTGCCACACAGGGATGGGCGTGAAGGCCAGTGTGTAGCTGTGCTCAGGCCTCACCGCTCACCCTATTCCTCTCCTGCCCCCATTGTAGATGGTCGGGGGCTTCCAGCCAGCCAGCCTGGGCTCACACCCAGCCTCTGCCAGCCCCTGGCTGTGTGACTCAGGGCAGGCCAGTCTCCCATTTGTAAGCATGACTAGGTCGTTTGTATGTTCATTCACGTTATCACATCCTGGGCTCTGGCCACATGGACACGCAGCATGAGCTGAGCCCGTCGGAGCAGTAAGTCCTCATCACCTGTCAGCACACTCCCTGGGTCAGGCCAGCACTGGTGCTGCTGGAGAAGAGGGACGTGACTGGACCTTGACCTACAGGGCTCAGGGCCAGGGGAGGGAGCCAGGTGAGGAGGCTGGTGACTCCAAGGTGCATGTCACCTCTCTCCTACCCTGTCACCTTGCTTATGTCCTCCTTCCTTCCAGGAGGATCCTTCCCTGTGATCTCTCATGGTAACTTTTATAGGTGAAGCCCAAATGCCACCTCTTCCAGGAAGCCTTTCTTTCTCCTAGTGATGAGGTCTCACCTCTGAAGGCCCTTGGCTCTTCATTTCCTTACGTCCCTCAGCTTCTTCTGCCCTCTACTCCCACGAGTCCTATCTGTGTCTTCTGAGCAGTGTCCCTGAATAGTTCCCGGCCATTCTGAACATGGTACGGGAAGTCCCAGCCCCAGTCCCCTGTGCAGGACACACAGCTGGGTAAGAGGGGCGTCCACCTCGTGTGGAAGGGAGGTGAGACCCCAGAGGCTGGTGACCCCTCAGGCTCTGGAGCTTTTGAATGAGGGAACTGGGGTCTCTTCAGGCTTCCATTTTCATCCCTGGAACTGGCTCCTTCCGAAGCAGACAGACTTCCACAAGCCCTTCACAGGAGACCCCCGGGTCAGGAGGTTTCACAGATTGAGTCCTTGTCCCTCTCCGCGAGCAGCCACGGCATCAGAGACCCTTAAGGGCACCAGAGCAAAGCTTCAGGGGTCTCCAGTGCCCTGAGAAAACAGTGTTTGCAGATCAGCAGCTTGCTCATCCAATAAATAGTAGCACAGCTACGACGTGCCTGGCGCCGTGCTGTGGGCCGTGGGCTCAGCAACGTCAGAGCTGCTTGTGGCAATAGTAACGCCAGGAGTGACGGATGCACGTGGGATGGGGGAGCCCAGAGGAGGGACCCAGCCTGGGGGCCTCTGAACTAAGACTAGATGGATGAATAAGGCACTGGGAAGCGGGCTGGGGCAGGGGATGGCTCCTGCGAGTGCTGGGGTGACCAGCATGCACGGAGGCTGGGCATGCTCACATATCGCCTGTCTTCTCCAGGCCTGGGTGGCGACCGCTATTGGGGTGGGTGCAGCTGCATGGTGTCCGTGTGTCCACGAGGCCTGGCATCACCCAGCACTTTCGCCCCCAGCCTGATTGCAGCCCTGGCTTCCAGCGCCCTCTGCACCAGCCCTTCCTCTTCCGCATAAGCAGGGGGTGCCTCTTGGGGTCTGTCTGTCTCCCCGACACACTGTAAGGATCATGGCTTCTTCCGTCCTGGTTTTCCAGGGCTGAAGGTTAGGACTTCGGGGACCTAAGTCTCCCCCTTGTCTTAAACCGGCTGGGAGGCAGTGAAATGTGGGTTTCACCCATGTCCCTTCCAGGTCCCCAGGTGCATGTTCTGAAGGCGAGAAGGGGTTCCCAGTCATGGGACCATCCCCCTGCCCACCTCCCAGGGCTCAGTGGATTAAACAAACATGCAGAAGCTTGAGAACGCGGTGGGGGCCCCAGGAATAGCTGATTAAACGCTGAGCAAGTGCCCAGGTGTATGGGCTGAAGTGCTTCCTTCCAAATCCATGTGCTGAAACCCTAACCCCTGGCACCTCAGAATGTGACTTTATTTGAAGTGAGGGCCTTTATGGGGCGATTGAGGTAAAATTTGTCACTAGGGTGGGACCTGATCCACCCTGCCGTATGACCGGTCCAGGAGATCAGGACACAGACACACACACAGGGAATTCCATGTGAGGACCTGGGGAGAGGGTGGTTATCTCCAGGCCAGGGCGAGAGGCCCGAGGAAATCGTTCCTACCCACACCTTGACCTTGGGCTTTCAGACTCCAGAATCAAGAGTATCAATTCCTGTTGTGGGAGCCACCTGGTCTGTGGTACTTTGTTACGGCAGCTCCGGCAAACTGATACCCCTGGGCCCCAATGTTCTCCGATGACAACTGGGCCGGAGCACAGTTTACCTGGGCCTGAAATGCACCTGCTGGTAGCTGCTGGCGGTTAATGCTCCCTCACTGTGCTCCCCTCTCTCCTAAGACCTTCGCCAGGATTCTCTCCATCTTCTGCTGGAGAAACTGAGGCACAGAGACGCTGAGCCACTTGCCCCAGGCTACCTAGCCGGTGGGCAGGGGAGCCAGGATTGGAGCCTGCTACCCAGTCTACACTCCTGAGTCCAAGATGGCCTGGCCCTCAGGGCAGGCGTGATGTGACACCCCCATACCAAGACCCTCCTTTGAGAGCCCAGGGCCTCCCCACTTCTTTTTTTCTTTTTATTCTTCGGTACGCAGGCCTCTCACTGTTGTGGCCTCTCCCGTTGCGGAGCACAGGCTCCGGACGCGCAGGCTCAGTGGCCATGGCTCACGGGCCCAGCCGCTCCGCGGCATGTGGGATCTTCCCGGACCGGGGCACGAACCCGTGTCCCCTGCATTGGCAGGCGGACTCTCAACCACTGCGCCACCAGGGAAGCCCCTCCCCACTTCTTGTACACTGTGATGGGAATATGGGTGAGCAGAAGGCCCCCAACACTTTGTTCCTGTCTCAGGTGCCTCGGGGGCACTCCATGGGTGCACGACAGCCCTTTCACCTTCAGGATGGGGCTTCTGGAGTCTGTAAATGACACAAGTGGGATTCACACAGAGGTTCAGACAAGCTCCAGGTGTAGGGGGAGGCCCAGGTAGCTGGTGGAGGAGGGGTTCTGGCACACCCTGTATGTGTCTTGCATCCACCCACCAGCCCAGCATGAGTGGTCTTGCGGGAGCCTCAGCCCTCTGGACTTGGGGAGGGGAGGGGGCACAGGTCATTATTTCTAAGTTCACCAACACACAAGGCTGCACGTGGCTTGCCTGTCTGGGATAATTGATGCAGGTGGTGGTGTTGCTCAGGATGAAAGGTCATGGCCATCTAGCACGACTGTGTTGACTGCCCTGTGAATTCTCTCCTGCTTTAGCCCTTATGGGAAGTTAACCCTCTGTCCCTGCCTAAGTCTTTGATGTTGTAGGGCCTTGGGCTTCAGTTATTTGGAATTTTCTGTCCGTACAAAGTTCAGGAGGCTAGGTTGGCATAAACATCCAATGACTCCAAATACAGAAGCTGGGAGACCAGCCATGTCTTCAGCAAGTAGGTATGGATCACCTACTGTGTGCCAGATACAACCAGGCACACAACTACTGATTTGGTTTTTGTCTATAGTTTTGCCTTTTCCAGATGTCGTGTAAGTGGAATCTATGGCATGTAGCCTTTGAGTCTGGCTTCCCTCACTTAATACAATGCCTCTGAGATGCATCCATGCTGTAGTATGTATCTGTTGTTTTTTCCTTTTCATTTCTGAACAGTGTTCCATTGTACTGAGAGACCACAGTTTGTGCTTTTCCATTCACCATTTGGATTGTTTCTATTTAAAAGAAAACAAAAACGTGTCTTGTAATTTTTGATTGAGTGCTAGTCATTGTTTGTATACTGGAGGTAAATAGTATTATGCCTGGAAATGAGCCTGCCTCCTCCTTTATCAGGCTGCTAGTGTGGAGGGTTCAGTCCTTCTAGTTAGGAATTGAGCTGGGTTTGAGTTTTGTTGCTTAAGGACCAGAGTGGACCCTCTGACTCATCCTGTCCAGCTAGTGTGGCATTTTCCAGCTTTTAAAAAGCATGAACGTTAACATAAAAATTTGGAATTCTGGTTTCTCTTGAAAAATCAAGAGACTGGTAAGTCAAGTGTTTCGTAGCACTGGTCCTTCATTACCACATGTCAGCTTCTGCAGCATAGTGGCCACCCCACATTGGGCAGGGCCTGTGCTCTCTGCTTTGCTGCAGGCCCCCCTACTCCCTAAGGTGCACTCCCACCCTGCTTCTCCTCTATACTATCTTCCTGGTTCTCACAGATGGTTGGGTTTGTGGTGTCAGATACTGAATGATATTCAGTGTACTCTTCTAAAAAAGAAAGGGAAATATATGCATCACTTAAAAATAGATTTCCACCACATTGGATAGAATTAAAGCAATAATTAGAGAGGTTTATGCTGGAGGTTTTAGAAAACTCAACTTCAGGGATCCCTTCTTTCCATACAGTGGAGGCTCAAGGGAAGCCTCACTTTCTTGATTCCCTCTGGGTCAGCTCGGTGCAGAGCACAGGTGATCGCACACCCTCTGCCACCTGAGCTGAGGGTTTAGGGATGGACACTGATCCCCACAGAAGAGAAGGCTTTTTACTGACGTCTGGAAACAAAGAACACGGAAAAGCCCAGGCTTTCCACCTCCACCTGAGGTGTGTGTTATTACCTGCTGGGAAGACTCACATCTGACAGTTTATTTAGAGGACGCAGCTTTCTGAGTCTGCTGCCAGATGGCTGGAGAGACAGCTGACGGATGCCAGACGGCTACTCGTGGGGGATTTAGAAACGCAAACACATCCGCGTGTTTGGATGAGCCGCTGTTTCTGGAAGGAAGGGCAGAGCGTGTGACTCTTTGATGATGTTGGCCAGAGTTACTCTGAACACCGTGGAGATGGGGCCCCCATGTCACTGTCACTTGCCCATGGAAGGCTGGAAAGGGTCAGGGGTGGATTGGGTGGAGGGATGTGAGCACCAGTCCGCTTGTGCTGTCCGGTCACCCCCGTGCACTCCGTTTGCGCATTCACTTAAAGAAAGCGCCCCGGCCTTACTGTTCTTACATAATGGTGAACAGAGCAAAGTCCCTGCTCCCACGGAGCTCATGTTCTAACAGGGGAAACAAAACAAGGAGGCAGACAAGTCAGTGAACAGGTAATTTCACGTGGACATAAGTGCTGTAGCAACTGAGGAGCAGATCAGGGAGCTGAAGGGTGACCAGCAGGGCGGGGTAAGGAGGGGGTCTGTGATTCCCTCAGACCCGGATGAAACGCAGCCAGCACCGCGGATGTGGGGCAAGACTGTCCAGGTGGGGGCACTGCTGGGGCAAAGGCCCTGTGGCAGGAGCATGCTGTGTATGTTCAGTGCCAGGGTGAGTGTCCGGGGTGAGTCAGGGTGTGAGGGGGGTTTCATCACGTGGAAGGTGCTCGATTTTACTCCCAAGTGCGAGAGGAGGCAGTGGAGCAGTAGCACGACTTACGTGCTTTTCACTTGGGTGACTCTGTTGACCTTTGTTCTTGGGTGAAAATGACAAAGCCGTCGGGGCCACTTGGCTCATTCCTGGTGAGATTTCACCAAGAAACAGGTCATGGTCCCCTGAGCTGTGAGCCACATAGCACGTCCCTGCCATCTGACGGGCTGGGCCCGTGGTGGGCTGGTCAGACCAGAGGCTGCTTGACCGGAGGGGATGAGACCTGATGGCCAGACAAGTGACCCGACGCTTGGTCCTCAGGAGCAGAGAGGACAATGAGGACGAGGAAGCGGGTGTGATGGACACTGAGTGGGTGGCCAGAGGGCAGTGTCCAAACGGGCAGCAGGGAAGGGGACGCATGTAATAGAGGGCAGTAGGCAATGCGGAGGGACTCTGGGGTGGGGCACAGCGAGAGGGCCCTGGGAGGCGAGCCCTCGAGGCCAGGCCTTTTCATAACTGGACATGACTGGGAGTAATTCAGACCACGTCCTTTATTTGCTTGAAGTGTGGTTCTCTGCCACTTGCGGAATGAAGCTGCGGTCCCAGGGAGCAGCCCGCCTCCCCGCTGCCCTGTTCGGTGCCCCATGGCCCCCTCCTCTGTCCTGGGCCCTAGCACAGGCTCTTCCTCTGGACAAAACGTGTTCCCTCCCTCCCTCTCTCCGCCTGGCTGCACGTGGCTAGGCGTGTTCCTGACTCCTGTCTCCTGTCGGCCCTTCCCCCGCCCCCTCAGCCTCATGACCTCGGTGTCTGTGATGTGCCCAGCTCCCCACTGCATGGTGGCTTCCTCCAGGGTAGCTCGTGTCTGGATCATCTCGGCTTTGCCAGGGTCTTGGGAGTTGTGCCCTCAAGGACCGCTGGATGGACGTCATCAAATGACTAACAGGGAAAGGAAATTGGAAATGCAAGGAGGGGGCAGGGATGTCCTGGGAGAGGCCATGACACCCCACTCCCGCTGGTCCAGCCCCTCAAAAGTCACAGCCCCTGGGCCCTCCCCAGTCTGCATGTACTCTGTTAAGCTTTGCAGAAAATTTTTTCTTGGAGAACTTGTGCTTTGGATTCAGATAGAGGAGGACCTGTTTTGACTTTCAAATGAGGTGCTGAAAGGAAGTCTGGAACGGAGCACCAAGGCTTGGGGGGCGCCGAGCAGCCCCTGCCCGCCTGGAGCCTGCCTGCCAGCCCCACTCGACCCTGCGGCCAAGGGCTCTGTTGCCCTTGAAATCTGCCACGTCCTTGAGACCCCCTCGACCTTTTTCTTACACGATGTTCTGATAGTTCTAGTTCCTATAACTGTGCATTTGCTGGATGTCGTAACATGTAGCAAAAGTCTTTGTAAATTTTGCATCATTACACAGTTTGCAATGATACTGAATATTATTTATGTATTCATAACTGCCTAGTTCCACAAATGGCTTTAGGGGGCTTACTTAAAATATGCATTTATACTTGAAAATAGCAAGTAGTTGAGGGAATTAGTACGAAGGGCATGTAATGGTAGGAAAAGAACAAAAACCAAATGTAAGATGAGCATCCTAACAACCAAAGCAAAAAGGGCAACAGGATTGGTTACAACATCCTGGGGCCCATAGATAAAGCAAGCTGACTGTCCAGGAGAATCATAGCTTTTTTGGACACTGGGCTTGAGTGAAATGTAGCCTGTGGGCCTCCTGATGGGGCGCAGTGTGAAATAGCTCAGTGATGCACCGTTAGCCCAAGGGATTAATTAAGAGGTAGCTCTTGACTTTGAAGAGGCAGGTTCAGACTCCCACACGCATGGCTCTGGAGCTGAAGGCAGGTGAGGAGAGCAGAATATCAGAGTGGCTGGGAGGAGCTGGGGAGGCTCCTTTGAGGAGGCAGTGTGCCCCAGCCTACGAAGGAGGGACAGGGTCATTAATAACTCCATCTCAGGTTGATTCCTGGATTCCTGCCTAGGAATTCCAACAGTTACAAGGGAGCCCACTGCCAGGGGCCAGGGGAGTCAGCCCTCTCCCCACTGTTGCCCGGTCCTGGTCTGCTACTTGCAGGTGAATTCCCCCCCAGAGCCTCCCTATCTGGGAAGTGGGAGCAGAACCCCCTTCTTCTCCCAGGATGGGACAAAGGTCAAGGAGACTGAAAGCATCATTTGGCTTAAGTGCTTGTTGTTTGATGGACTGTGCTCTTGACATAGGTGTGCACCACACATCCTGTGGGAGGGGACAGGACTGACTTTTGCTAGGGGCCCACTGTGTGCCACTTGTTGTTGGAGGCTCACACCGACCTTGGGTGGGGTGCCTCCCTTGGGGATCTCCTGTGTGATGGGTGGGGTGCTCCAGACTCAGAGAGGTGGGTGCCCAGACCCCACATCCAGCAGGTGGCAGGGCTGGGATTCAAACCCAGGCAGTCTGGCTCTAAAGCTCTCTCCCTTTCCACTAAGCCAGGCTACCTTGGCAGAGTCCTCGGCGAGACAGCTTTGGGTTTTGCTCTGGTCCCTCTCCCGTCTCCCGCCACCCAGGGGTGTCACTGCACTGATGGCCTGTCATATGACAGGGGTGAGGCAGGGCTGCAAAGCGGGGAGGGATTCAGAGGTGCTGGATCCTCATGGGGCCTAAATGCTGTCCCAGCACCACCCCCCCCACCGGCCGTCAGAGAGGATATCAGCTCGGAGCTGCAGCTGAGCCCTTGAAGTGGGATCTCCCTTCTTTCCCTCTCTCTTCTCTTTCCCCTTCTCTCTCTCCCCGTTCCCACCTCCCCCCAACCACCTCATCCTCTCAGCAAAGCATAGCAACAGTGAAGTAGGACAGGACAGGACAGGACAGGACAGGAGTGCTCCCCTGCCCTCTGGGCCACTCCAGTCTGGGTGCCCTGGCACCAGGGGGGTGACTGGCTGGTTGCCAGGAGCTCCCCTCCTTCCTCTCCCTAAACAAACCCATCTTGAGTTCCATTTGCTTTTAAAGGCAGACTCAGAGTGAGGGTATGGGGGTGGGAACCAGGGTTTAGAAAGTCACAGACTTGCCACGTGTGAGTGACAGGTGCAAGAGCTGTTGTCTTCCTCCGAAACAGATGGGATGGGGGTTTGCCCTTCCCTGGGCCTAGGCCTTTGTCCCCGTTTGGTGGCAGTGCGGTGCAGTGGCTGAGCTCTGGGTGCTGGTGTCCTGCTCCTGGGTTTGAATCCGGTTCTGCTGAGCTGCCTGTCCAGGGAGGAGTGGGTTAACCTCTCTGAAGGCAGCAAAGCAGATGGGGTGGGTTCCTACCCCATCAGAGGAAGTGGGTTGGTGTAAGTGAAGCCAGGACTGGCTGGCTCACAGGTGTGGTCCCTGGGGGTGGGGCTGGGCTTGCTGGCACCATCTCCTGGACCCTCTCAGCCCTGGGGTGGGATGGGTGTGAGCTCCACTTATAGACGAGGAGGCACAGGGGGCCCGGGGCCTGGTAGAGGGGCTTTTCCACCGGGACAAAAGCCACCAGATGCTGGGGGGATGGGGTAGAGCGTGGGGGTGAGATGGGAGTAGCAGGTGAGGCAGGTGTGGCTCTAACACCTATCTACCCCCACAGGCCTCAGTGTGTCCATCTGTAAAATGGGGCTTGTTGCCATTATAAGGTTTAAATTAGATGATGTGGGTGAAGACACCTCTTGTGGTCCCTAGCCCCCAGGGAATGAATGAATGAATGAATGAAAGTGGGCAGGAAGGAACAGCCAAAGAAAGTAACTTGTTTTCTATATCTCGGAAGGGAGAAGTTTAGGGAATCCTGTTGGCCTCACAGATCTACACAGGGGTCTCTGCTGGGTGCCCTGAGAGCCAGGGTGGGGCTGAGAGGAGCCGCTCCATTGAACAGTGATTTTACAATTTTAACTCTATGGATATGGACTAAGCTTTCCTGGAGAGGGAGTGAGCTCACCACCCCTGGGATTATGCAAACAGCTCTGGAAGCACCCTTGGCAAGGCTTCTCAGGCACAGTCCTTCTCAGATCGGGGGATTGAGTGACCACCTGTTTCCTCCCAGCCTGAGCTCTGGGGCTTTCCCCTGTGTTTTCCTGCTCGTCAGGCACACAGATGCGGATCATCCTGCAATGACACCCATCACCATTCAGCCAGCATGTGCTGAGCGCCTACTGTGTGCCAGGCGCTGCCCTCGGGGGTCCACCCCTGGGGGTGGCAGGTGAGGGTGGGAGCCCCGACACCCTCAAGGAGAGGCATGGGAGTGAGCAGGGAGTGCTTCTCAGAGGAAGCATTGTTTGAGAGCCAGTTGGCCTTCATGGGATGTCGAAGCAAGGGAAGGTTCTGGATAGAAGGACTGGCATTTGCAGAGGCTCAGAGGCAGGTGATGGGAGTCTGTGTCCCGCAGTTTCTGGAGCAGCGTTTGACCGAATCACAAGCTGAGTAGTGGGAGCCGCGAGGCTTCAGGCAGGTTAGGGCCAGGTCCCTGGGGGCCTAAAACAAAGAGACCTTGTCCTGCAGGCAGGAGTGTCCATCAGGACACTCCTTGAGCAGAGGGGTGTCAGGATCTGTTTCACCGAGTAACTCCTGAGCAGACCCTGGGATTTATTTTAGTTTCCTCTCCCGCCAATTGGGGACAGCAGGGCCCCCACTGTTGTTTGGTACCAGTGGAGCCCAGGGTGCGTGGCCCCGAGCTGATGGCCGTTGACTTTTCTCCCTTCCTCTGCTTGAGCTTGTGACGTCACTGCTGCTGAAACCAACACGTACACTGGCCTTTGCGCAGGTCTTTTTCTTGGGCAACTTGGTCACTTGAGCTGAATCTCTTGTCTCCGTCAAAGTGGAGCTGCTGTCAGTCACTTGAGGGGCACTGGGGCTCAGAGGGACCTGCTGCCCTGAGCTGGGTGCCGGCATGGACCTCCCAGCCCAGCCCCAGGGCCCCCAGCTCCGAGACGCAATGTGTGAGCTTGAAAGGTGCGTTCACTCTGCCTCTACTGGGGGGCTGAGTATTGGGGTGCCAACTCCACGCTGGGCTGTGGGGCTCCCGGAAAGGCTCGGCTCACCATCCAAGGCCACAGAGCGGGGTGCCCACAGTCGCCCCTGTGCCTTTTCCCCAGGGCGTGAGACACAGGGACTTTTGTGTCCTTTGCTGGACACAAGGCCAGGCCCCAAGTAGGATCCACGTGCTCTGAGTGGCCAGGATGGGGGAATCTCATGGTGGAGGTTTCTTCCCAAACAGAGACATCATGGTTCTCGGCATCCGGCATCCGCTTTCTGGACAGCGAAGGTCGGCTCCATAGCGTGTGAGCTTGTGTCCTCTGGAGCCATAAGCTTGTGTCCTCGGGAACCGTGGAGCCATCATCCAGGCCCCTCCACTTGGGTTTTACAAATAAAGAAACCGAGGCACATGGCGGCAAAAGAACTAGACACCCTGCCTGTGGGGCTTGGGAGGCCCTGAGTCTGTGCTGCCTTTTCTGATCCTGGCAAACCCTGGACAGAGGAATTCTCCCCATTCCACAGGGGAGGAAACTGAGGCCTGGGGCCCACTACACTGCCTGCCCGAGGCCTGACCCCAGCCTCATTCACTTTTCCCCACCAGGCCCCTCTAGACCCTCAAGGCACCCAGGCAGGCTGGTCACGACAGTGATGACAGGCTCATGTCCTTGTCAACCTCCTGGCCTCGGACAGGAGGGACGCTGAAGTGTGGTCCCACTGGGTCTGGCCGGAGGCCAGCCTTGCTTCCCCGGGCAGCACTGGGCAGGAAGCACGGGCTGCGGAGGTGGAAGGGCAGGGTGCTGGAGCGGGGCCAGCGGACCGCTCGTGAAGGGCCCCATTGATGGGTGGGCGGTGGGAGTGGGGACACGGCGGCCTTCCTGCTGTCCTCCATCCCCCGCAGTTCAGGGGCCTCTGGGCCTCCGCCCTGCTCACAGCTGCTTGGCCAGGGCTCCCGGGGCTGCGTCCCCTCGCCGTGGCCCCAACCATCCTGCTCCTGCTCCGACCTGGTTCACGTGAGAGCCGGCGGCCCGTATGAACAACCCCACAGCTGGGGGCTCAAGACAGCAGAATTTGTTTTGCACAGTCTGGGGAGACGTCTGAGATGCGCTGTCTGAACCGCGCTCCCTCGGAGGCCCTGGGAAGCATCCCTCCGTGCCTTGTCCGGCTCCTGTGGCTCCCGGCCGTCCTGGGCTTCCTTGTCCTGCAGCTGCGTCATGGCCTTCCTCCCCCAGGGCCTGTGTTCCAGACCCCCCCCCCCCACCGTCCTTGCTCTTATGAGACTCCAGTCATTGGATTCAGGGCCCACCCTAATCTAGCACGGACCCATCTTAATGTGGTCACATCTGCAAAGACGCCATTTCTGAAAAAGCTCCTATTCTGAGGTCCCGGGTAGACACTCAGCGTCCAGACCCAGGCCCGGCGGCATCACTGCTCCTCCGCCCCAGACGGCTTTCTGCTCTGGAACCACCCGTGGGCTCTCGCTTTCTCCCTCAGGTGGCCCGTCGGAAGCTTTCCTGTCCTTTGAGGCTCAGTCTTCACGTGGCCTCCTCTGTGAAGCCTCCTTTCCCAGGCATGTGAGGGCGGACCCTTCATGTGTGAATGCCCCGGATCTCACTCTGGCGTCTATGGGGCCGCCGCCCACATTCTGCCCCGTTGAAGGCATGCAAAGGTTTCTCTTGTCTCCCTCTGGACCACGGGCTCCTGAGGCTGGGGACGCACTCTGACATTCTCAGTAACTTCCTTCTTCTCCCCATCCGCACAGGTCCAGCACCTGCTCTGAGCCGGGCATTGAAACAGGCTTCTGACGTATGTTCACTGTTGAGTCCTCGTGGCCACCCCAGGAAGCAGGGCTATTGTTCTTCCCATTTTACAGATGAAGAAACTGAGGCTCTGAGAGGTTATCACTTGCCCAGTGGGGTTGAGGCTAGCTGGTTTGACACTCAGGTCTGTTCAGGTCCATCAGTGAGTGACCTTCGTGGGCTGTCTTAGGACTAGCCCCAGGCAGAGAGTCTGGAATTGGTTCATTTATTCAAAAATTGTTTTTTGAGCGCCTTCCATGAGCTCTGCATTAGGGAGCTAGTGGGCAGCTGGCAGCCCCTATCCTGCCCTCATGGACTTACGGTCTCTGAAGATGGAAAGACAAATGCCTTATCATTAACCACACTGTGAAGGGCACTGATTTTGCCACTGACCCCTTCTGTGACCTTGGCCAAGGGCAGCCCCTCTGGGGACCTTGGTTTCCCCACACGTAGCCAGCTGATCCCTATGGACCCTTTCGGCCTGAGAATGAGCCTTCTGCATCCAGCAGCCCTGCTTGCTGCATCCACCCTGTCCTTTAGCTCAGGCAGGACTGGAGTCCTGCATCCTGAGAGGCTCCAGACAGACTGATGCTGGCCGACAACAGTGGTCAGGTGGGGTACATTCTCCCTGAGTCCCTGGCAGACTCGGAAGCCTCATGCACAAAGACCAGGTTGGAGCAAAAGTGGCTTTTGAATCCCTCCGGGCCTGTGTCCTGGCTCTGGGAAAGAATCTGTAGGCTCTTTCCAAGTCCTGTGACTCAGAGCTCCCCAGCAAGGCCACTGGGTCAAGCTCCAGCACTCAATAGGGGCTTTGAGAACTCGCCTGTGCTGGGACCCGGCTGCTGGGAGGGCAATCTGTCCGCGGCCCACACAGGGAAAGCAGAGTTAACGCTTGGCTTACCTGGGAAGACCCATGGGGGGTCTGGGAATTGAGGGAGGGGGACGAGCTTGGGGCAGAGCCAAATGTCAAAAGGAAAGTCCGTCACCCACCGAGGACAGCTCCCGCCAGCCGCACGGAGCCGCGTGAAGACGGTTAGAGTCTGCGCTGCTGGTCATGCATGCAGCTGAGGGGTCATCTGAACCACCGGTCATGGCACGCCCCCACTGTGAACACAGGAGTTTAGCCTGTGGGAGAGCCCAGTTCACATCCAGTTCTCTTTTTTTTTTAATTAAAAAAATTTTTATTGGGGTATAGTTGATTTATGATACAATGTTGTGTTAGTTTCAGGTGTACAGCAAAGTGAATCAGTTACACATATACACACGTCCACTCTTGTTTAGATTCTTTTCCCATATAGGCCATTACAGAGTACTGAGTAGAGTTCCCTGTGCTAGACAGTAGGTTCTCATTAATTATCGATTTTCTATATGGTAGTGTGTCTGTGTCAATCCCCAGCCAGGTTTCTTTAGTGAAAACCTTCAACCCAAAATCTGGTGCCAAAGTCCGTTCAGGAGGGAAACGTGAAGAAGAGTATATGAGTTTCCTGTGGCTGCTGTAATAAGTGACCCCAAATTTAGTGACTGAAAACAACACAGATCTCTTCTCCTGCGGTTCTGGAGGCCAGGAGTCTGCATTGAGTCTTAAGGAGCTAAATGTAGGTGGTGCAGGGCCCTCTTCTTCTGGAGGCTCCAGGGCAGAGCCTTGCCTTGTCCAGCCTCTGGCGACGCCTGCATTCCTTGGCCCCTCCCTTACACTGCTTCCATCCCGAACTCCATTGTCACATGTCCAGTTTTCTCCTTGGTGGTCAAATCTCCCTCAGCCTCACTCTTATAAGGACACTGTGACTGCATTTGGGGCCAACGTGGATCATCCAGGGTAATTCCCCATCTCAAGATCCTTAACCGCATCTGCAAAATCCCTTTTGCCGTGTGAGGTGACATGTTCAAGGTTTAGGGGATTAGGATGTGGACATCTTTGGGGGCCGTTAGCTGGCCGCAAAGAGCCTCTTGGCCAGCTCCAGGTCAGGGCAGCTGTGCCAAAAGTGTCTGCATTTCCCCCTGGAGGATGGGACTCTGATTCTACCACCACTTGCACCCTTGGCCTGTGGGGCATCCGTGTTGGACACACCCAGTCCAACACCGTCTCCCCGATGGGGAAACAGCATGTAGTGTCCCAGCCAGGCCTTGGATTCGGGTCTTCGGCCTCCTTCTACTTGGTATAGTGCCCCCAGAATTTAGAAGCAAAATAAGAATTTAGAAATAAAATGTAGAATTTGAAAGTGAAAATCAATGCCGCTGTGGACAGGCCTCTGGTCCCTGCAGTGCAGTTCGCATCCATGCCAACCTGGGAGCCCTGCCCCTGCCCTGAGAAGCAAGTTTCGTTTTGCTCATGATATGGAGGAAACAGCCTCAGAGAGAAGGAACGTTCTCAGAGCCCCCTGGTGAGCCCATGCTGGCTGGGTTTCTCCCACCATGTTTATTCCACAAGTGGGACCCAGAGGGGACAGCAGATCAGAGGCCCGAGGGAGTCTGTGCTTGGTGTGTCCCAGAGCCCGGATGCTGGGGGACAGGGTGGAGGAGGGGGGAAGGTCGGGGCACACGGTGGAGGCTTTGTCCACATGGAGGAGTCTGGGTTTCTTTCTCCTTGGTCTAGAAACCGCCGGGGGGGGCGTGGTCAGTGTGGGACTCGTGTGACCCAAGCCCATTCATGCCGCCAGCCTCGGGCTTGAGAAGGTTCTTTGGGCAGGGCTGGGGCAAGGTCTTGCTCTCCGAGCCCAGGGCTGGTGGCGTGAAGCTCGGTCAAGGCAGCTGGGAGCTGGGGCCGGTGCCTGGTGGGTAACAGTGTGTGTCTTTGCGAAGCTGGGAGTGATGGGACCCACACGTGAGGGGCTTGGGGAATTGAGAGGTGCTCGTAGAGCTGAGGCGGAATCCAGCCACAGGTGGGAGGAAAGGGCTTAGGAGCTGGAGCGAGTCGGGGATTGATTTCAAACCCAAGCGTGGTGTGAGAGGGAAGGGCCCACCCTTTTGGGTCTTCCTAGCAGCACTTCTCAGATTTTCATACACCCACCATCCCCTGGGATCTTGTTAAAATGCAGGTTCTGATTCAGTGGGTCTGGGTGAGGCCAGATTCTGTTTCTGATGAGCTCCCAGGTGACCGGTGAGGCTGCTCCGTGGGGCTCTGTGAGAGGCCGAGGGTCAAGCGGCTTCAGTCCTTCATCTGGTGTAAACCTCCAGACCCTGCTGGGTGGACCTCTGGAGCCCCATGTGACGGATGGGGACACGGAGGCTCTGAGAGGGGAAGTGAGTTGTTGGAGATCTCACAGGAAGGGGTGGGGTGGGGGCTTGAATGCAGAACCGTCTCCAACGTCCACCCCCCACCAGGCCATCGTAAGAGAGGGTGCCTGCCCAAGTCGCCTGGTCAGTCCAGGGGGGCAGGTGGGAAGCCCAGCAAAGGCTCTTACGGTGGCGGGGGATGGCTTGCAGGGTGTAGCTTTTGAATGAACCAACATCCACAGGCTTACCATGGCTCTGGAGAAGCGGGAAGAGATCCGTGTTTAATGAGCACCTACTACGTGCCAGGCCCCTTGTGTGTTACCTTGTTGATCCTTGTTACAGGAACAGCAGCTTTCTTTCTCTTGGCTCCTGCAGCATCCAGCACACAGTAGGTGCTCAGGAAAGGTCACGATGACGGGGCATCTCCCAGCCAGGCCCATGATATGGCCAGAAGCACCTGCTGGACGTGCCAGCAGCCCGGGTGACTTTGTCAGATGCTTCGTGTGCCTCCCGGCTTCTCTGAGGCCGTTTGCTTCCTGAGGATCAGTACCGCCCGGGCGCCCGTGGTCTCCTGCAGCTGGTGGCTGTTTTCCAGATGAAATGGTGGTGTCGCAGGGGAGTGGGTCGGCCGGCTGTCACACTAAACTTGCCTCCACTTGGGCTTAAGGGGAGAGCTAGGGGGTCACAAGGAGCCTCGAGAACTCGCCTTCCCCGCCTGCTCCCGGCCCCGGGGCCGGGTGACTGGAGTACGCACCTCGGTGATGTCGCAGTGGCTCTCCTGGCTGGGCACCTCCTCTGGGGCAGCTTTCAGCCCCGCAAAGGTTCTGGAAGGACATGGGGAGGGCCCACTGTGAAGGACTTAATCCTCACTCCACCCACCAGGCCCAACTGGACAGAGGTGGATGGGGAAAGTGTGCCATGGGTGGGTCTGGAACTTCTAACCGAACGTGCCGTCAGGAGCACAGCCTAATCGCCAGGCCCTCAGCCTCTCTGGTTGCCTGTGGCCCTAGGCACAGGGGCCCGGCCACGGGGGAGGGGAGAGCTGGGGGAGGGGGAGGCAGAACAAGGAGAGGCTCTGGGTTCTGATGCACCTGGTTCAGGTGCCAGCGCTGCTTTTTCCCGAACTCAGCCCTTGGGCCAGGCTCAGCTTCTATATCAGCAAGGTGAGGAGAAGGTCGGGCTTGGCAGCAGTGTGGCACCGAGGGCAGGAGTGACCCACGCGGGGTCATGCCGGGAAGTGTCGTCCTTCACGCGGTGCGTCGTCCTGACTGTGAGGTCATCACACCAGGACGGGAGGCAGAGGGAATGAGCTGGCCGAGGCCACGCAGGCAGGAGGGCAGCTTGGCCCACGGCCCCCAACCCAGGACTCCCACCAGGGCTCCCGTTTCCGACTTGCCTTGGGACTGGAAGGAAAAGCCAGGCCAGGACCCTGTGCCCACACCTGCCCCTGGATGGCCTGTCGGCTCCCTCTGCCCGTGGAGGGTGGAGTTAATTTAATGTCTGGGTCCCCCACTGTCCTCTGCTTATTCTTTCATCTCACACCAAAGGAAACTGCCCTGCTGGCTGGCTGGCCTGAAGGGCCTGCCTGTTACCGATGCAGTTGCAGAAGGTGGTGGGATCCTCCGTGTGATGCCAGCTTCCCTGGTTGCAGGCCCTCTAACAACTGGTTGGTGCTCCAGCCCAGGGACAGGAAGTCCTCCTCTGCTCTGTTGGGGGCTGCTGGGACCCCCGCCTGTCTGGGTGGGAGGCGCTTGCTGGACTGTGTAGGGCCTGGCACGTCGTAGGGGCTGATCTTGGAGACCTCTCCGTTCATGATGGGGACCCTGAGGCCCAGGGTCACGCATGACCCTGGCCCTTGGGGCTAAGCCAGAGCCCAGACCCGTGTGCCTGTGCTTCCCTGAGACCCAGATCCAGCCTCCGCCTCTTGGCCCCCTGCCCCACGGCCCAGGTTTCCCCACCGAAGGCTCCAAGACAGTTATTTCAAACCATCTGAAAGTAATAGGAAGCAGCTTACAGATGAAATACCTTTAACATGAAGTTGTATCTTGTGGTCAGCATTTCTTTCTGTCAAAACATTTCTCCTCGCTGAGCTGGGCTGGGGAGGGGGGCCCGGGAAACTGTGGGCCTGAAACTGGCAGAGAGAAGCCAGCTTCGCATTTCATGGGGCGGGAACCGGCAGGGCTGGCCTCGGAGCTAACATCCCCCATCTCTGCCCCTTCAGTGCCGCCTCCACACAGCCAAGGGGGGTTTCCTAAAACCAGAGCTGACCGGACATGGTCCGGTGCCAGAGCCTTATGTGGCTCCCCACTGTTTTGGACTGACGTCTGAATCGCCCATCATCTTGTTCCTGTTGACACCCCCTGCCCCCTGAAAGCCTGCCCGGGGTGAGGCATCTGGGCCACAGAATGTGAGGAGGTCCTCACTCAGGGCTGGAGCCTGAGAGCAAAGGTTCCCCTTGCTGCCTCGCTGTCCTGGCCCTGGTCCTGGTCCTGCTTCTTTCCCACCAACCCTCCCCTCCCTAGCTCAGCCATCCTGGGGTCCCTTTCTTGCCCCGCTTTCTTCTGTGCTGGCTCCTTCACCTGGAACCCCCTCCTCCCCTTTCCCTTAGCCAGTCATGGCTGCTACTCCTGATTCCCCAGACCCCACCAGGCACCCGCAGCCCCCAGGTGGTCCTGTCGGGCGCTCATCGCACCCTTTGATTCTTTGTTGTCTGTCAGACCCTTGAGGCTGTGAATTCTGTGAGGGCCAGGACTTGCCTCTTGTGTTTATTCCCCAGGCCTAGCACAGGGCCTGGCACATAGTAGTTGCTCAAGAAACGTGTTGGATAGATGGATGGATGGATGGATGGGTGGGTGGGTGGGTGGACAGATGGATGGATGGAAGGTGGATGGGTGTGTGAATGGATGAAAGGTAGGTGGGTGGATGGATGGATGGATGGGTTGATGGCTGGCTGGCTGGATAGGTGGATAGATGGTTGGATGGGTAGGTGAGTGAGTGGACGGTCTCATGGCTGAGCTTTATTTGTGAGTAATTTGAAGCCCTTCATAGATGCACATGAATCCTGGGCTTAGCCAGGTAGGCGACCTGGACCTCGTTGATTGTTGTAGGAGGCCACGTGGCCCTGGGCCACAAACAGAGGATCAAAGCTGAGGAGATGTGTCCAAGGCCTGGGGATACAGAGCAGAGCTGGACACATTGCCTGCCCTCTTGGAGCTCACCGTCCATTGTGGAAGGTGGGACGAGGCAAGATCATGGTAGCCCACTGTGATCAGGTGGTAGTGGTGGTAGATAAAGTGCCGTGGGACACAGAGAGGGAGGGACCTATTTTTCAGGACATGCTGAGGAAGGCTTCACGGAAGAGGTGACATTTGAGCAGGCTTTGTAGGATGAGTAGGTGTTGGCTGGTGAAGCTGGTGGGTGTGGGAATTCTTGGCAGAGAGAACAGTGTGGGTCAGGGTACCAGGCGTTTTCCGAACAGAGAGGAGAGCTCTGTGGCTGGAGGTTAGGAGGAAATAAAGCTAAGGAGGTGAAGTGAGATGCAGTCTACCAGCTTAAGGACTTTGAAGTAGATTTTGGCGGCAGTGGGGAGCCATGGAGGGTTTTACACAGAGGGCATCTACATTCCTTCACCCAGCCCAGAGCTGGTAAACAGTGCAAAGGCAGATCCAAGTTCATGATTGAAATTCCCAAATTCCTGGAAATTCTGGTCCAGGACACTCCTCACCCCTACCTCTCTAGTTCTCACCTCCTTGCTCTTTGAGTTTTAGCCCCTGAATCCCAACAACAGGGCAAGAGATGTCTTGTTTTTAGTGGTTTTTATACAGGTCTCCACTTAGTCTGGGAAAGGGGGGTGAAGAAAAGAGAAGGAAACCTGCTTTTTGTTCTGCACCCTCCCCTGGGAGTGAAGGGAATTTTAAACGGTGGGAGGATGGTTTGATAACCCCGAACATTTTGCAGAGAACCAAAACCCGTGAGAGCAGCTCCTCCCTCAGACCCCAGACCTGCTGAGACCGCCTCCCGGGGGACGAGTCTCTCCCCCTCGTGGGCCTTACGCTCGCTTCCCTCTCCTCTCGCCACTTTCTCATCTTCCTGCAAACAGGAGGTGGCTGTTTCAGGACGGCAGGTGTGTCTTGCCAGAGGCTGGTGGGAGGTGGAATTTCCAGGGCTGTTCATCAGCAGCCCTCATCCTTAAAGGCACACAGCGCCTCCCATCTTTCTAAGCCCCCCACCCTGTGGGCTGCGTTAGCCCATTCACCTGTAAGCAGGTTGAGGCTTGGTGAGGTCAGAAGATCCAGGTTCCCAGCTGCGTGGGCGCGGCCGAGCGGCTCTTCCTGCAGGTAGGGATGCCTGGGGTGGTGCAGGGGGCGGAGGACAGGCTGGGGCCTGGGAAGGGACCTCAGCCGCTGGGTTTAGGGGCTGCCTGACTCATGTCTCAGCTCTGCCCCCTACTGGCTGGGGTTGGCCTGGCTTCCTCATGTGCGATTTGGGGTATGGTAACTGATAACCCACTTCTTCCCCACCCCGCCTGTGCACTCAGGTCCATTTTTTAACTTGGAGTCTCAGACAGGGGACAATTGCCTCGTTCCATGCTCCGATCTGTGCTGTCATCCGAGGGCGTGGACAGCGGCCTTGGGAGCTAAAGGCCCTCCTGTCCTGGAGGGGATGGACTGCCCCACCTCCCCAGGGAAGAAACTAGATGAGCTAGGTGGGCCCCTACCCACCCTTTTGTGAACCCCCTGCTCTGCTGAAGGCAGGGAGGTGACAGTGTATCTGGCAGATAGTTCAGTGATACTGGCTGCGACCGGGTGGGGGGCTCCTGGGAGGAGGGGTGAGCATGGCCTCCCTGTGACGGCTGGGCTCCTGGGGTGGGGGGAGACCCTAACCTCTTGTAATCCCTCCTCGGGGCTGGGGAGGGAGGGGTGTTTGCAGGGCTTTGTCCTGGGCCAAGAGGATCCAGGCGAGCAGGCGGCTGAAGGGCTCTTGTCTCCCAGGATGGGGTTTCTTGGGTCACAGGATGTTCTCCCAGATCCTCGCAGAGCCGCCAGGAGCAACTCGAGTGAGCCGGGCCCCAGGTGCTGTTCCGAAGCCCGAGATTGAGGCAGCTTTCAGAGTTCAGACGATCATTGTGCTTTGGATTCAGGGCTGCGCCGGCTGAGGCAGAAAGAGCCTGGCGCTGGGGGTAGACCGCCCGGGACCCGGACCCATCGCGAAGCTGCCCTGAGCCCCTGTTTCCACCTGAGAAACAGGAATCATGGCTGTTACGGCCGGCGCGGTGGTAGGGATTATTGAGATGATGTGTCAAAGGGCTTGAGCATACACGAGGAGTTTAATAAATACTCCTTGTTGAAGTGGGAGGAAGGCTTAGTTTGACAAGATCCAGTTCTACACATCAGAGCCCCATCTGCCTGAGGATTACTGTATGACAGACATTGTGTCACAGAATCTCAGAATGTTGGGACCAGAGGGGTTTCCATTAATCCATTCATTTCGTCCATGCGTTCATTCACTCACAAGGATTTAGTAGAAACCTGCTCTGTGCAGGGCCTGGTGGGAGGGGCCCTCACACAGTACTGGTGGGAAGGCGTGTGTCCCTGCCTGTCTGGAAAGTGCAGTCTGGTGGCCGGGAGGGAACCTAAGCAGGTACTTACTTGTGCAGGGACATAGGGATTGGTGCTCGGAGGAAGGAGAGGATGAAGTGGGGGGGCAGGAGCTGGACAGGGAGGGCTTTCCTGGGAAGGTGACCTGTGGACAGATACATGCTAGAAGTTCAAGCAGAGTCAGGAGAGGAGCATTCTAGGCAGCAGGACTACAAGTGCAAAGGCCCTGTGGTCGGGAAATCTGGCTTGTTGGAGGCACTGGCAGGAGGTCAGCTGGCTGGCCACGGGGGTGGCAGGCAGGCCATGCAGTGTGCCCTGCAGCCACAGTAAGGGGCTCGGACTTTGAAGATGGCGTGCAGCCCCTGAAGGGCTCCTCGTGTCGCGACAGGGCCGGCTTTGCAGCCTGGCTGCAGCGCGGAGAACGGTTGCAAGGGTGTAAAGCCTGACGGAAGATCGGGGTCTGAGCGCCCTCAGCCAGCGTGTATGGTGAGGTCTGCACTCCTTAGCAGGGGGTCTGTGGCTGCCCGAGAGCTGGCCCTGCAGCCTTCCCTCCCGTCTTCCCCTCCAGGCACCGAGGGCTCTTTCGAGTTTCCAGAGCAAGCATACTCTCCGCGTGTCTGCGTTTGCACATGCTGTTCCTCCACTGTAAACACCCTTCCCTGACCTGTGAGCTCTCCATGGGGTCGGGTGTGTGGGTCCCTGCAGATGTTCTGCAGCTGCCTTTATACCCCACCCCACCCTGTAGTTGGGTCCCTGTTGGGATCTGAGTTCCCTGGCAGTAGCACGGAGCCTGGCACCTGGGAGGGGCACCGTGCATGCTGGTTGAATGAACGAAGGAAGGAAGGTTGCAAGGTTGAAGGAATAGCGTGAACAGAGCTCATGGACTAAGACGCCATCTGGTCTAAGCGTCTCTGAACTGGTGTGGAAACCGAGGCCCGGGGTCACCCTGCAGAACTGGGGGGGGTGCGTGAGGGAGCCTCTGGGACTCCTGGTCCAGTGCTCTTTCTGTAGCACTTTCCTGTCCACCCCTCCCCCATGCTGCTGTCCGCATCTCTCAGCTCGCACATAAAGTGTTAATACCCTCACTTATTCTTTAAAAATTAATTTTGTGCACTGCCTCAATCACAGTTGGAAGCCATTTATTTAATCCCAAGTGGCAGGGCACCAGACAGCTGCCGTGATGGGTTACAATTCCTGGGACCCCACGAGCTTTTTCGGAGCGGCTGCTGGAGGTGGGTCTGCAGCTCCTCCTCCGTGGCCCGTGCCGCCCCGAAGCCCTTCCCACAGCAGCAGCCATTGCCTCCATGGAAGACACGTGGAGATCCACCAAGACCAGACGCGATGCCTCAGGGCAGAGTCTGCGGGGACACTGCGGCGCCCGTCGGCCACCCCCATGAAGACCCCGTCTGAGAGGGGCCTCCCAGGTTCCCTCGGCCCACTTGAGGGCTTCCCAGCAGGTTGAACTTTGCGACTTGGATGCTTCATGCGTGACCCTGGGGGTCACCTGTCATGTTGCTGCAGCCTGGATTTGGGGTGCAGCCCAGAGGGGCTGGGGGATGGCGTGTCGATCTGCTGGGGAGAAAGTCCAGCCACCGCTGTGCCGGTGCCAACTGCCCGAGCCTCTCCTTGCACGGTCAGCAGCTTTGTCCTCGAGAAGCAGCCATCCCGCGGGGAAGGAGGTCTGTGCAGTTGACCAGGCAGCTGTCACATGACCCAGGAGCACGACTCCCAACCGGAGTGTGAGCGGGGGTGTGTATCCATCTGCCAGGGCTGGGTAACAAAGTGCCTCAGACTGGGTGGTATACACCAGTGGTCCTCAACCTTTTTGGCACCAGGGACCGGTTCCATGGAAGACAGTTTTTCCACGGGTTGCGAACGATGGTTCAGGTGGTAATGGGGGCGACGGGGAGCCATGGGGAGCTGCAGATGAAGCTTCACTCGCTCACCTGCTTCTCATCTCCTGCTGTGCGGCCCGGTTCCCAACAGGCCGCGGACCGGTATCGGTCCATAGCTCAGGGGTTGGGGACCCCTGGTTTAAACTACAGACATTTACTGCCTCCTGGCTCTGGAGGCAGAAGTCTGAGATCAGTGGCGGGGCTGAGCGGGCTCCTTTGGAGGCTAGAAGAATCTCTCCCAGCCTCTTCCCGAGCTGACGGGGGTTTGCTGGCAAACGTTGGGGTTCCTTGGCTTGTACACGCATCGCCCTGGTGTCTGCCTTCATCTTCATGTGGCCTTCTCCCTGTGTGCCTGTGTCTAAATGTCCCCTTTTTATAAGGACACCAGTCATATTGGATTAGGACCCACCCTAATGACCTTATTTTAACTTGATCACCTTGGTAAAGACCCTGTCTCCAAATTAGGTCACGTTCTGTGGAACCGGGGGTTAGGGCTCTAATATGAGTTTCAACCCATAACAGGAGAAAGCCAAAAACCAGCTCAGACTTTTCCATATTTGTAAATTTGGGGGTTGGGAAGTCTGGGGATGAATGTCTCCTAAAGGCCAATGGTCTAAGAACAAAGATTTGGAGGGAGGAGCCGCCCTGGGCTGAGGCCAAGTTGCAGCTAGCAGCTGCCAGGGGCAGTTACCCCCATTCTACAGATGAGCAGCCTGAGGCTCGGTGAGGCGAAGGGCCTGGCCAGGGCCAGAGATGACACAACCCGGATTCTAACCCGGTTCTGACTTGGACATGAGCATGAGGGGCAGCTGGTAACAGGGCTGAAGGAGGGAGGAGCAGGGCGGGACCCATGGAGCAGCTTAGGACTGAGACAGACCTGGGTGGTCACGGGTGCAAGGGGGGCCTTCGGAGCAGAGTTGCCCGTTGGGCTGTAGGTTAGGCTGCCACCTACAACAGGCCCATGGGGCGCCAGGAACCGTGTCAGCCCTGCCACGCTGCGTCTCTATGACCCAGAAATGCCTGCAAGATTGATCGGTGCCCCTATCTTCATCCAATAGGCGTGGAGACTGGGGCTGGGAGGCAGATCGCCAATGCCCGGGGCCCCACGGTTAGTAAGAGGCTGGGTCAGGACTCGAACCCGAGACCCGCATGGCGCTTCCTGCAGTGGAGTGTGAACGTGCTCAGCGGCGCTGTCGTGGTCAGGGAGGCTGGGCGGGGGCGGTTTGCCGGGACTGCGTGGTTCTCAGGCCCCAGGTGGACAGGGACAGTCGCCTGAGCTGCGGCAGCATTTCTGCCTCTCCTCGTGTTTGTGGGAGAGGCCCGGCTCTCAGCCTGCGCCTGACCTGAAAGGTGCCAGGTTTACCCCTTGGAAAGGTTCCTCCGCATGGGTTTCATGAATCTGCTCAGTCTCTGCGGCCTTCCTCACTCCCTGCTGGGTCTGAAGGCGACGTCTTCCCGATTATGTGATTATTCCTATGCAGGCTCGCTCTCAGGCCCGTGGTACCTGCACACCTTTCCCCGCCAGCCCTGTGGGTGTCAACGCCGCAGGGCCTGGCTGCAGGCCCAACTCGGGGCCAAAAGCGAGGTAGAGGCCAGGCAAGGAAGAGGCGAATGTGTCCCTCAACAGGAAAAGTGGGGTCCCACGGACATTCAGTGACACCCCCTATTCCCATCCTGAGCTCAGGACCAGTTGAGTACCAAGACGCAGGAGGCAGACATCAGAGATCAAATGGCAGCTTTATTATTGTCAAATGTGGCTGCGAGGATGCGGTTTTAGGTCTGTAGCCAAGAGGACTTGCTCCTCTCTCACCCCTGAGCCCTGTCACTGGACTGTGGCCGCCCTCAACCCTCCTGCATGGCCACAGCAGCTGGAACAAACCCAGCCTGTAGGCCACAGCCATGAGCAGCAAAGGGAGCGTGAAGAGCAAGGAGGAAGTGGTCCCACCCCTCAGAAAGGAAAGTCATGCACGGCCTGGGAGGGATGGTCTTGGTGACTGTTGCATCACAGACCCTAGCTCCTTGCCTGGCACAGCCATCTGTGCACAGGAAATGTTTGTTGAATGGAAACATGTCAGTGGCATGGGGTTGACTCCTGAGAGCATCTGTGAATTCTTCCAGCCTCTAGCTGTTCCTTCCCTCTGGAGTGTCCTTTCCCCTCTACCTGTCCAAAGCCCAGCTCCAAGGCCCCTCCTCCAGGAAGCCTTCCTGGTTCTGCAGGTAGTTCTGTGTCTGAGCATCTATGACTTTCAGAAAGCTTTCTCTGGGCTGGGGATGGGCAGAACCAAGTGGCCATCTTTCAAAAGTGGTCTGTGGCCAGAGCACTGTGACCCAAAGCTTGTCGCTCTGGGTGCCCCAGACTCTAGGCAGTACTTTCTGTTCCCCTGTCAGGGCTGCTCCACCTGTAGACTGGGCTGTACTGCAGGTCCCTGCACTCAGGCCCCTGCTCTGGGCTGCACACTCAGGGGAGCCCCACACGTGGGAGGGCCCAGAGTTTAGTTTACACTGCTGTTGCCACCTTGGCGTTCTTAATCATTTTTTAACAAGTGGCCCTGCATCTTCATTTTATATTTGGCCTCACAGGCTATGCAGCCGGCCCTGGATGGATCCAATGGGCTGTGTGACTGCCTTCGCTTCTTTGGTCTTCCTTCGGCGAACAAGAGCCAAGCGCAGTGCGTGGTGGTGATGCGTGGAAGAGGCTGTCTTGCAGGCCAAGCTGTGTCCTGGTTCCTTGGAGATGTGGGTCTGAAAGGGCAGTGCGGGGTGCCTGCAAGGACCCTGGCTCAGCCCCCCTCGGCATTCCGGAGCGGAGCACCCAGAGCAGGCCTTGCGAGGCTTTTCTCATCCTCCCTTTTCCAGACTTCTCTCCCTGCCGGATTTCTAAAGCCTGGGTAATGAAGTGTCCCCTATAAAATTTCATATAAAGTTATCTGCCTTAAAGAATGGCCCGAGCTGGGTAATGGACCGCTGATGTGGGCAGTAACGATAACGCTTGTTAACTAACCCTCGGAGCTGTGAGCAGGAAGACGGAGCCGATGTGACATGTTCAGTTGTAAATTGCAGTTGCCAAGGCAGGAAGAAGACTCAGTGACCTTGAAGGTGGAGACGCCTGCTGCCTGGCGTGCCAGCCTGGCGGTGGAGGGGCCCGTGGGCACGTGAGGTGGATGCTGCAGACAGGTGTGGACAGGTGTGGGAAAGCAAGGGTGGGGATGGGAACGGAAGGACGTTTGACCACCACTGTGTGCATCCTCCACTGAGGCTCTTCCTGTCACGTGACTCTGCCATTAGGACAAAGTGACACTGCCCCTGAGAAAGCTAAGGGTCCGGCCCAGGATCGCCCGGCTAAAAGGATAGCGCCAGGCGTGGGCCCGGTTGGACTGTGCCGTTTGCAGGGTCAGTGGAGAGCTCGGTCGAGAGTGCAGGTTTCAAAGGGATTCAGACGGTCTGGGCAGTTCTGAGTGGCAATGGGCAGTGTGATGCTGCACCTGGGACTTTGCAACCAGAGGGTCTCGGTTTGGCTCCCAGCATGTCCACTCACTCAGCTGAGTGACACAGATTGAAGCAGGTGACACAGCTGAGCCTCAGCCTCGGCATACGTAAGGTAGACATAGCAGTCCCAACACCTGGGACGGGGCAGGTGTAATCTGGCATGTGGCCACCACAGCCCTGTGCCTGGCACGGGAAGGGTGCCCAGGAGTCCTTCTTCCTTGCTCCCTCTGCAGAAAGACTTGACCTCCATCAGTGGCAGGCGGTACAGCACAGAGAAGGAGGCCTCCGGCTCTGGCTGCCGAGTCCGGAGTGGCTATTTCTACCTGGGTGACCCTGGGCATGTTTCCCAACCTTCCTGCCTCAGTTTCCCCATCTGGAAAATAGGGCTAATAATACTGGTACCTATGTCCATCGTGTTTGGAGGATTCAGTGAGTCAGTGCACAGAATATTCAAAATAGAAGCTTCTCTCCACTTACAAAGCACCTTGCCTTGTCACACCTGTGTCCCCGAGAGGGGCAGACAGGTCTTGTTAGGGGGATCGTGAGGTTTCCAGGAGCAGTGACTGGTTCAAGGCCTGCCGCTGGACAGTGGCACTGCCAGGAACCTCCGAGTGGCCATCTGTAAAGTCTGTACCTGAACAGTCGCTGGGACTTGGTCAATGATCAGGCCAGTGAGATTGCTCCCACCCACCCCCAACCTGGGGGTCTCAGTGAGCTCTCTCTGCTGAGTCTGCAGTCGTCAGGCCCTCAGAGTAGAGGCTGAGTGTCCTCCAGGGGACACTGGGCCCCCAGGAGGCTGGGCCTGGCTTATCGCATGGAACCTTGTAGAAATGGAGGAAAACCAGGCGACTTGCCCAGCACCCCCAGGCCTTTACTGCTGCTGCTGGCTGGAAGGAGAAGGTTAGACAGGGTCAGGGTCAGGGTCAGGGTCAGGGTTAGGGTGCTGTTCTGTTAGAGCAGGGGTCCGCCCTAGTCAGCTGGGGGTCAGAACAGCCCTAGTGGATGCACCAGATGGCAGCACCCCTCCCGCAGGGCTGGGGGCAGCAAGGAGGGGGCAGGCGACTGAGACAGGTATCCCCCCTCAACTCTCCTTGCACCGGGAAAAGGCGGAGCAGTGTGGGTGGTCCCTGCCACCCTTCGGGCCGAGGGAGAAGCATGAAATGAGGGGCAGAAACGTGCCCTTGCCCAGCCAGCCCTTTCCAGACGGGGGCAGGAGGTAGGGAGGGGGCACCGTGCCAGATGAGAAGTTGGGAGAATGGGTTCTGGTTTGGAAGTGAGGCAGACGCTGCAAAGCTGATAAAAAAGCCCCTTCCGCTTACACCCGACGCCCCGCATCCCGACTCATCGTGTATCCGCACAAACAGCCGTTCAGGACCATTTTCTATGAGGAGCCCGGCTGAACCGGGGTGAGGCCCAGAATTCTGGGGGGGTCGAGGGCTTCGGAAGCTTTAGTCTCGGCCTTCCAGCTCCGCCTTCCAGCTCCGAGGGCCACGCAGAGCCCACATCACGCCAACACTGTGGGAGGGGACGGCATGGTGGTTCTCCTTCCTGAGGCCCCTCCAAGCTGCTCTTGGCTCCCGGGGCGGGGGTGGGGCGACCTGGGGCCTCCTCTGCCCTCCTTTGTGTCCCTGGCTGGGAGAGTAGGCCGTGACTCTTCTCCAGGGATTTGGATGGATTCGATGGGGATGGATGGGGATTTTATCTTGTGATAAAAATGTCCCTTATACCGCGTTGGGGCCTGATTTTCCGAGGAGAACTTGGGAGCTGCAGAAGCATGTTCCAGAGAGCAGAGACTGTGGTATTTATTTCTGCTTGGTGTCTGTTTTGAAATCTTAAAACTTCAGAGTGTGTGGCACAGGAAAAGTTGAGTTGTGCTGTGCTCCTAAGACCAATCTAAAGCCTGCAAAACAGATTAAATATGATGTCAGGACAGCAGAACTTGTCTCTTTATTTAGAATCGTGCATGACGTTGCTGGAAGGAACTGCAGGAGCTTTGCCAGTGGCTCCATCAATTTACAGTCCTCCCCAGTGATGGCTGGCGACTTGGGGCTATCCTGACTGCCCCGCCAGTACTCTGTCCAGGATGATTTGTTGGAAATTGCTGTGTGCTCCAGCAATGCCACTGGCCAGCTGTGTGTCCTTAGGCAAGTCCCAAGACCTCTCCGCATCTCAGTTTCCCATCTTTGAGATGCAATGACCAAAAAAACCTCTGACTGTGTCTCTTTTCTGCTTAAAACCTTCAAGTGATGGCTTATTGTATTTGAGGTGAACCTAAGCACATTGACAAAAGCACAAGACTCAGCCTTCTCCCTTACCCCATGCTTCAGTTCCGGAGTGTCACCACATTCCCCATCCTCTCTCGTCTCTGGGTTTTTACTCTAGCTGGTTCCTCTGCCTGCAACACTTTCTTCCTCCTTCTTTCTTCATCTTCTTCCTGCTACCTTTTCTCTGCCCAGTTCCTTCTCTTTCTTCAAGGTCAATCTAGCTAAAAGTTTGTCATTTCTATTTATTTTCTTCAAGAATTTATTTTCTTCAAGTTTCATTGATTTCTTTCTATTGCTTTTCTGTCATCTATTTCATTTATTTCTGCCCCCATCTTTATTATTTCCTTCCTTCTTCTTATTTTGGGTTTGATTTTCTCTTCTTTTTCTAGCTTCTTGAGGTGGAGCTTAGATGGTTGATTTTAGAGTTTTCTTCCTTTCTAATATAAGCAGTTAAAGCTAAAAATTTTCCTTTTCACATTGCTTTAGCTGCATCCCATACATTATGATGTGTTGTGCTTCATCTTCATTCAGTTCAAGATCTTTTCTAATTTCCCTTGTGATTTCCTCTTTGATCCATTGGTGTTTAGAAGTATGTTATTTACTTTGCAATATTTGAGGGTCTCCTAAATTTCCTTCTGTTGTGATCTCTAATTTAGTCCCATTGTGGTCAGAGAACATATCTTGTATGGTTGCAACCCTTTTATACTTATTGAAGCTTGTTTTACAGCCTAGCATATGAGAGAATGTTCCCTGTGCCCTAGAAAAGACTGTTTTTTCCTGCTGTTTTGGGGTAGAGGGTTGGATAAATGCCAATTAGGTCAAGTTGGTTGATAGTGTTGTTCAGGTCTTCTATGTCTGTACTGATCTTCTGTCTAGTTGTTCTGTTACTGAAAATGGAGTATTGAAATCTCTAACTGTGATGGTTGAATTTACTTTTTCTCCTTTCAGTTCTGACAGTTTTGCTTTATGTATATTGGGGCTGTGTTTTTAGGCACATATACATTTGTACTTGTTATATCTTCCTCAAGGATTGACCCTTCTTATCCTTCAGCCTAACTTAAATGTCCCTTTTCCGGAGAGGTCTTCCCAGATCTGATGGCACCAGTTTCCTCTGCCATGATTTCCTATGACTTCTTGTATTTTCCCCATCATAACATTCACCAAACTGTATTATAATTGCTTGAAAGATCCATGGGGCCAGGGAGAATGTCAGACCTATTCAGTTCTTCATGCCCAGCACCTAACATAGAGCCTGTACATAGTCATAGGAGCTCTGTGAATATTTGCTGATCAAATGAATAAGATCATGTCTATGAGGAATATTTTATTAATATTGGTTATTTTTATTCCTGTCATGCAGCATTGTCTTCACCTACAAACATGTGAAAAAAATTAGTGCTTGAGGACAGATGTGACCTAGTCCACCTAGGTGCCCCATAAATGCTTCTTGAACAGAATTGAGTTAGGATAAAGCCTTTGTCCTGAGGGAAGCTGTCAGGGCAGCTCCTCCAGGTCTCCTGTGTTTGGGACCACTCAGTGTCACCTGTCTGAGGTGGGGCACCTGCCCCAGTCTTCCCCGCTCTCTCTTTGGATTTGATTTGTCATTGGCTTGTCTGTTGATGTTGTCCATCTGTCTCTTTGCACGTGGTCTCCTTAGCAACCCTGGATCCATTTAAAGTGGACTTCCCATGTGCCATGCCTTGTATCAGCTATTGACAATGCGATGGTGAATAAGAATAAAAAGTACCTACTATGTGCCAGGTATTCTGCTGGGCCTTCTCTGTACCTGTTTCAGCCTCATGACAATCCAGTGAAATAGGGATTCCTGCAGCCCTTTGCAGATGAGGAATTCAAGGCCCAGGGAGGTTCAGCATTTTGCCCGAAGTCACACAGCACATAAGTGCAGAGCTGAAAAACTCACCAGAGTGGTTCCAAATCCCATGCTTATTTCCACTCTTCCCTTCTCCCCTGAGAGGTGAGGAACGCCACTCTGATTCTGTGGGTGTGTGTGGATACTTTCCTCCCACATCAAAGTGCCGTGTGTGTTAAACCACAGCATCTAAAATGGAGATGAAAAATTATGTAGTAACAACATTTTAAGGCAAATTAACCTTGATAAGATCTTTAATGTCATGTATTAGACTATTTTCCCTTAGTAATGCATTAAAACTGTCAAACCCGATATGACTGCACAATTAATGAGATTACACACGATGTAAATTTCAATTCATTATTACAGTATCTGTGCTAATAGACTTGCAGTTAACACCAAGAAACCATGCTAGTTCAAAAGGACAACTTTTTGTGAATCATGTGAAATGAACAGGCAAGCAGTTTTGACGAACTGGAGTGAGGATGATTTCTGCAATTGTCTAATGATGTCCTAAGATTAGCCGTAAAGATGGAGTTAGTTGAGAGAGTCCTGAGTGTAAGACCAAGCAGCTGACGTGAGATCAGCTTGCCTCCCTGGGTTGCCCTTTTTGGAATTCCTGGGGGAATTATTCACCATTAACTGAGTGTCCATCAGGCAGCTCATTCTTCCAACGCTGCTGGCTCTCTTGCAAGAATTAGGAAATTGGAGTTCATTCCAAGAAGGCAAATCGTGTGAGGAAGTTCTTCTGTGAACTTGAGGAATAATAAAAATAACTCGTATTTCTTGCGTTCTGACAGTATGTCAGGCACTGAAATCAGATGTTCGTGGTGCATTCTTGTATTCAGCTCCCCCGACCCCAGTAGCCTGGCTCCTTTATCAACCCCTACTTTGCAGTTGATGAAACTGAGGTTTCCAGATGCAGAGTAACTGGACCAAGTCACTTGGCTGGTTGGGACCAGTTTTGAATCCTGTGTTTTTAACAGTTACCTTTTTCTGCCTTTTTGCTATCAGAAAGTGAGCTATTATTAAAGGACAGGGTTTACATTGCTGGAATCACATTTGGAATATGATGCTAACATTCTCCTTGGTTCTAGACAGAGGATGCAGAGATCACACACCTCTCCATACATGTAATTTACCTACCCTACAAAGGAGAAACTCAATTTCATGGAACACCTACCTCCTGTGCCAGTTAATAAGCTAGCGCTCCGAATACGGGAGATGCTTCATCCTGACAACAAGCTTTTGGGAGAGGAGTTGTTATGCGGGGAAGCTGAGGCCCAGGGGTGGCACAGCTGAGCGGAGTTGCTGGGATTTAAGTCCTCGTCCGTCTCCAACTCTCTTGCCCTTTCCTCTGTGCCTGGGGGACCGAGGGCCGCTCTGCCTCGGTGCCTGTTCTGGACGATTGCAGATCACCTGCGCAGGGGTCTCAGCCTTTCTATTTTAAACACCCTGAGGGGGGGCCCTTTGCAAACCCACTGCACATCCCTTTGCCTTCCCCACATGCATTTAATCAACACGTTATCATTTTCTTGGATGCCTTGGCGGCAGAAATGTATGGCAAGTTTTTAAAAAGGGGCTGGGATCACGTGAACCAAAGGTAGTACCTAGAGCTAGCAAAAGTACAGTGGAAAGGGTATTTTCACGCATTTTTCTGCACTGCTGTAAATTGACGCAGCCTCTTTAAGAAGCGCACTCACCCTGTGACTGGAGAATCCCACTCTGGGAATTTCTCTGAAGACAATGGATCATTCACAATCAGGAAGGCACTCCGCGTGAAGATGTTCACATCAGTGTTATTTACAGCATCGACGATGAGGAGGCAATGTCGATGCCCTACCGTGGGGCTGTCCTTAAGTAAATCGGTTGACTTGTGGGGATGACTGGTGTTAAATAATTTCAAATGATCCTTTGAAGACCATGCAATGGAAAAAGAGCTTATGATACATGGATAACGGGTTGCGTCCTTGGGCGGGTTCAGTAGGGTGTCGGACGCCGTTCTTAGGAATTTTGACCCTCAATGTTGGGTTGCAGGCCCCCACTCCCAGCAGGCTGTGCGCTGCTGAAGGGTGGCGTGGCTGGACCTAGATTCTGCACGGACAACTGAGTACCAGGGTGCGACTGGGCTCCGTGAAAGCATGCTGAGATGACGGAGCCGCCCAGGACGTTAGGTAGGCGTGTTTCAAAGGAGCACGCTGGCTGCTGGGTGGACCCAGCGGATGGTCGGGGGGATCCCGAAGGCCAGACTTGGGGAGGCAGGTGTGGGGGAGCCTGTGCCTGGCGTGGCCAGGTCCACCGGGAGGGCTGGGCGGTAGAGATTTTCACCAAGGCCACACGTAAGCCTATTGGCCACAATTGCATTTTTCTTTTTTTTGTAACATCTTTATTGGAGTATAATTGCTTTACATTGTTGTGTTAGTTGCTGCTTTATAACAAAGTAAATCAGCTATACATATACATACATCCTCATATCACTTCCCTCTTGCATCTCCCTCCCACCCTCCCTATCCCACCCCTCTAGGTGATCACAAAGCACCAAGCTGATCTCCTTGTGTTATGCGGCTGCTTCCCACTAGCTAGCTATTTCACATTTGGTAGTGTATATATGTCCATGCCACCCTCTCACTTCATCCCAGCTTACCCTTCACCCTCCCCGTGTCCTCAAGTCCATTCTCTACGTCTGCGTCTTTATCCCTGTCCTGCCCCTAGGTTCTTCAGAACGATTTTTTTTTTTTAGATTCCATATATATTTTAATTGGCTCTGAGGAATTCACTGCTTTTATATATTGATTGATTGTTTGATTGATTTTTGGCTGCGCTGTGTCTCACGGGCTTTCTCTAGTTGCAGCGAGCGGGGGCTACTCTTCGTTGCGGTGTACAGGCTTCTCACTGCGGTGACTTCTCTTGTTGCAGAGCATGGGCTCTAGGCACGTGGGCTCAGTAGTTGTGGCACGCAGGCTCAGTAGTTGTGGGTCATGGGCTCTAGAGCGCAGGCTCAGTAGTTGTGGCGCATGGGCTTAGTTGCTCTGCGGCATGTGGGATCTCCCCAGACCAGGGCTCAAACCCGTGTCCCCTGCATTGGCAGGTGGATTCTTATCCACTGCGCCACCAGGGAAGCCCCGAAATTCACTGCTCTTAATTGCTACTGTAATCACTAATCTCCCTATTAGAGTCGGGCTCACTTTGGAAGGTACCCCAGGGGTCGGCTTACTTCTTCTGTGTTTGCTCGGCACAGTGGCTGTTCCTTGCACTCCTCTGAACACGGGGGCCCACGCGGGCGCATCTTCCCTCGCTGTGTTGTTTGGAGGAGGGGGTGCGGGGGCACTGACAGGGGCCGAGCAGGGGCAGCAAGGGGGGCGGGAGTGCTCTGCCAGCCTGGGGCCTCCTGTGGTCCTGTCGGGGTGTCCCAGGCTGGAGTTTGCAAATCGGGTGCCCATAGTGTCACTGTGCTCATGTTTACGTATTGCCTGCCCCTCTCGGACCAGGTGGCTGGTAAGGGCGGTGGGGGGCCGTGACCGTGTCCTTGTGGCTAGCACACACAACCCCCACCACACTTAGTCCCTCCCAGCCCCTGGCCCATTGGCTGGAGGGAGCCATCAGCTCTCTGCTGCTTGGGTCACTGTCACCCGCCGTGTAACTGTAAGCCCGGGACGGAGCATTTGCTGCTTCATGACAGATCTTCATAAAACAGCACAACAGTGGCCTGCTCAGAATGTCACCTGGTCATCGGTGACACCGGTGTTCTGGGTTGTCGCCTTGTTAACCATGTGGACGGTGGACCCTGGCCACCTTCACCTCCCCCACTGCCCACTGCACACGGCCGGCACGTTCCCTCTCTCTGCTTTCCTTCCAGCTCTGTCCTGTCTCCCATTGTGTTCTCCAGCTCCGCTTCCCTTCGTTACGTCTCCACCTCTCTCTCTCCTTTCCTTCTGTCTCTGGCTTATCTGTCTCTTCTCCCTTATCTCTGTCTGTCTCTCTGTCTTGTTACAAGGGTCTGGACAGCAGTTCTCGCTGAATGAGCTTCTCTGGGGCCACAGAGGGGACAGCGCATGCTCCTCTGAGATGTCATGGGGGCCCCTCTCTGTCCGTACACCTTCTCACCTGTCCTCTCTCCCACCCACCATGCACATCCGCCCGTCCACCCAACGTTTCCTGAGCTTGCTCTGTGCCAGATGCTGGGGACACAGTGACGGAAAAGACAGATGGAGTTAGCGGCTTCTTTATTTATTTATTTATTTATTTATTTTCGCGGTACGCGGGCCTCTCACTGTTGTGGCCTCTCCTGTTGCGGAGCACAGGCTCTGGAGGCACAGGCTCAGCGGCCATGGCTCACGGGCCCAGCCGCTCCGCGGCATGTGGGATCTTCCCAGACTGGGGCACGAACCTGCATCCCCTGCATCGGCAGGTGGACTCTCAACCACTGTGCCACCAGGGAAGCCCCCTAATCACTTTTAAATTGTGAAATATTTTGTGCAGCTCCGCCTCTCTCGCCAGACTTTGAGTGCTTCCGGAGCTTGGGCTGGGTCTTTTTCTGTGTCCTAATGCCCAGCACCTAGTACAGAGGTACCTGGCATATCACAGCTTTCCGTGAATTCTGGTGTGTAGACGTCTGTGCTCGGGATCTGGGGGGTCTGGGAGTGGCACATGCCTGGGAATCTCCTTGCGGACAGCCCTGGAAGGGTGCACAGGCCTTACCCGAAGCTCAGCCCTCTCTCTGTCCATTTCTGGAATCTTCAGCTTTGAGCAGCCATGTCTCTGCTCTTCAGGTGACAACATGCTTCTAGTGGCAGCTCCGTGCCATGTGAGCGGGGGCCAGAGTTCCTACAGTCGCTGCAGGCCTGGGCAGTGCTGGGCAGCAGCGAGGGGACAGCCCAGCCGCCTGGAGTGAGGGGAGCAGCTGGAGGACACGCACACTTCTTGATCGGAAGGCAGACCTTGAACCCATCCACCCACGATAAAGCGAGGCCTGGTTTCTATTCGTGTGACCTCCTCAGAGGGCTCCGAGGACATTTTACAAACCAGAGCAGGGAGGAAACCTGCACCAATTAAATAAGAAAGCATGCCTGACGTGGGTTAAAAGGCAAGCGAGGGAAGGAGCAAGGGGGTGAATGACCCCGTGGACCCACAGCCTGTGGAGCCTGGGGCTCACTTGGAAAATCTGAACTCCAAAGTACTTGAAAACCAGATTCAACCTCATTAATCAGCCAAACCACTGATTGACTCTTTTTACACAATGGGGATGTTTATTGTCGGGGATGTCTGTTACCTCCGTATTAAATACGATGCGGCTTTTATTAATATTTTGTTTATCCCAACCTCATCTTTTGTTTCCAACCAATATCAAGTGCTAGAAAAACACAAACATACACACAGAAAAGAAACCCCACATTTTACTGTACTCAATCTGTTCTGTTTATCTGTCCAGCTAACGATGTTTTATTGGTTTGCATAATTCCTGAGTTGTGGGAGGGACCCTGGGCTCGCTTGGAGGGACCCCGAGCTGGGCCCGGGAGCCACACTAATGTGAGGCCCCTCTTCCCTCTCCCCTGTCCGCCTCAGACAGACCTTCCAGGTAACCCGTTCCTGCTCCTCTGGCTTGATGGTGTCCCCCGGGTCTCCCCGGGGCCTCCCCGGGCCTCAGGGCACATCCCTCTGGTTTAGGACAATCTTAGAACATCTTTGGACAAATAACTCTGCCCCACAATCTCTATCAGCCAGCGGAGGCTTGCTGCTATAACAAAAATCCCCCTCAAAGTTAACAACTTTACACACGAAGTGCTTACTTTTCTCTGTTCATGCAGCAACCAAGTGGGGTGGTCCTGGGGGGCTGGGGCTCCTGAAGGTGGGGATGCGGGGACCCAGGAGCCTTCACCCTGTGTCTCTGCTGTGTCCGCCATTCCCCCCGAGTGGGTGGGAAGGAGGGGTCGCACAGGGCTGCGGGGGCTCGTAGCAAGGGAGTGAAGGTCCAGCGGAGGCAACTATGAATGAAACCTGTTGGGGGGCCCTCCCATCGCAGGGAGCCTCGGGCTGAATGTTGGGGAAACCACCTTCCCATTCTTTCTGCCCCAGGGCTCAACTCAACTTCCGGGGAGACTGAAATGTGGTCTTGTGTGAGTCCTGGGGAGGAGGGAATGGCCTCTGGGAAACACCTAACACTTTATTTGCAGCCAGTTCTTCTTGCCTGAGTGAGATCAAGAAATCAAGGGGCCTAGGCCAGCCAGCAGGAGCTGATGCGTCCTGCCCTGGGATCCCTCCGAACCCCACACTCTCTCTGACCTCCCTTTCTCCCACCCTCCCCCTGGTCTCCCGGCCCCCGCCACTCCAGCCTTCTTTCTGTCCATTGGGTTGCCCAAGTTTGGATGTAGCTGCCTCAGGGCCTTTGCACTGACTTCCCCTGATTGGAACAGCCTGCATGTGGCTGGCTCCTTCCTGTAGGTCTAGAGTGTCGGTTCTTCAGCAGGTTTCTCATCAGACCACCCAGAGTAGGGCTGTCCCCCGGCCCTCAGGGTCAGTCACCCTGCAGGGCTGGCCCCTTCTCTGCTGTTTCCCCCATAGCTTATCACCATCTGACATAGTATGTATCTGGCTTATTTATTTGGTTTGTTTTTGTCTTGGCCCCAGTCTTAGTTTACTTGGGCTGCTATAGCAAAATACCACAGACAGAGGGGCTTAAACAACAGATATTTATTTCTCGCAGTTCTGGAGGCTGGAAGACGTGGTTCGAGGTGTTTTAGTTCTAGGGGAGGACCCTCTTCCTGGCTTGTTAACAGCTGTTGTCCTGCTGTTTGCTGACAGAGCCTCCCCTCATCACATAGAGGGAGCTATCTCTCTGTCTTCCTCTTCTTATAAGGACACTAACCCCAGCAGGCATGCGGGCCCCACCCTTATAACCTCATCTAAACCTAATCACCCACAAAGGCCCCACCTCCTAATCCACCACATGCGGGGTTAGGGCTTCAGCAGATGTATTTTAGGGAGACACAAACATTCAGTCCATAGCGGCCCCCTCTGTGCGCACTGCAATGTGGACAAGAGGGGAGGGGCCAGTTGGTTCTGCTCAAAGCTACGTCTTCAGGGACTAAGGCAGCCCCTGGCATCTAGTGGCCCCTCAGGAATGTTTGCTGAATGAGCCGATGTGTCCGTGAATGAATGATCCCAGGGTTTCAGAAGACACCTCCGGTCCTGCCCTGCTGAATGGGCCCAGGTTCATCCTGGAGGCGACCAGCCAGCCACCTTCTCTGCCCCAAGGCGGGCTGGACATTTTATAACCATTATCTCATGGAATCTTCCCAATGAACTGAGAAGAAGGTATTCTGAGCCCCGTTGTAGAGGTGAGGAAACTGGGGGAGGGCTGGAACTCACCGGAGCCCTGCCTCCTCCCTCGGCCCCCGGGCCTGGCGGGAGCCCTGGCTGCTCTGCCCGTGACCTTGCGTGTACTTCTGTCCCTTCCACTTGGACATCTCCAGCCCCGTCTCTGACCGCCTGCCCCTGGGACTTGGGAAGGTTCCAGCTCAAATCTGCCTTCAGGGCTCGGCCTTTGCTCTTTTATTTGAAAAATCTAATTAAAAAGTATAAAACATTCGCATATTGGCATGACTATTGGGTCCTAATCCCAGATGTGAACATTTGGATTGCTTAATGGAGGGAGAGAGCGGATAACAGGCTGCTGTCTCTGAAAGTTTGTCTAAAACCTCAGCTGACGGTGACGTGTGTTACTAGGTCCCTGAAGTGGCTTTCTGAGTGGCCCGGCTCCTGCCAGACCCCAGGGGCTGGGACACTTAGCTAAGGAACTGGATTGAAGGAGGTGCTAATTGCACACTTAAAGTGATAATAATGGCTAATCCTGCTAATTGAGTGATAATTTTGTTCTTTCGAGGTGACTTAACCTTTTAGAGGGGAGGGTTTTTGAGAAGATTCCATGAGATAATACAGTGTGAGCTCTGTTGGGGGAAAATAGAGAAATACAAATCCTTTCTTGGTTTGGAATGAGACGCTTAATTTTGGCGTGACGCCTGCCGTCCAGGCCTTCAGCTGCAGGCTGGGCTGGGGGCTGAGGGAGATCCCGGGCCCTACCCCCTGGCTTGCTCTACCTTCTGGGGCTGGGCATGGGGCGTCTGTGGACAGTGCTGTCTGCCAGCATCGGCTTCAGATGGCTATTCAGGGAGGAATGTGGTTCTTCCAGTTAGGGACCAATTTCCAGGTGGGCCCCTTGGGACTCTGCTTCCACACAAGCTGCCAATGGAAAAATATTTGCATATCTACTGTTCCCAAGGAAGGGAGTGAGCAGGCTCGGATTTTCTGAGCAGGTCAGAAAGGAAATACTACACCAGGTGTCGCTGATGTGGGATCTGTTCTCTTCGGAAGGGTCCCAGAGAGACAAGTTTTCTTAACATTGGTGCAACTTCAGATCTGCCGGGAGCGTGTGGCGACAGCGTGGGCGAGGAGACCAGCTGGTGTGACCTGGTTAAGGAGAGGGGTCACTGGTTGACATCCGTGAGCACCTGCTGCATACTGGGCACTTGGTTTACGTTATCTCTGCAATAGCCACCTGGGTTGATGTTAGTATTTCCATTAACCCCGTTTTACAGATGACAACACAGAGGCTCAGAGAGGTTACCTTTCCCAAGGTCACGATCCTGAGAGGCTGGCAGTATTGTCATTATGATTATATTCTCTTTATTCTCATTTCACAGAAAAGGGGGCTGAGACCCATAGAGGTCACAATCCTGAGGGCTGGCTAGCCCTTCTGTTATTATGGTCATAATTATTCCCATTTCATGGGAGAGGAGACTGAGGCATGGAAAGTAATGGATTTTCTGGGTCCACCCATAATAAACTGAGGCTGTGTTCTTTCCTCTTTATGAGGTTGACTTTCAATTTAATTTTGAACTATTGGCTTTTAAATATTAAGCCTTTACACCAGTGTGCATTGATTCACACCCTCTAAGAGGCACCTGTAGTTACAGATGTAGATTTCAGTCTGACCGTCTGATGAGTAGAGGGGTGAGCTTGATAACAGCAACATTCGTTTTTCTGGAAGGAATTTTTGGAACGTATCGAGGTTTTCTTCGTGGCCCATATTGCGTCAATTTTTGTGGCTGTCTGATGGGCAATAGAAAAGATGCTGTTTTTTTGCTTTAAGTTATCAGTTAACACTATGGTTTTCTTTTTTGTTGTTGTTGTTTTCGATTTTTTGGCTAAGTTGGGTCTTTTGTTGCTGCGTGTGGGCTTTCTCTAGTTGCAGCGAGCAGGGGCTACTCTTTGTTGTGGTCGCGGGTTTCTCATCGCCATGGCTTCTCTTGTTGTGGAGCACGGGCTCTAGGCACGTGGGCTTCAGTAGTTGTGGCCTACTGGCTCAGTAGTTGTGGCTCGCGGGCTCTAGAGCGCAGGCTCAGTAGTTGTGGTGCACGGGCTTAGTTGCTCTGCGGCATGTGGGATCTTCCCGGACCAGGGCTCAAACCCATGTCCCCTGCATTGGCAGGCAGATTCTTAACCACTGCACCACCAGGGAAGTCCCAACACTGTGTTTTTAATAATATCTTTTAGGTCTTTTGGGTCCTGCCCTAATTTTTCTTCTCTCCTCTGACCAGAACTGAGAGCAGGAAATTAAAAGGTCCCACACGAATTTCGCGATCTCCTCAGGTTTCTTTCTCCTGGCATCTGTTGTAGTTTCTGCTCAGTGCATGTTGATGCTGTGTGATTTGGTGATACAATTCTTATAACTGTCGCACCGTCCTCGTGAATCACAGTGTTGGCGTCGTGCAGTGCATTTACCAAGTGCCTACGATGGGCCAGGCGCTGGGCTTGGTGCTTGTTTTCTGGATGTAGAAGTGGTACACGCTGCAGAACATCTGGAAAATGCATACAGGTGCATGAAATAAAATAGATGCATCTATGTCTTGGGATGGTGGTCACAATCCTACAAGGGCGTAGGTGTCGCCCTTCATTATAAAGGAAGAGGATGCACCTGAGTTCAGAGAGGTTAAGTGGCCTTTCCAGCTCCAGAGCCAGAGTGGCAGGGTCAGAGAGGCCTGGAACTCGGGAGGGCCTTCGACTCAGGACTTTGCAGGTTTAAGCATCTGAGGTATGGGGTTGATGAGGCCCCAACCAGGGGCTTGGCTTTGTTCTCTGAAAGTCTTATTTATTTATTTATTTATTTATTTATTTATTTATTTATTTTTGGCTGCGTTGGGTCTTCGTTGCTGCACGCAGGCTTTCTCTAGTTGCGGCGAGAGGGGGCTACTCTTTGTTGCGGTGTGCGGGCTTCTCATTGTGGTGGCTTCTCTTGTTGTGGAGTATGGGCTCTAGGCACACGGGCTTCGATAGTTGTGGCGTGAGGGCTCAGTAGTTGTGGCGCACGGGCTTAGTTGGTCCGCGGCATGTGGGACCTTCCTGCACCAGGGCTCGAACCTGTGTCCCCTGCGTTGGCAGGAGGATTCTTAACCACTGCGCCACCAGGGAAGCCCTGCAAGTCTTTTTTGTCACCCTGTAAAGGTGACGTCACTCATTATGCCAGGACTCCACTCAGGTCAGAATAGGACAGAGGCTGCAAAGCCGTGGACCACGGTGCTGCTGTCTGTCACCCACAGCACTTCAAACATTTGAGAATGAGCAACTTTATCAGTTTTCTAGGGCTGCCAGGACAAAGAACCTCAGCCTGGTGGCTTAAACAGCAGAAACTCATTCTCTCCCAGCTCTGGAGGCTGCAAGTCCAAGACCAAGGTGTCAGCAGGGCTGGTTTCCTCAAGGCTATGGAGGAGGGTCTGTTCCAGGCCTCCCTCCTTGGCTGGAGACGCCGTCTGCCCTCTGTCTCTTCACACGCCTACTCTTGTTGGTCAGAGTGGGTTAGGGCCACCCTACACCAGCATGACCTCATCGTACTCATTTCATCTGTAACAGTCTTATTCCAGATAAGGTCACATTCTGAGGTGCTGGGAGGTTAGGGCATCAAGATATGAATTTTGAGGGGAGACACAGTTCAATTCATAATAGTTACTAACCTTTAAAAAGTGGGAGCTATTGCTTCAGAGTCCGTACGTTCAGGTTCTCTTGAAAATCTGGAGAGTCCAGCCACATTGGGCACCATCTCAGAGCTGTCACCGGCCCTGCACCCCGGCCACCTCGCCTGTGGGGTCTTCCTGCACCCCCCCATGCATCACTGTGTGACCTTTGGGACACTGGTTGCAGACACAGGCTGTGTGGTCCGGCAGACCTAGATTCAAATCCCAACTGACCCACGTCACAGCTGAGTGACCTCGAGCGAGTCACAGAACCTTCCGAAGGCTTGTTGCTGTGTCCGTCATGTTCACACGGTCCCCACTCTTGGGGTTGTGGTGGGGAGCACGTGACCTAATGCGGTTGAACCTTGGGTTGTGCACACAGTCTCCCCTCGACGGGCCGTCTTCTTTATCATTGATAATAATAGTATGTCTAGTCCCCGGTGGGGCTGGAGAATCGGGGTCAAGCTCAGACTCAGCACACCCCGCTGACGGGTCCCCGTTTGCAAATGCATGTGTTGAAGCTTCTCCACCAAGATATTTTATCTGACAATTGCTAGCACTCGCGGACGCCGGGCTCAGTGACTCCGGGTAATTTATTTTTAGGAAAAACCACTCAGGAAAAGTGCTCAGGGATGCCGCTGTTTGTTTAATTGGCTTTGTGTAAGCAGGGGCCACGGCAGGATCTAAAAATATCTCAGTCGAGTTCCTCATCTATGCTCCCGCTTCGAAAGGGCCCATCGAGTTTCTAAAGATCGACGCTGGAGATCCTGACAGCTGGTAGAAAATGCATTCTGTCTTTGACCTTTGCCGGCTGCTGTTAGAGAGTCATTCTGTGAGAATGATTTATTTTTCCATGGCATGTATTCCATTCGGTGGCTGTAGACATTAATGTACCTGGGATTAAAACCAGGTCAAGAGGATTGAGAATAAATAGCCCTTTAACCTGAAGAATACAAATGGGCCACCAAGGGGCCAGCCTCGCCAGAGAGGCAGCTCTTCTGAGGTCAAGATGGTGTCCCCAAGGGACTCCGCTGCAGAAGGTGACAGAGGGACAGTGAGGAAGGCAACCTGGGGCACAGGAGGCCTGCTGTTGTGGCTGTCACTGGGGAAGGAGCCAGCGAGTATAATAATTACGCAGAGCGGTCGTAATAGTAGCTATCACTTTGAGAGTGTGCCCTGTAATGGCCAGCATATTAAAAGGATCACAGGCGTTATTTTAATTAATCCTCACAGTATTTTATTATTTTAGCTAATGTCCCATGAGGTGGATAATTATCTCTTTAATATTCCTGCCATTGATCAGTATTAAATGCCATTGATCTGCCTGCTGTTTGCCTGACAACACACGGCATTGTTTCTGCATTAGCTTATGCAGTCTTCATGATATCACTGTCGTATTGCTTTATTTCCATTTTACAGACAAGGAAGCTGAGGCTCAGAGAGGTGAGGTGACATGGCCCACATGTCACAGCAGGACAGCGGCAGGGAAAGGATCCAGCCTTGTCTGACATCATCCCCCCATCCCCCTCCCTTTCTGCTGGGTGGTCCAGTGTGGCCTCCCATCCCCTGCAAGGCCCATTCCATCCTGGGCGGCTCTCTCTCTAGCTCCCGCCCAGGGCCCCCTGGAGTCTTGTAGAGCCATCCATGTCCTTTTCCCCAGGACAGCATCGAGGTCTGCTGACTGTGGTCACCCCTCCCTGGCCCCTTTCATCCTTGCCCTCACCATCCGGGCATCCTCCCCTGGCCACCTTTGGAGGGCAAGCCCAGCTTGGAAGGGCCCCCTTCCAAGGGGTGGTCCGACCAGACCAAGAGGAGCGGAGCCATTCCTTCCCTACTTCCTGCATCGCCAAGCCTTTGTGACCATCACCACTCCTGGAGGCCACAGGAAGTGGCCCATCACACTGTCTGATGACTGACCCATCCTCATACCCACAACAGGGCCATGCAGTCCCGCCCTGGCCTGTGGTTGGAACAGGGACCAGGTTGACATCACCCTCACGGATCAGCTCCAACCTGCCTGGATGGATGGGGCTCCTGGGGGGAGGGTATGTGATACATTTCCTCCTGTCTCCTCCTAAGAGGATGGGCATGGGCCCTCTGTGTCCTCCCAAGGCCAGACAGATGGCGCTGTGGCCCATGGGGGCAGCATGGTGCCAGGGATGAGCTGTCCCTCATCCTGGAGGGCCCGCGTCTTCCACTGCCAGCTCTGGAGTAGGAAGCACATGGCAGCCGCCCTTTTGCTTTGGGTGTGGTCTGCAGCCTGGTGGGAGGGAATCCCTTCACTTGGCAGTTGGATGGAAGGTGTCAGACCACAAGACACTGAAACTTCCCACGTCTGATGTGTTGAGCGAGACTTTAGGCCAGCGCTGTGCAGGCTGGGTACCACAGGGATGCGGTCAGGCTCCATGGGGTCCGTACAGGCAGGCCTCAGGCACGGGGGCAGACACTCCCCTCTGAAACTTGACCGTGAGGCTACGTTTCACAAGTTGTTTGTGGATTATAAAAACAGCAAAAGGAGGGGAAAGAAATTAAAAATGTTTGAGCATTTACAACACACCTGACTATGTACTAGGTGATGTTTTTATCTCCCTTTTAAGATGAGGGATTGGCGGCTCAGAGAAGTTAAGTGGTTTACTCAAGGTCACCCAGCTAATAAGGGGTGAATGGATGAACGGGCCAGTGAAGGAGGTTGTAAAGCTGGGATTTGAACTCATCTGTGTCTGGCTTCAGAGTCCCCGCCTGCTGAGTTGCATATGCTTTTGGGTCCTGCCTCTGACTGTCAAGCGGCAGATATGGGCGTTCCCGTGGGCCACATGGACAGGAAGCCACAGTGACCCCTGAGCTCTGTCTTGTTCACCTTCAGGTGCATCTTTCTGCGTCTTCCCTCTAAGGCAGCACTCAGTTTAAGGGACTTTGCTGGGACCCTTGTGTTGCGTGAGGGCTGGGTGAGATAGACAGAGATGCAAGAGCCGTGAGGACAGGTCTAAATGGTCACAGCTCAGGCCACGTGCAGGTCCTTTGAGCATGGTTCTGGGCCCACAGCATCTCTGAGTCCATGGACCACTCAGCCTGTGTCCCCCGACTGACTCCCAAGGGCACCATATGTTCTTGGTGAGTCCATATTTTTGAGTCCCGATGGTGTCTCTCTCTCTGAATTCTCAAAACTCTCTGTTTTACATTGATTCCATTATTATGCTGGGATTGATGCTAAGCTCACTAGGCTGTTATTTCTGGATTCAGATATTTCCTCTCTTTTAAAGAAATGGGGACATTTACCCCTCTCTGGGCCTCTGGCAGCCCCCCAATCTCACTGGGAGCAGGTGACACGGCCCAGAGAGTCAGCTGGATCCAGTCGGGGTCCCAGATCAGCCACCGGTCGTCTGAGTTTGGACCAAGAGCCCGAGGCTCAGTTTCCCCATCTGTGAAATGGGTATGACGGTGCCCACCTCCAAGGGTGGAGGGTGAGCATTCATAGAGTCATGTGGGTGAATGTCTGGGGAACGGAGAGCTCCCAAACGCTGGTTCCCTCCCACCGTCTCCCTCTTCCCGACGTGGGTTCGTGGTGGTTCTTCCATGTTATCCCAGCCCATTGGGGCGAGTCCCTGTCCCTGGAGGCTGAAGGCTCTAGATGGTCACTGTTTTGTCTTCCTGCTGGAAGACCTTGGTGCCAGACTGATGGAGCCAGGTTGGTTCCACAAACCCCATCCTGGTCCCTTCTTCATGCATCTTTCTGCTCTTGGGGATGATAACTGTCCCCTAGTTTGGAGAGGACAGACCTTGGTCCCTGGTTTCTGTTTTTCTGTCCCCTTCCCGTGTCCCAGCCCCAGGCTCCATGCCCATCACCCCCCTTCCTTCGGCTTCCTCGCAGCCACACGGGGATTTACAGATTCTCCTTCATGTTTTTATCAGACTCTTCGTGGTGGCCCCGCCCCTTCCCCATCTGCCCCCCATATTTCCCGTCAGTAGCATCGTTATTTTACTGAACAAAATACATAATTGGGAGGTAACTTCGTTATACCTATGGCACGTAGATGCCAAGCAGTTTTTAAAAATGATGATCGCTTATGAGTTTCCTCGTGGAAATACTGTCAACACAATGATTTTGGAAATGAGCGTGTGTCTCCAGTGTGCTTCCCCCATTAATGTCACCCCTTGCCAGGAAGCAGAGAGGCAAGGTAGCGGGATCTGATTTGGGTTTAGCGCGTTCATTTGGAAGTGAACGCCTACTGCCGTTGCCCAAATTAGCAGCTCCTCACCGGGAGCACGGCCTGGCTGCCAGGCCCTTGGTGCAGTCTCACGATTGGCTGCCTGACGTGGGCTGGACCACACAATAGCAACATTGGCCCCCTGCTTCTGTTATTACAATCCCAGGGAGTCAGTGATTATGAATAACATTATTTTATAAAGAAAAAATACAGAACCTGCTTGCCTGACTCCAAAACAATAGGAGCTGTCCCCATGTGGAGAGAGGGGGTGTTGGAGCATCCAGGTGCTGGGGGTCCTGCTGCTGGCAGCTGTAAGTTTTATTAAACTGCCCTTCACACGATGGCTAAGGAGGGAAAGAGAAACTGATGAGCCGCTGCACGTTGAATGCTAATGACGGAAACCTCGCTTGAATGCTGAGGCTGACGCAGACGCCCAGGCCCTCCAGGAACCCCGTGCTCTCCTGAGGCAGCCCCGAGGGGCAGGCGTGCAGCACAGCCAGCAGGGCTTGGCCCTGCCCGGAAGCGGCATGCACGCGTCCTCTTGGTGCTGACCTGGTCTGTGACACGAGCTCCCCATGTCACCTGTCTGACAGGTGGAGGCGTGGGACTAAAAGGGCACTGGACTTGGAGTTGGGAAGCCTGGATCTGGCTCTGTGATCTTGGGCCAGGGAGACAGAACGTGGAAGGGCAGAGGGGCTCTGAGAGAACAGGTGGGCAGGATGCGACTTGAGGTGAACGAACCTGTATCCCAGATATCAGAACCTGCCGGCCTGATGTGGATTGGTACCCTCTGAATGCGCATCTCAGGCAGGCATGGTAAGGGGCCCTGGCATTTTAACAAATGAGCTCAAGGCTTGCTAAGAAATGGTGTCCTCACAACGAATCCCCCTCTGTCTCACACCTCTTCCAGGTAGATAATTTTACCCGCCAAGTTGAAGATCAGAGACCTGGCCCCGGGCCCTGGAGAAGCTGCCACTGGCGTTTTTTGCTTTATTTGGCTTTTCATGATGGATTAATTTGTAGGTACTCACTGAGCTGGTTCTATGCGCTCATCACCCATCCAGCCACTGGACCAGCTTCTGGGCTTCTGGGGCAAGCTTGTCTTTGCTGGGGGCAAAGACCTGGGGCCAAGGAAGAGGGTCCTGCCCTGCAGAGCTGCAGCTCCGGGTGGAGGATGACCACTGAGGCCAACCTTGCTGTGACAGGGTGCAGGCTGTGCCAACTGCTGGCCTCCTCTGCTGGCACCCCACTGCCTGGCCATGATAGCTGAGCCCCCTGGCCTGGCCTTCAAGGCTCTCCTGGCCAACTCTAGCCACATCTTCTGCCCAGGAGCCCCCATACTAACGCCCAGCTCGGGGACCTTCCTGAGACTCTCCTAACACATTGGGACTTTTTGTGACTCCTTGTAAATGTAATTCTCACCTGGTTGCAGCTCCTCGGCCCGCCTCTTCAACCGGCAGAGCCCCACAGTTGCATTCAGGTAGTCAGGGGTCAGACGGACCTGTGGACAAGTGTCAACTCTGCCAGTGAATAGGGATGTGACCTTGAGAAACACACCTAGTCCTTTGGGGCTTGTGTGTCCATCTGTGAAATGGGAATAATAGTAGTATCTACCCCCTGACAGGGTTGTTGTGAGAGCTGAGTGGAACAAAGCATTTACTGCACTTTGTACAGTGCAGAGAGTTCAATAATTGTTAGCGGTCAGCATCGTCATCACCATCACCACCACCATCACCTCCACCACCACCATCAACGTCACCATAGTCATCATCTTAATCACCACCACCAGCACCACGGCATCAACATCACCACCGTCACCATCACCGTCGTCATCGTGACCATCCTCATCACCATCACCATCAACATCACCACCGCCACCATCACCATCACCGTCGTCATCGTGACCATCCTCATCACCATCACCATCAACATCACCACCGTCACCATCACCATCACCGTCGTCATCGTGACCATCCTCATCACCATCACCATCAACATTACCACCGCCACCATCACCAGCACCTATGTAACTTGTAAAGTCTTATGCACAGGCTGGGGGTTAGAATCCAGATCCGGCACAGGTCTTGTTAGCAGTAGGTGCCTCATACACCCTGGCTGATCTTAGATCAGTCGAGTTTATTTGTGAGCATCTTTCTTTCCATGTGGGAATATTCTGGGTTGTCCTTGGACAGGGAAAGGCACCTGTCTTCATGGTGACACTTTGTTCTTGTTTCTCTCAATGTGATAAAAGCCATGTGACTGACCTTTTCTCTGGGCTGGCTCCAGAGTCCCTGGAGGTCACCACTTGTCCCCAAGGTGTGCTGTCAGGCGGCCCGCTGCTGAGGGCCTGGGGAGGACCTCTCATGGTGTCCGCCTACAGGTGCTCCATTTGCTGGGCTGTCACCGTCTCCCGCTCAGGGTGATACACAGCGATTTAGCAAAGGGTCAGGCAGAGAAGAAATCTTGGCAATAACGTTTTCTCTCCCTTTGAGAATGGCTTTTGCTTACTTCCCTTTACAAAACAGAATGAAATATGGTGAACTAAGCTTGGCTGGAGTGCCTGCTATGTGCCAGACCCTGTTGTGCGGACGGCATTCACGTTGATTCCTTAGACCGGGCAGTGACTGCTGAGGCCAGCGTTGTTAGTTCCAGTTTACAGAAGAGAAACCTTAGGGCACGGGGCTTACAACCTTACCCGATGTCACACAGTACATAAGTGACAGAACATGGGTTCACCAGCGTTCACACCCATGGCGCTTCTACCTCCTCTGCTTTGAAGTCCCTGGGCAGAAGGAGCCTGGAAGAAGCCCACTCTGGAGCCAGCTGGTCTGGGTTCAAATCCCAGCTCTGCCACATCCGAGCTGCACGCTTCATAATCTTTCTGTGCCTCTCACATCTCATCGGTGGAGTGGGGTGGAGCTCGCCCTGCTTGGTAGAGATGCTGTCAGGCTTTATGAGTAATTCAGTAGCTCAGCAACGTCAGCCGTGATTTGTGCTGTCACCGCAGAGGGGAGAGAGGTCGGCGGAACCAGGCGGGTAGAGCTTTAGGAGCTGGGATGAAAGCTGTGAGGGGCCACGGAAGGGGGCCCTGATCAGACTGACATTTTTGGAAACATGGCCCTGGCTGCAGCGTGGGAGATGGGAACAGAGGGGACCCAAGTGTGCCTGTGAGGACCTGGGAGAGCTACAGTGGTCTAGGAGAGAGAGGGCGGGGGATCCCTTAGGGTGACCTCAGCAGAGCAGGCGGGAAGTGGAGGGTGCAGGGGAAATGAGAATGGATGGGGGCTGGTGGTAACTTGGGCAGGAGGTGGGGGAGGAGGGGGTATCAGAGCATCCCCAGGCTTCTGTTTGGGGGTGCCTGGGTGGATGGTACTGCAGCCTGAGATGGGGACCCAGACGAGGGCTGGGCTTGGGATGTCTGGTGTGGTTAGGAGGTCCATTTTGGACACGGTGGTCAGCGGCTTTCAAATGTTTTTCAGGTCCAAAGCCATTCCTTCAAAAAGGATCTCAGGGACTCTCCTGGCAGTCCAGTGGTTGAGACTCCGCGCTTCCAGTGCAGGGGGTGTGGGTTTGATCCCTGACTGGGGAGCTAAGATCCCACATGCCACGCGGCATGGCCAAAAAATAAAAAATAATAAAGAAAATTCTTTTACCTTTTTTTTGTTTTAAAAAAGGATCTCAAACAGAGCCTGATACGCAAAACAGATCTTGTGTCTACCAGCCGGCCCTGCCCGTGGGTGTTGTGTGGAGCCCCAGGCCTCCCGGGGCGGCAGTGGGGATCCCGTGTGTACTGGGGGCAGCTTTGTGGCCCCGGGAACCTGACATGTACCTGCTGCTCATTATTACACTCGCTGCAGCCAGGGCTGCTCTAGTGATGATGAGCGACATGTGGACCGCTCCGCTGGGACTCTCCAGGAGAGAAAACTGGGCACTTTACCTGCAGAGTGTCACATAAATTCACAGCCACCCCCCGGCCTGCCCATCTGCCTCGCTTGGCAGGGACCATAGACGCCACTGCCAGGGCCGCCTCTGCCCCTACCATCAGACCAGACAAGCCCAGGGCTGTCAGTGTGTGCGATTTGCCACCGACAGGTACGGGAAGTGGGCTCTGTGTCCCTTGTTCTGTGTGTCACAGCAGCGTCCATCACCGTGGACACGCAAGCCTGTGCCAGAGGCAAATGCAGAGGGTTGGGCCCAGGTGGGGCTCTCTGAGCATCCCTGCACAGCACCCTCGTCCTCCTCGGCATGTCCTGCATCTCCTGTCCTTCTGTGGACAAGGAAAGAAAGGTGGGGCACCCCCCCCGTGATCTTTCTCTCCTTCTTCTCTTCCTTCCTCCCCTCCCCCATCCCCTTCCCCCTCCCCTGAGACGCTGTCCGTGCCCCTCACCCTGGCACCTCCACAGACTTTGTCGCCATCGGCAGGCTGTGTGCTCCCTAGTCTGTGTGCTTGTCTACCTCCCTCCTGAGAGACAGTCTGCTCTGCGGGGTCGGTTCATGACAGAGCTGGGCACACGGCAGGTCCTCAGGATATAGTTGTTGGATGAAAGCATTCCTTCATTCATTTGTTCACCTATTCTCTGAAGCACTGATTGAGCACCTGCCCCTGAGAGGCCACGGTTGGGCAGCCACTCGGTTGAGCCTTCGGATCCCTTTTAATAGCTGAGGAAACCATGGCCCAGGCTATTGGGAGAGGAGGGGAGGCCCTGCCTCAAGTCCACGCACAGGTTAATGGCAGAGCCTGATCTGGCTGGAGGGACTTAAAGTCACAGAAGCAATCTTATGAGGATGGATGTAATTTGTGCATCCAGGTTCCCAATCTAGCTGTCCCAGAAGTAGGTGGCAATCCTTTCCAAGCTGCAGCAGAAAGTTAGAAGAGCCCCGTGGTCTCCGTGGAGTACAAGCTCCCCAAAGGGGAGTCATGTGACACTTCCACCCCAGGCCGCATTAACAGAAGTATAGGGTCTATGGCAAGGGAGGGATAGTCTGTTGTACTTTTCAATGCCCTGACTACACCTTGAGTACTGTTCAGGTGAGGTCACACTTTAAGAGGGGCGACGACAATCTTCAGGGTGTCCAGAGCACAGTGGCCAAAGTAGAGAACCAGCAATTTCATATACACAGCTGTGAGGCACAGAGTGTTGGACTCGGACAACCTGGGCTTGAGTTTCTGCTCTGCCACTTGCTAGCTGTGTGACCTTGGGCGAGTTCATTAACCTCTCTGAGCCTCGAGTTCCTCATCTGTAAAATAGGAATGATCTTATCTATGCTTCGGAGTTGTTGGAGAATTAAACAATAGCATCTGTGTGGAGGTGGCTAGCACAGTAAGAGTGGATAGGACACAACAGAAAATGGTGTTTTCCAAGTGAGTCCTCCGAGTGGACCCCTGTCACCCTTCTGGCCTTGGGGGTTGGTTGTTCAGGTCTGCAAATCGCTGACAGGCCCGGGTGCTTGTGCGCTCAGGAGGTGGCGTTGGCTCTGACACTCACTAGGAAATTGCTTATTATGGGGCTGTGAAAGCGTGCATTGAATTCACGCCGTTTATTTTTAAATAAATTTGGGGGAGTGGGAAAACAAAAAGAGACAATATAAAAAGAACATTCTCCAAGCATAATGAAGGCTTTGGCAGCACCCCAAAACCTGACCCCAGATCCCAGCTCTAGAGCTCAAGCTGGTGACAGACACCCCCGCCTGCCAGCCTTCCCACAATGCCCAGGGCAGGATCAGTGTGTCAGCTGCATTTTCAGCTTTGCCTCTGAATGGCTGAGCTTCCTATGGACCTAAATCCTCTGCTCTGGGCTGCATGAACATTTACGGGGGATTGGAGGGCAGCTTAAATACTGAAGGATCCCTCTTCTTACAAAGGGCTTTCCAGACATCACCACCTACCCCAGATTACGTGTCCCCTTTTCACGTGTCGGGGGAGGGGAGAGCAAGCAGGGGGCTCTATTCTACAGCAGGGCCTGGCCTCCTAGGGGAGATTTCAGCCTCACCTTCAGGGCTCGGTCCTGACCCACCTTGGGTGCAGCCCCTGGAATGTCTCCTCCACTGAGGACCACCCCTTTGTCCTTAATGACAGGCCAAGTTATGTCCCCCAGATGGTTTGAAAGATGTGACTCTTGGTCCCCGAAGCAGCGTTTAAGGATGAAACCAACCAAGTGCAAGTGAATCCCCCTCTCTAAGCCCTGGTTTTCTCGTCTATAAAATTGGGATAATGATGACAGTAATAAAAGCAGAAGTGCTGAGATAATGCACAGAAAGCCTCAGCACACTCAGCATGAGCAAGTCGTGTCGTGGAGTGTCTGCTATGTGCCCGGCCTGTGCTGGGCGCCCAGGACAGTCAGGCTTGGAGTTTCCTTTCAGATCATCCACTTCAACGCCCAGGAAGGGCCTGGGGGAGACTGTGTTGCTCAGAGAGGGCATAGGCCTCACTCGAGGTCACCAGCTTCTAACGTCTGAGCTGGGGTAGGAGTCCCTGACCTCCAGCCAGAGCTGTGCTCATGGCACCAAAAGGGCCGAGAAACACTTAGGATTGCCGCAGAGTTGTTCTTCTATTCTGATGTATGAGCCGGGGCAGGGGGAGGGGTAGCATTGGGGCCCCCAGTTACTTGCTGTGCATGTGCACGTTGGCGCTGGGCAAAGACGAGGAGGAGGGGAGAAGTTTGTATTCAGAGGACAGATGGGCCATCTGGGAGCTTCGTCATTACAGTTCTCGATAATTAATTATAAGGAAGCTGAGAATAGGATTAACAACTCGAGTAAAACTATTTAAAATTAGGGTCCTTGGCAGTTTGGCTGACTAATTTTTATTGAAAAATTATACATCAACACTATCAAAGCTTCTCCAAAAAGAAACAAGTTCGCCCATCATCATCAGGCAACTATTTTCCTCTTCCAATGGCCTGCGTGCAAACGCAGCCGGTTTGCAGGGTTGCAGTTGGAACTCCTGGGCCGTCTCCTGCCCATTCATCTTTCACTGCACCCACCCCATGCTGTTCTGCAGCCCCAGTCACCATCCTCATGACCAGCCGAGGTGGTATTTCTCTGGGCAAATCGACTGTCTTCCGTTTGCCCGTTGCCTTTTGGCTGCAGCCTGGAGTTGCTTGCTTTTATGCTCTCTTCTATGCTTTATCCCAGCTAAGTCCCTGCCTCTGTGCTCATGGCCTGTCACTTCCTCTGCTCATCACCATGTGCTTTGTTCCTCCTTCCTGAGTCCATCTGCCCGGAGCATCCCCATCCCGTCCCCCAGGCAGCTCTGCTGCTGGGTCAAGCCTCTCCCGGGTGTCTCCGCTCCAGGAACCTGCCCCAGGCCTCCGTCTGACTCAGGGCTCTCTCCCTACTCCATGGGCTCCTGAAGACAGAGAGAGGCTTCCCCGGCACCAAGTAGAGCTGGCCATTTGCCAAACGTTCTCGGAACCTCATGCATAGAGCCGGGCTGTTTGTCCCAAGGTCCACGGTGTCCCGAGGACCCTTCTGCTGCATTTCTGTGGAGGTTTGCAAGGGGCTGTGCCCACCTGTGTACCGACTGCAGATTCTGAGGGCACAAGCCCCCCCCCCAATCCTGGTTTGAGAAGCTGCCCATTCGCACCCTGGCGGGTGGATGCCAATCAGAATCTGAGGCCGGCGAGGCCGGCGATGCCCTGGCCCAAGGGCTGCTCACTCACCCCTTCCAGCCTGGAGCACATCTGAAGAGCCCTTCTCTGTACTCCGGGAGAACCTCATGACACTTCCCTGGTTTCCATGGCGATGTCAGTTTCCATTCTGACTGCTCTTGAGAGGGATTATAAATTCATTATTGCATATTAGGTCTGGCACTTCTTCTTCAGCCTCCAGGTTTCCATGTCTTGGTAGGATTGTATTCACTTATTATCTGGTAGAAAACGCGGATTGAGTCAGAGCTGGAGTTATTTCCTTCTCCCCGGGGACCGAGGATCGCTGTGTTCGAAAAGGAGCCCGGACACCATGAGATGCTGGTGGGCAATTTGGAATTCCTGGCGTGTGCCAAGGGCTCGGGAGCTGTAGGTTGTAATGACGTGTAGATGAACTGAGCCTCCGTGGGGTTGCCTACACGCAGGCCCCAGGAGCCACGGAGGTGGGGGGCCTGTCAGCTCGCCGTGGGTTCTGTCCCCACTCGTCACTCGGTAGCTTGTTTCTGCTGAGTTTCTCCCGTGGAAATTGGTTGCCACGTAGGCAGCAGTAATGGGACACCCCCCAGACCCCTGGGCACTGGTTTTTTGGATGAAATGTCCTGACCTGCCCATTTTCTACCTTTCTATTCACATTTTCTGGCCAAATTCGCCCCTGACCCTGTGTGGTCTAGTGCCTCCTGGGCCCAAGGCCGGCGTCTTGGTGGCCATCACTGCCTGAGGCCTCCAGTCACTGAGCAGACCACACTTTGTGGGTAGTGCTCAGAAGGGGCCCTGGCGGCACTGCGTCCCTTCCCCGACAGGAATGCAGTGGCCGCGTTCTCCTGTCCGCATCTCTGCCTGGATGGACAATGCTCAAGGAAGAAAGGCCTTGAGCTGGGACATCCCAGCCACAGCTCACCTTACAGTGGGCCTTTGTGCTTCGATTGGGATTTTGCTGCAGGCAAATCGACAGGTCGCTAATCTGGACTGGAATTGGGGGGAGCCTCAAAGGGAAATGTCTGACCAAGTCCATCCCTCACTGGGCTCCTGGTGTTGCCATGAGGAAAGGAGATGTGCAGGATGGGCTCCTGAGATGGGGGAGGGCCTGTGAGGCTGCCTGGTCCAGCTCTGGCTTGTGTGAACACCCTGGACACCTCGTCCAGGTCCTGCCTAGGTGCCTGCTTGCTCGCCCCTGGTGATGAGGAGCTCACTGCTCTGATCAAGGGGACACTCAGCCTCAGATGGGACGCCTGTGTCTTTTCCTACCCCCGAGTCAAGGCTGGGGATGTGGAATCACGAAAAAGGGGTGCTGGGTGTCTGTATCAGCGTCTCATTCAGATGATAAATGGAAAAATTCCAGAAGCATCAAGGCCAGCTCCATGGACCTGTGTCTCAGGGCGTGAAAACTGCCACGTTTCCACTTCTTGGGCTGGGTAAGAGATCTGTTTCCGGGGCTGGCGGTTAGTGCACTGCTGTGGGATTTCTGAAGCGGGGTGGGGCTTGCCAGGGCCAGCAGGTGGGGATCCTTGTCTCATTCATCCAGTTCTTGAGAACAGTGGTGGTGAGCATGAGGGGACCCCAAACCCCACTACATCGGTTTGCATGGAGGAGTGTCTCAGTTCAGGCGTGGCCACCCAGAGCCAGCCTGGGCTGGCCCAGCGGAAATGGTAATAGCAGTCAAACAAAAACACAAACAAAGCAGCACGCACGTTTGCATATTTCGGCTGCGCTGAAATAAACCTCCACCAGCCCAAGAATCCTTAGAGGTGTCTGTGAGGCTCTCGGGCGACCAGAACTGTGAGTGTCCACGGCATGAGGGTAGGGGTAGGAATAAATGGGTCTGATTTCTCGTCCAGTAGACCTGGCAGGTCCGTCGCTCTCATTCAAGCCCCTTTCTGTACCATCTGCTGTGTGGTATCTGTGTGCAAGTTACTTAAATTCTCGGAGCATCAGCTGTGAATGGGAATAATAGTACCTAATCGTAGGGTTGTTATGAAGATTAGTTTGGGTGAATGCTTATAGCTTAGAAAGTTCTAGATAAGTGCCTTTGATATAAACACAAGAGCTGGGTGAATTCAATGCATGAAGATGTGGAGAAGATTCTTGGTATGTAATAGGGGTGCAGTTGGATTAGTTGAGTCTGCACCTCTGGCCACCTTAAAGCCCATCTGGACAGAGCTATGTAAGTGTGCGCAGCTGTACCAACCACGACCTCTGCTGTCACAGAATGTCCCGCCAGGTTGTAACTACAAAGCATGCTTATTACAGAAAAACCTGCAAGTGTGCAAAAGAGAAAAGAAAACAATTCACTAACACCCATTCTTCCACTCAGACACATTTCCATCTGGCTCGTTTTCTGCATCTGTGTGTGTACGTGCCCATGTCTTTGTGGGTTCACACGTAGGTGTGCGTGTATGAAGTTTTTAACAGTTACAAGGAGCAACATTCCCAAAAGAGTTTATGGTTCCTCCACGGGGTACTGGCCCTGCACCAGGTCTGGGATTGGAACATGGATGTGGGTCATGGTGGTTACCTTCCAAGCGTTTATAGTCTCATGGAGGAAACAGACACACACAGAGATTTTCAATGTGTTTGTGAAAGTGTAGAGAGGACCTGCTGTGTATAGAATCTCAAATAACTCTCGTGATACCGCGTATGAGTATTTTCTCGGACCGTTGTTTGACTTTGTTCCCGTGATTTGTGTTTGTTGATTAAGTTAAATGGTTACGCTACAGTTTATTCACCCAATAGACACTGCTCCTGGCTTGCTATTCTAAGTCAATAGTGCCGAGGTGACACGCAGACACAGCTTTGAATGTTTGACAAGCAGATGTGTTAGCCCAGCGCCAGAGCTGAGGGCGGTGATGGGCTGACAGATCAGACCTTCCGCCGAGGGTCTGATTCTAGTGGAAGGAAGGATCTCACAAAGCCACACGGCCGAGGTCTCAGCTGGAGCTCCAGCGACATTTACCACTTCAGCTTCCGGTCTGAAAGCCAAGACCACATCTTGATGCATGTTGAAATCATTCTGGCCAAATTTGCCCCATCATTAACTTTCAATCACTGTTAATTTTAGACAGGGCTCTTAATTCAAGTTTTTTTGTCTTTGTCAAGCTGATGGAGATGGGTCTGTTTTGAGCCCTGGTGTGATGGTGGCAGGGTGCTCCTTCACTCAGGATGGTAGAACGCCCTCCAACATAGCTTGTGATTGTTTCCAGGCTTGTGATTTAGCTAAATCAGCTCAGGAAGTTTACATGTGGAACTGGATTTGACAGGCCTGCTTTATAACAAGTCACTCCTGCGAAGGGAGCATTCTGTCTCACGTACATAAGGTACACTTCAGCCAGATGTTTGGGTCTCAACAGAATTGTTCCCAGCCTCGTCCTTTGGAGGAAGATACAGTGACTTCACCCTGGGGAGAGCTTGTAAATTAGATTTCAAAAATGAAGATCTTTTTTTGTGTTCAGAAACCCAACCCTTCCAACATTTTCTTCTCTTCAAACAAGTTACCAATATATGCCAGTTTTCACAATGAAGGATATATATATATATATCCTTCATCAATATATATATATATATATACCCTTCAATTATATATATATAAATTTTTTTTCCTCTGCTTTTAGCTAGAATTCTTTAGGCTAACCTGAAGTATTTAAAGAAGCAGAGTCATGTTTATTTATTACGGGTATATTTATATCAAATACAAATGTAGGAAGATGGTGGCTTTTCTTGGCCATGAAAATGAAACCAATTTGGTTGATGAAAGTGACCTTGAATGAAACCAACATCTCTGTTGAAGTTTACTTGATCGCTTCTCTCCTGGCTAATGTTTATTATTGGGGAGAGGGGGTCATTCAGATAACTTAAAGCACCTGTATGGGACACCTTCCCTTCCCCGCTGCTCAGAGAACCCCGTGTGCCAGGCTTTGCCCATGGCATCCCACCCAAGCTTGGGTCCCTTCTGTGACTGTCTCAGTTAGAGGAAGGGTCATATTTCTCTTCTGGTCCCATTGTCCGGCATGGATTCAGATTAATTATTGGCATTTGTAATTGACTTTGGCTGAGATAGGGAGCAAAACAGAGCCTTTTGTCAGATCCCTCTCAGTTTTCCAGTATCATACATAGCCCATCTTTGTTTGATCTGGTGTAATCAGTATGTCAATCACACATTTGAAATGGAAGTGGGCAGCTATCATGGAATTCTGTTGCCCCGGACCCTGTGCCTGGGAGGGTGGCTGAGGATGCCCGGGTTGGAGAGAGGCAAATTGGAGATCGGACCACTTCTCCATGTGGACTTGCTTTGAAAATAAGGACTCTTTTAGAAATCACATGCAGGCTGTGGTTTACTCCCTAGTTTATTGGTTTGTGGCAAGTTCAGTGGGAGCTGGGCTACTCGAGCCTCAGTCAGGATTGCTGTTCAGTGTCTGTAGAGTGACTTCAGGCAGCAGGTGCAACCTGTGTGGTCCCGTGAGGCAGAGCTGGGACTGATGGGTAGAAACTCGGGGAAACAGGTTCAGCTAAAGATGAGGAGGGGCTTTGGGAAGCGGGGAGCATCCCATCATATGAGGTATGCAAGCTAAAAGGCCACTGGCTGGGGTGCTGCAGTTATAACGGCGTATGAATGAGGCGTCTCCAGCCACAGGTGAGACTTACATGGTATTAGTCTCCTCACTAAACATTCTTCTCACAATAGGCGTGCAGATATTATCGGAGTCCCATTTTACAGATGGTATGCCCGAGGCTCCGAGTGATGGACAACTTGCCAAGACTGCTTAGCTAGAATGGGACAGAACCTTGTAGACCCTGAGATTTTCTGCGACTCTTTTTCTAAGCAGAGGCAAGGGACTCAGTAGAAATATGTCACTTTGTTTGGAGGATTTATACTAAGACCACTAAGAACGTCCCGTGTTCTTTTAGGCTGTGGTATGCTTAGAAAATACGGTGAAGACAGCTGTACACATTTGCTTTTTAGAGACGACCAAATGTTATTTAAAAAATGCTTTTCTTAAAATACTTAGTCTCAGATGTTCAAGGCATGACTGTGATGATTTGCCTCTTCCTGGAGCTGGTCCCCGCTACATCCAGTCTGCTGGCTACATTCTGCCTTCCCACCTGCCCCGAGCCAGGGTTAGGAGATACGGGACACAGTTAGGAGATGTGGGACATCTCTGGTCGCAGGCCCCCGAAGATTTCTCAGTAGTAGCCACTTCCAGAAAAGGTGTGAGCATCTGAGATTGTCCAGGGAAGCGGTTTCTGGGGATGTCACCAGGAGAGTCTCCTCCCAAGGGGCACAGTCTTTCAGAGGCCGCCTTGGTGATGGTGCTTGTGTGGCAGAAAGAAAGCCCCGATAAGGACCGACAGAGGCCGGGTCACCGTTCTCAAAGACGTACTCAACACCATCCTGGGATTTGGGGCTTACCCTGAGCCACCATGCAAGCCTGGCTCTATTTGAAGAGAATCTCTGCCCACGAATATGGATCTTGTCTGCGAGCTCCCACAGCTTTTTGGATTTACAGAAATAGCATTTGTAGGGAATGGGCTTTTGTTTTCAGCCTGGTTTTACAGAAGCTGAAGTTGTATTTGTGGTTACTTTCCACTGACTTCCGTGTCAGACATGCTCACTTTTCCACTCATAGAAATGGTGTGAAAGTTTCCCGTTTAAGTAAAAGCAGTGGGTTGATTTAAAAAAATTTCATAAGGTGCCCTCCTGATGGGAGGTGATTCTGGTGCACATGCTGAAGGGGCCCCTGAATGACCAGACATGGGTTTCTTGAGCCGTTCAGCTGCCCGACACTGACAAGGATTCCTGGCCCTGTTGGAGTGGGGCAGGGTGGCCACCTTGACCTGCAGCCCAGCCGAGAGAGTGTTCAGGCTTAGGTGTTGCCAGAGAGACAGGGAGCCCAGAGTTGGGAGATGAGCCCCAGGGGGAGCAGGCTGCGCTCACGGCCACCCCGAATTAGGGACAGCCTTCCCCAGGAGGTGACATCAAAGGGTCCTCCTTACCCCCGCCCCACCCTGGCCCCTTTCCACAGAAAGCCCACTTTCCCAAAGCTATCCTCCTCCGCTTTCTCCTCCTCCCTGGGGCAGGCTGATTCCCCACAAGCATGGCGTTGTTGATGGAGGGTGGGGAGCGTGAGGGATCTGGGTGCAGAAGGAAAGGCTCCTCCAGCTGCCCCACCCACTCCACCGTTTCTTACGATTGAAACCTTCTTTGAAAAAATGTCCTAGACTAGTGGACTCGTCTAATCCCAAGCCTCCCTAGATGTCCCAGTGTGAGGGGCAGGGTCATTCCCGCCCCCTTCTGCCGTGACAGCCCAAGACTCTGGTGCAGCAACCCTGGCCTGCAGCCACCCGCAGCGGGAGGACCTACTGTGTGCCAGGCACTAGGGAAGCAGGACAGGCAAGCCCTTGGTCCTTGTGCTCCAGGAGGGATGGATCCCACCTGTGAACCATCAGAGGAGGTAGGATGCCATGCAGTCGGTAGCAATGGTGAGGAACAAACCCCCTTGATGGCACCAGCCCCTCCTGATGCCAGGCCGGTGGGCACAAAGCCCACCCTCGAGGAGCCTCCAGGGAGAAAACGGGCCAGTGCACAAGGGTGGGATACGAAAGAAAGTGACACAGGTTAGAAGACACGGCATCACCGGGAAAGCCCTAGACGGGAGAGGCACCAAGGTCTCCAGAGGCCCCTGAAGGGTGGGTGGTGTCACTTGGGTTGCGGAAGGCATTTCAGGGTGAAGAGTGGGGTAAAGCTGGTGCCTGGAGCTGAGTGGGGGAGTGATGGGGGGGTCTTGTCCCGCAGGTCTTGACTGCAGGTGAGGGGTCTGGGCAGCAGGAGACACCGGTGGTGCTTACACCTGGGAGCGGAGGCCTCGTCATCCTCATTTGCATTGATGTAGCTTCACTGGTTGTAAAGCGAGTTCCCAAGTGACATCTCCAGGTTGTCCCTACGCTTAATGGCCCCATGAGGCACAGAGACCAGGCGCCTCTGGAGAGGGCCCCAAGGCAGGTCAAGGCCACTGAGATGAGTTTGGAATTGATTTCCTGCCTGCCCTGTGGGGGAAATGGAAAGGGCTTATTGTCCCCATAGATTGATTGGGTCCCAGACTGGTCTGTAAACCCTGAAATGGGGTGGAAAATCGTGCTTACACGCCTATATGTTTATAGATTTCCTGAGATTCTTAGCAGGGTGCCCTTCCAGAGGAAATGTGAAAGGAACTGTCCTCCTAGGTGAGGGGACGGGTATCACTGATGCATCTGCCCTTGAGAACCAGCAGGCAAGGAGGGCTGGGGGGCAGGCCACAGGCCTGGAGAGCGGGGATGGGGTCCAGGGAGGGAAGGACGGGTTGGACTCTGGTGGGCCAGTGGGGGTCTCCTGCAGAACAGGGCTGCGTGCCAGGGTGCGCAAGACCTTTAGAGACCCACAAAAATGTTTTAATTTCCTTTCAAATCAGAAGAAGAGAAAGTTTTAGGTCAAGGAAATGTTTTGATATATAAGAGGAATATATTCTTTTTTTTTTTACACCAGTGTAGCTGTAAAATAGAAATGTTAATTTTTTTTATGTAGGAAGTGGTCCACAGAGGCCCAAATGCCTCAGGCCCCCAGAAGTCATTTTGCACCCCAGATGGCTCAGAGGAGCAAATTCTGGAAACCAGGACAGAATCCATTGTTGGTCTCTCCCACTGGCTTTCTCAGAAGATAAATTAGTCTTTGCAGGGCTCAGATGCGCCCTGGTGACTTCTTCCCAAGCTGGTAACTGATCCACCAATCCCCCTGCTTTCCTGACACTCCTGAGGGACAGGGCTTTGTGGGTGACCAGCCTGTCTGGACTCTGTAAGGTCAAGGGAGCTTGTTCAGAGGCTGCTGTGGCCAAAATCTCAGCCTTCCCAGTTGGATGCAGCCAAAGGCTTCACTATCCCATCACCTACATGTCCTTTGTTCCGGGCTTCTCTATTCTGATGTGACAACATCATCTCCAAAGAGAAATTCTTGGAAGTAATGATTCTTGGAAGTAATGAACATGTGGTTTCCTGGCTGGAGACTGGTGGGGAGAAGAGGGAGGGCACTGGAGCCTGGGGAATGATTTCTGTTTTTTTTTTTTTTGCGGTATGTGGGCCTCTCACTGTTGTGGCCTCTCCCGTTGCGGAGCACAGGCTCCGGATGCGCAGGCCCAGCGGCCATGGCTCACGGGCCCAGCCGCTCTGCGGCATATGGGATCCTCCCAGACCGGGGCACGAACCCGTATCCCCTGCATCGGCAGGCGGACTCTTAACCACTGCGCCACCAGGGAGGCCCTGATTTCTGTTTTAAAAACAGGATAAGCACTTTCCACCCACCTCCAGGAGATACCCCGGGCACTTTTTATGTTGAGAGAAGTGCGGCACCAGCAGCATAACAGCTTCTCCAATTACCTTTCATGACCATAAATAGATCTGAAAAATGCCAACACTTCCAGGTAGAAACACAGAGCATCATTTTGAATAATGACGGCCAAAAGAAAAAAAAATCCTGTAATTTCATAAAAAATTTTTACTTACGGTGATTATTAAAAAGGAGGGGTGGCTGAAATTAAAATTCAATCGGGTCATGAGAAATGGACAGTAAATAATATTTTTAAGACAGCCGAAGTGGAAACGTCTACGAAGACCCACGTATTAAAATATACTTTATCCCTCAAGCAGATTTGATGGAAAAATGCCATTCTCCACAGATCAGTAATGTTCCTACATTTAGTTTCTGCTGGCTGATTTTGACTTATAGGGAGGCTTTCAAAGCTTAGTTCTCAACTCTTTTTTTAAACATTGGGCTTCGTGCCTGTGAAGGCAGCTGATTGATGGAGGAGCTGAGCTCTCTCTCACTTGCTCTCTGTTCGGGCACAGCCCATGGCAGAAGCCCAGCATCTCCCGAGGGGAACTCGGGGAGGGAGTGAGTAGGGACCCCTGGGGAGCTGGGCTGCTGTGTGGAGCCTCCCAATTCCCCCTTCTGTCTGGGGCCAGCTCTCTGTGTGAAGGGGCACCTGGGGCAGTGGGAGTGGTCCCTAACTGGAGTCAGGCAACCCCTGGTGGAGACCCCAGCCCTGCCCGTTCCCTGCTGTCACCTCCAACAAGCTGAGCCTCAGTGTCCCCATCTGGAAAATGGGCGAGTGCCTGTATCAGTGTCCTGGGGCCGCCATAACAAAGTACCACAAACTGAGCAGTTAAACAGCAGAAATTTATTCTCCCACAGTGTAGAGGCCTGAAGTCCAAGGTCAAGGAGTTGGCAGGGTTGGTTCCTTCCGAGGCCGTGAGGAAGACTCTGTCCCAGGCGTCTCCCCCAGCTCCTGAGGGTTTGCTGGCCATTCTTGGAGTTCCTTGGCTGGTAGATGCATCACCCCAATCTCTGCCTTCATCTTCACATCGCCTTCTCCCTGTGTATCGTTCCTCCTCCTCTTCATAAGAACCCTTGTCACTGGGTTTAGGGACCACTCACATAATCCAGAATGATCTTGAGGCCTCCAAGCACTGATACATCCTCAAAGGCCCTTTTCTCAAATAAGGGCACATTCACAGGTGGACATCCTTTGGGGGGCTGCATCCAAACCACCACGTCCAGGGTCTGAGGGGGCTCAGAGCTGGAGGTGGGCAGAGGGTTCTGGAAGCCTTTCCAGACAGATGTGCCTGCGGTGAGCTCCTGGTAGGAGTGGGGATGTGCCCGGTGAGGGGAGGAGGACGGGCGGTGGGGGGCAAGGATGTTTAGGAACAGCGGGCTGAAGGCTGGGTGGAGGAGAGCGGGGTGAAGGTGAAGAACTACAGGTGCGAGGGGGCGGGGCCTGTTCCAGGTGGGCGGCTGTCCGTCCTGCCTGATTGGCGCGTGCTGTCCACCTGTGCCTACTCTTGTTCATTCGTTAGGTCATTCATTCCCCAAACCCTGCCAAGTGCTGCCACAAAGGCAAGGCTGGAGACCCGGCCCTGGCTCCAGAGGCACTTGGAGTCAGCCTGTTTGTGCGGTGGTATCAAGGCCTTATGAATAAATCAACGTTAATGCAGCATTTTGTTTGGATGAGGGCTCTCGGAGGAGTGGTGAAAGACAGCCACGCCGCAGTCTGAAATTGGAGCTGTAAAACATACCGAGCAAAGCCGGTGGAGGGCCTACTGGGGACCTGGCCGGGTCACAGCGAGCTCGTGGCGGGCTGGGGTGGGAGGGGTGCTGGGGTCCCTGGGAAGCCCTGAGCCCAGCCTGGCTCCTGGGGCCTGACACACTAAGGTCAAGGAAAGCCCATCAGCATGGGGCGTCCAGCACTGAACCAGTGAGTGTGTCGGCCGTCGGGCAGCGCTGGGGTCCATGAGCCCCGGGCACCACTGTGAGGGAGGTGGCCCTGAGCCTGCTTTACTGGGCACATCCGGAGGCCAAAGCTTGGGACGGGAGTTTGGTTCCAGTGTGAAGCATGCTTCGCCGCCCTCTGGCTCCACTCTGGCGTGTTCCACTGGGACGCACAGGGCGAAGGGCGCCTTTTCTCCCAGCCGGGCCCCCAGAGGCCTCGGGGTGGCTGTGCTCTGGAGTCATAACAGCCTCGCTCTGTGTGCCTCCATGTTCCCCCCTGCAAAATGGGGACAAAGGGGTTCCCAGCAACCAGGGCTCCTGGGAGGGTTAAATGAACTAACGTCTGTAAAGTGCTTAGCACGGGGCCAGGACAGCGTAAACCCATATGATTTTAACGCTCGTGATGATAAAGAGGTTTTTGTGGCTCAGGCACACAGGAGACACACACGCTGCTGCCCGTGTGCTGTGTACCCTGTGGGCCGGAAGGTAGTCAAAAGCCACGCCTGCTTCCCAGGGAGGCCAGGCAGCTGCGTCAGGAAGCGGCATCAGGGGAACACATGTGCCTCTGCAGACGACTGCACTTCAGCTGCCAGTGTGGACACCGTAGGGGCCAGGAGAAGGCCCCCCCAGGACCCTATGCTGGGGACCGTGCATCTTTTACTGTCTCCCCTAGGGAGAAGGGGCCCTGGCCACCAGTGGGGGCGGGAATGGGTTCAAGGCCATGGCTCCTGTGCGTTGTTCTCTTTCTTGCCTCCAACTTCCGCTTTTACTTCTTAGATCCCAGGCAGTGTCTGGACCCCACGTGCTGGGGACACCTGGGCAGGGCCTCCCCATCATGCGGAGGGACCCCACCGTTGCTGCTGTTCCCCGATGGGCATTTGTGATGGGCCTTGGTCTCCAACACGGGGCCGGCTGGACAGCAGGCTCGAGCGTGGCCACAGACCCGGCCGTGTCTCAGGGGGCCCTCCAGGCGGGCACGTCCTGAGGTCCTCGGGGTGGGGGGAGGTGGGGGGCTTGCATAGTCGCAAACCGTTTATTTTTGTTTGCAGCTAGTTGGTCCGTCTCTCAAGCCTCTCTCTTTATTACACCATTTTATTTAAAAATAACAAGAAGTTACAGAAATAGTGCAGAGAGCCATGTGTCCTTCACCCAGCGATGACGTTACTTTATGTACCCACTGTCAGAACCAGGAAACTGACGTCAAGCTTCTTTTGCAGGGAATCCTGCATTTGGGTTAAAGCTGGTGCTCAGATCCAGACTGCCCTGTATGCCTTGTTTGGTCAACATCCTCTAAGTGCATATACGTCATTCCTCCTAGAAGGGAGAGGAACCAGCGCCCTCCCACCCCAGACCCTCATCAGAAATCCTCCTCTGCCCTCCCCAAGCCACCAAAATGCCGTCCTCGGGTTGCTTCATTGTCTTGGCCAAAGCTTCTGGAACTAGGGGCCTTGCGTTGGGTCATCTGCCTTCTGCATCTACAGAGAGCAGCAGTCTCGCTTTCCCAGGACCTCCCAGATCCTCCCAGGTCCTCCCCTGCTCCTGGAAGCACCAGCTGCTCCCTCCCGCCTCTCCTAAGCCTGTTGGTGGGGGTGGGGGAAGGTGGCACATCACCAGCAGCGAGAGGGATTGAGGTCCAACTCAGGACTTGCTGGGTGGCCTCTGACGTCTGTTCCTGCAGCTGGGCTGCTGCCAGGCCCCCAGCACCCAAGACAGGATGGCCGGATGAGGTCACAGCTCTGTGGGAAGAAAGGGATCCTGTTTGGGGTCGGGTGACTCAGAGCGCAGCAAGGCATCACCGAGGTCAGCTTGCCTGTGCTCAGGCTAGTTGTTGAGGAGGGAAGGGACAATCAGTGCCCCGCCCCCCTTGGTTGAGTCAGCGGGGTGCCAGGCCCTCCACACACGTTATCACACTACATCATCACAGCCACTCGGAGACGGAGACGTGTGGCCTTTATCCTCCAGTGCTGCTGACAGGCAAGTGACACTAGAACGGGGAGGGATGCCACACAGCACTGAGGGTTCGCAATGTGGGCTGGGCTGGGCCTGGTCCAATACTGTGCACCTTCCCCTGCAATGAGCCTCACCCTGGTGCTGGGCTGCAGGGCAGAGCAGATAGGGAGGGGATGGGGCCCAGCCCTGAAAACATCATGCTTGAGCTCACGCCTCCTGCCAGAAAATCAGATGTAATCAAATCAGCAACCTAGTCTGGAGACATCCTGGAAAGCTTCCTGGAGGAGGTGGCAGCTACGCCAGCCCAGGAGGTGGAAAGGTGCAGGGATCTGGGCCAGGGGAGAAAGGAGGATGGGCACAGAGGTGGGCAGATGAGCCTATGGTGGTGAGTAGGTAGGTCTTAACATTCATTGATTGATTTATTTAACAAACTTCTCCCCGAGTATTTCATTGTACACAATAGCACCTCACCTACACTGCTACACACAGTATTTCTCATAAATATCACTAAACAAGTACTGCCCGAACCACCAGCTGCAGAATGGTATTTCACAGAGAGAGCCCATGCCGACTCTAGTCCCTACCCCACCCCTGAATCTAGTGCTTACTGTAACCCTATTTGTACCCACACTTTAAACCCAACCCTAACTCTGTCCTTAACCCTAAACCTCACACTAACTCTAACTTTAGTCCTAACTCTAATCCTAGACCCTAACCCTAGCTCACCATGGACCCACCACACTCATTTCATCTCTGCTTCAGCTCTGGGAGCCGGCAGCATCATCCCCGTGTCACAGATGAGGACACTGAGCCCCCGAGAGGTTAAGCCCGGGAGTACACGGCTCGTACACTATGGGGCCAGGATTCAGACAAGATCCTTCGGGCTCCAGGAACATGGTCGTCCCCTTGTGAAGTCCTCCAGGCTCTGCAGAGGAGCCTGGAGCCAGGGGGGCCCGGGCACTGAATCAGGAGGAAGGGTCTGGCAGGTGGGGGGACCCAGGCTCTCTGCTCTGCAGAAGATTCTTCTGGTGGAACGTGTCTGGTGACATCAACAGCTTTGACAAGTACTTTCTTGGCCCACTGGGAGTGAGAACCTCCAGGGAGGCTCCCGGAGCATGTGGGGATCCCCCCCAGCTTGGAACATCAAGGAGGGCTTCGAGGAGCAGGGGGAGAGGGTGGGTGAGGCTCCTGGGGTGGCGGCACTGAGCCAGGTGGGTTGGCAGCCGTTGCCAGCAGCCCTGGGTGTCTGCCGGGTGGCTCTGGGATTGACTGAGGCCCGACTTTGGAGAACAAGCACCTGCTGTGCAGTTTTCTGAGCCTAAGGGATTCCCTTAGGAATCCTCTGCAGAGGATGCCTCTGGGGTGAAGGCGCCCAGTGCTGAGCCTGGCAGCCTTCCTGGGGAAGTGGGGAGTGGGCTGTCCATCCAGCTTGTGGGTCAGCAGGAAGCCCCCTCCTCTTTTGCTCAGGCTGGGGAGAACTCCGCAGGGGGCGGTTCTAGAAAGAGCCATGGTCTTGGCCTCAGGCCGACCTGTCTGGTTCCAGCTCTGCTGTCTCTCGAGTGCACCTCTGGGGTGGCCACTGCCCTCCTCCCACCTCAGCTTCTAATCTGGGATGTGGGAACGACGATGCCCATTTACAGGGCTATTGAGGGAACCAAATGATGGGAAAATGTGCATCATTCTCTCCTGGCCCCCTGTGTGCAAGCTCTTGGGGAAGAGCCCTGTGCTTCTGCGGGGGCAGGGGTCCGTGCCCTCCCCTGCGTCGTGATTCGTAGCCATGTCTGCGTGGCGGTGGGGGGCACCCTCCCTCAGTTTTTCGTCACCTGGTCCAACACCTCGCTGCCCCGGAGGGAGCAGGGCTGCTCCAGGGCCCAGGCAGCCTGCTCATTTAGGAAGGGATTTCTCAGTGGTCTTCACTGGGGGAGTGGAAGCAAACAATTATTGAGCGCCAACTGCATGCTTCCATCGGGGTCTAGTCTTTGTCCGCCGCGTGTGCTAGCAACACCGGCATGAAAATGAGCATCGTTCTCATGTTTTGAGGTCAGGAGGGAGAAAGACTGCGGCCAGACATGAGGGCCTCGTTCATCACAGGTGACAGGCACAGGAGTGGCCCTGCGGCCCGTAGTGACACACACATACACACACACACACACACACGCACACCTATGCACGACGTTCATGCACACCCCTGATGTGTGCAGATGGAAGAGGTGATAGGCCAACGGTTCAAAGGGTTGCAGATAGTAAAAGGTCCCCAGTGAAAACCTCCCCTCCCTCCTGCCACCCCTCCCCCTCCAAAGGCCACCACGTTAAAAAGTTTCTTATATTCCCTTCCAGCATGTCATCATGCATCCTCAAGAGGAAATGAATATCCATCCTTATTCCCCACCCTCACTTTTTTAATTGAGGTAAAATTCAAGTAACATAAAATCCACCATTTTAACCGTTTTGAAGCGTACAATTCAGTGGCTTTGCCTCTCCTGTTTTTAACACAGAAGTCACACTGTGCTATTCCCCACCGCTCCACCTCCTCTCACTGAGCTCACCATCCTGGGGCCATTTCTGCCTTGTCCGTGGGGAAATCTTTGCTCTTGGACGGCTGCATGGTGTTCCCATGGGCAGCTGTGCCCTGGTGAGTGGGCGGGGCCTGTTGGTGGATCTGCATGGTGTTTCTGGTCTCCAGCTATTATAAACAGTATCGAGGGCAATATCTTTGGACATCCCTCAGTTCATGTGCACAAGGACATCTACAGAAGTGCTCCCTGGAGTGGAATTGCCGGGCCACAGGGTAGATGGGCTGTGATTCTGTTGGCTGTTTGGTCCCAGGGGCCTGGAAAGAGGCTCCATCGTGAGCGAGTTTGGTTCCTGCCCCTCCTGCCTGCAGCTCTTTCCCTTGTCCTGGTCCAGCCTTTCCCTCCCTGGACTGGCATCCTTCTAAGTGCAGGTAGCGAGGACACCGGGGCCAGCCGGCGCTTGTCTGGTAGGACATCTTCATCCTCAAGACGTGGGCCCAGGAACAGCTCTGCTGTTGGGTGAGGAATCTACCGAGTCCTGCGCCATCCCCCAGGGCAGACAGAGTAGGACACTGGGCTCAGAGAGGCCAAGGGACGTGGTGACACGAGGCAGGTCTCAGGCTCTGACAGTGGGTACCTAAGGCAGGAAGGTGCCCTCGGGCCTCACACCAGGTCAGCCAGCAAGCTGCCAACCCCAGACATGCCCTGACTGGGCCAAGGCTGCAGCCCCTTCTCCAGGAGGGACTTTGCACAGGAGGGAGGTCACCCGACGTCCACCAATTGTAGATCAGCCTCCTTGCCCAGTGCAGGGTGAGCAGATGTAGGTCTCTCACGAAACTGGTCCAGTTCCCAATTCCTTGTGAATATTTGGGTGATTTTTCTTTTCAGTCAACGATATGAAAATCTCCCCTCCTGGGTTTTGATAATCAGCCCGTTCCCCTGGGATGGTGCTTTACAGTTTTCTTTTCTTTTTTTTGTAAATAACTTTTATTTTTAAAAATAGGAATCTAGTAAAGTGGTTACCTGATTATGACCAAGTGTGAATCTTCTTTATTTAGTCTTTTTTTTGCAGTTATATGTATACATGTATCTATTCTTTTTCAAATGCTTTTCCCATTTAGGTTGTTACAGAATATTGAGCAGAGTTCCCTGTGCTCTACAGTAGGTCCTTGTTGGTTATCCATTTTAAATACAGCAGTGTGTACGTGTCAATCCCAAACTCCCTAACTATCCCTCCCTCACACCCTTCCCCCGGTAACCATAAGTTCGTTTTCTAAATCTGTGAGTTTGTTTCTGTTTTGTAAATAAGTTCATTTGTATAATTTTTTTTAGATTCCGCATATAAGCAATATCATACGATACTTCTCTTTCTCTGTCTGACTTACTTCACTCAGTATGACAATCTCTAGGTCCATCCATGTTGCTGCAAATGGCATTATTGCATTCTTTTTCATGGCTAAGTAGTATCCCATTGTGTATATGTACCACATCTTTATCCATTCCTCTGTTGATGGACATTTAGGTTGCTTCCATTGTCTTGGCTATTGTAAACGAGTGCTTTACAGTTTTTACAGTCCTTTGATATCTGTCCGTTCTCCAATGCACCGTCACCTTTCAACGAGGTTAGGGTGGATAGAGCAGGGACTTTTGTTCCCATTTTTTAGATGAGTAAACTGAGACTCAAGGGAACAGAGAATATGCCCAACCGGTGGGGCATGACCAGCAGTGGGACAGATGAAACCCCTCTATCGTGAGGGTCCCCCTGCTGGGGCCCAGGAAGGCCCCCACAGCCTCCCTGAGACTCTCATCTTCTTTGGAACAGGGTGTAAGATGCCATGGCTGGATCAGGCCTCCACAAAGGCTCACCTGGGGGCGGGGGGTATGCCTTTAGCTTACAGCTTGGTCCAGAAAGCATCCCTTTGTGTGGGGGTGTGATCCACAGTCCCTCCATAATATCATATGTAAAAATCCCCGCGTGTGGTTGGCCTCCCACACTTTCTATACGTGAACACATGTTTACAGAGAGTGAAAAACATACCTACACCTGGGCAGTGCTCTTCCGAGCATCCCGGAAGCATATGTGCAGAGGCAATGTCATTATCAATGGGCCCTGGGTCCTTGGCTACTTTCTTCTCTGTGGATCTTCATGCCTGGCATGTTGAGAGATTAGACTGTTTGCTGAATGAATACTCGAAGTCACCATAAAAAAATCTTATTTTCTGTCTTCTTTTTTGACCTCTGTTTTCTCTTCCTAATGTTTGATTCCTGATTTGTTGTACTTGTTGCCACATCCAAGGCCCACCACGTATTGATATAAGTTGTTATGATCTTGGGGTCATTGTTTTATCTCTCTGTTCCTCAGTTTGTTCATCTGTGTAATGGAATAGTTGGTGCATGTAAGGTGTGGAGTGGGTGGTGTATAAGCATTTGCTGTCATCACTGGAGGTTTTGGTGAAAGACCCTTACCTCCTTCCCACCCTCAGCATCTCTCCTATAGGGAGCAGTGCATCACAGTGCAGAGAGCCAGGAGTGGGCGTCTGCCAGAGGACGTATCTACCAGGTGACCCTGGGCTGGATAGTTCCCCTTTCTGGCCTCAGTCCTCAGGTGGGCTTCTAAACCCACAAGATTGTTCCAAGATGATGGAATGTCATACACATTCCAGAGTCAACTTCCACACCTGGGCAAGTGGACAGGTGGGGTGGGCGTGGGGAAAGGCCACACTAGGAGATGGTCTTGGCTTTTTGGAGCCAGTTTTCAACTGATTAATTCACTCAACAGTGAGAGGGAGATAGTGCAGAGGGGCAGAGAAGTGCTCTACATACAAGTATCAGCATATGCAAAGGCCCTGGGGTGACTGAAAGTCATGGCAGTGAGTGCATGCCTGAGGGTAGAGTGTGTTTCCTGCCAGGTCAATAGGAACAGGTCAGCAGCATGAGAATGGAGAGGACAGGGCCCTCTTGAGTGATATGAGGAGACCCAGCTTCTCATGTAGGTGAGCAGATGGGGATCCAGGCCTGGAGAGGTGAGGACCTGCCAGTGCAGCTTCTCAAATATTAAAGCACAGATTCTGAATCAGCAGGTCTGGGGTGGGACCTCACCCAGACTCTGCACTTCTAGGGTCTCCTGGGGAGCCAGTATGGCTGGTCCAGGCCCCACTGTGAGTAGCAAGGCCCCAGACTAGTCCACACCATGGCTGGCTCTGTCTGCTTGGCCTGGAGGACATCAGTGATGCAGGGGGGCCTCCTGGGGCCTCACAGGCCAACTCTAAGTTTTCCCTTTTTCTGATGGGAAGTTGATTTCAAAGTTCACAATTAGCCCTGAGCTCTTGCTGCTCCCTCTCTCTCTCTCTCTTTTTTTTTTGCAACGTGCTTATTGATTGACAGCAGAATTGAGCCTGAGTATTTGTTATTTTTTTCTGATTATTCTTGACCTCTTGGAAGGCCCACAAGTGTATGGAGGCTTGAAAGTCTATTCCTATTGGCTGTTTAGAAGGCTCAGGGCCCTAAGTTGGAGGTGATCTGGATGTTTCTCATTCTGAGATGGGCACATTTTGGGTGGCGGCGCTGAGCGCTCCTAATGGCAAACTTGATGAAGATGAAGCTCGGTGAAACCCACGCCAGTGCCGGGGTTAGACCAGCTCACAGCTCAGCGCTCTGCCCCTCAAAGAGCCTGTGCCTCGAGCCATCAGCGCCTTGCTGACTCCGACCCAGATGGGTACCGACTGAGAGGAAGAGGCTCCAGCAACTTTCCATCAGTGGTGATGTTCTTGTAAATCCAACCCCAGGACTCCAGAAATAATTGACCTGGAAACGTGCCAGTGGCCGCTCAGGGGGCGGGGCCTTAACCCCGGCATCTGTGTTCTGATTTCTGGTGTAAGCTCGTGTGCATAGGCGTCACCCTCCCAGCAGCCTTATGAGGTCCTACGTGAATCAGTTCCATGTCACAGATGAGGAAACTGGGGCTCAGAGGGTTTAACTGACTGGCCAGGGTGGTCCAACTGCACTGCCCCCGCCTCATTTTATTCTCATGCATCTGAGAAGCGGTGCCAGGAGTGCCAGCGAGACGTGATGGAGCAAATAGAAACAGCGCTGTGGATGCTGTTTCCAGGTGGGACTGGCCTCCATCAGCCCTGGGCACCGAGACTCCCCCAAACCAGCCTGCCCTCAGAGCAAGAGATCCATTCATGACACATCAGCGTCCTCGGCTGGTGGGCGGGGCTTCCTCCACCTACTGGGCTGTTACCATAAGCCCCTTTCAGGCGCTTTGAGACACAGGCCCGGTGCCCTGTTTCAAAGTGAATATAACAGGCTCAGCGGACAGAAGAGAGAAGAGCACATTGAATGACTCACTCTGGGGTTTGCAATTGAACTGTGGAGTGGGGGCCAGAGACAGGCCTGTGGTGATGGAGCTGGGGGTCTCTGCATGAGCTGATCGTGGATGCCAGGGTTTCTTTTCCTTCTTAGAGAGAGAGCCCTTGGCCACCCACAGTGAGGGAGCAGGCTGGCACGGGCCCTGGATTAATGTGAGGGGCAGTGGGTGCGTGGCTGGGCTCCGGACCGGGATCTCTGGGGACCAGCGTCTGTCCCCACTGAGCCCCTTTCCCTCTCTGAGCCTCACTCTCCTCACTTCTAGAGTGAGGCACTGGAGGAAACTGTCCCAGGTTCCCATGGGCTCTGGTGTTTAATCTGATGCCCATGTGGGCCTCCTTCCAGCCCCTGACCTTGACCTGCCCTCCTTGCTTCCCTGACTAGGGATACAGGGCTCAGCAGGCTTGGTACAACTGGGCGTCCAGTAGACACGCTCTCTCCAGGGCATGGAGAGGCACTGAACTTGGGAACATCAGAGGAGCGGGCAGCTGCCTGGGGACCAGCTACGTTGCTCACAGGGTCCCTTGCATCGTGAAAACCTAGGGCCCCTGTTCAAGCTTTTGAAGAATTTCAAGACGTGACAGCAGAGAATTAAACCAAGCGCAGGGCCTCCTGAGCGCAGGCCCGAATATCTGCACAGGTCGGTGCCTGCCCACCGGGGCCCGGCTGCCGGGGACACTCTCGCTGGGTAAGGGGGTTGGGGGATCTCACGCCCACCAGGCTTCCTGAGCTTCCTGCCCTGAGGTCGGGCTGGGTATTGCTGTGAGTGAGCCTCAGGGCTCAAGGACAGGGCGTGCTCTGAACCCTCGGGTGGTGTCTGCTGGGGTCGGAAGGAGGGGTGGTCCAGGCAGACGGGCTCTGGAGGGAACCCAGACAGCCGGGTAGTGGGGTTGGCTGTGGCTTGGCCTGAAGGACAGATTCTGGTTCCTCTCGTCATCAGCTTCTGTCCGAGGATATACATTCCTTTACTCATTCATTCACTCACTCAACAAACCTTGGTGAGCTTTTGCTCTGAGCTAACCTCTGGGAATTTAGCAGGGATCAAAGGAGCACTAACCCTAACCTCTGCCTTCACAGAATTTCTGGCCCAGTGGCCTCAGGGACAGGACTTTTCCCTCAGGGGAAAGTCCAGAGAGGTTGGCTCCTCTGGGGTCACGGCTTGGTCTCTCGGGGCGGAGGGCTGCTGGCTGGACCTTGGTGAGGGCGCAGCCAGGGACATCTCTGCATCCCATGCTGGGAAGGCGGACATCACGGAGAAGTCGGGGGATGGAAACAGAGCCAATGAAAGCCCTGGATTGACCACAAGAGACCTTGCTTCTGTTGTGTACAATGTCAGATGAGCGAGTTGTCAGCTCTGTGACTCGGTTTCCTCATCAGTAAAATGGGAACAATAGTAGCGACCCCTCCCTGGGGGGCCGAGTGAGGATCCGATGATAAACGTGCTGAGCCAGCACAGCGTAAGCCTCCAGCACCCCCATCATGAGCCTGCCCACCCCCAGGGCCCAGAGGGCCGGAAGGCAGAAAGCAGGACACGGGGGTGATGCGGAATAGCGTGGTGATAGTGCTGCTGTGGCTTGTCCTCCCGCGGGCAGGGGCAGCTCACAATCCTTGTCTTCTCCTTGGATTTCCTACCGTCCTGAGACTCCAGTGGGCTGTGGGCTCAGGCAGCCCCTGGGGCGGGGAGGAGACCCTTGGCAACGGCCCGAACACAGAAGCCCCAACTCACATTCTGGATTTTTCTCCCGCCCAGATCAAAGCGCCCCAGAGCTGCAGTAACACACCAGCTGCTGGAAAAATAGCTCCTGGGATATTTCATTTCCAGACCCACTAGCTGAGGGCCCCAGAAGGCATGTCATACATTTTAGTTCTTTGAAACAACGTTGAATAGACGTCTCTTCTGGAACATGGGTTTAGCCTGGCAGTTAAGCTCTGAAGTCCCATAGTTTCTGCATCCAGGAAGCAGACATCCCACTCATCTGTTTCCTGGATGAGTCATTTTTGGCGCAGTATTTAAGCTTTCTCTGCTGTAGTTGCTTCATCTGTCAAATGGGGATCATAACACGGTGGCCCCATAGGATTCCCAGGGGTAGAGTTGATGTGGGTGAACCGTGTGCCCTGGTGCCCACACGTCGGTGACAAAGCTGGCATTGGTGAGTGTTAACAAGGTGTGTGTTGGTCACTTCCCAGGTGCAGCTGACAACTTTATCCTTATCCTCCCAGGGGATGCTGGGTATTATTTCCTCATTGTAGATCCAGAAACCGAGGTGCCTGGAGCTTGAAGGTTCTGCCCCCAAAGCAGAGGGGTCCTTCCCGCTGCCAACTGCAGAGTCAGGGGTTCCGGCTGGGGCTGCCCTGCTCTCTCTATCCCCCAGGCTGACCAGCTGGGCAGCTCCTTGTGTCAGCCCCGAGCAGGCACGACCCGGGTTCTGACCTCGGGACCCCAGACTCTCCTCAGGCTTAGCAGGTCAGGGTGGTGCCAGGAGAGCGAGTCCGTCCCCCTGCACGAAGAGGGATGGTGCCCTCTTGACAGAAGAGGGTGGCTTGTGAATGCATGCCCAGGGCATCGCCTCTGCCTGGCTTCATTGCCTTATTTATCATCACTTGGGGAAATGCCACCTCTGTTTCTTCCAGTGAGTGGTTTGAGTGCTCATAATACAGCAGGCGCTATGCCCAGTGCTGGGGCATAAAACAAGACACAGTCCCCTCCCTAAAGGGCTCATTACCCAGTGTTGGTAACAGACCCCGTGAGCTGTGCTGGGGGAGCGGGAAGCGCAGGGTCTGAAGGATTTTGGAGGGGACATTGAATCCAGGGGAGGGGCCTGGGGGGCTTCCTGGAGGCAGTGTCAATTAGCCTGAGATCTGAAAGCTGAGTAGCATTTAACCAAGGCATTAGAGGTGGTGGGGGGAAGAGGGTCCCAAGATGAGAAACAGCTTGTGCAAAGGCCAGGAATGGCTGGAGCTTAGGATGAAGGGGGTGGGCATGAGTGGGGAATGTCACCCAGAAGGGAGTGGGAGGGGGAACCCCTTGGTGATTGTCCACAGTGGCAGAACTAGTCCACAGGGGCAGAAGTTACCGGGAGACTGGGCTCAGCCCACGCAGGGGCCCGGGCACCACGGTAGGGGCTGAGCCCCCCGCCCCTCCAGGTGTGCGAGCAGAGCCCAGATGGCAGGTGCTCAAGAAGGCTGTGGGGGTGAGGATTTCACCCTGGCTGGGGCCGGATTAAACAGACTTTGAGGTCCCTTCCAGCTGTCATACTCCCGCTTCTTGAAATCCCCTCTGGGAACAGCAAGAGTATAAAATATAAATCAATAGGTTAAAAATATGCTTGTCTCCTGCGCGTCCAGGGCCTGTCATTCTGCTGCCTTCCCCCAATCTTCAGAGGATTCCTGCTTGACTAGGGCAGCCTGAGGGCGCTGCAGGAGAAAATAGCTTTGTTCCTGAGCAAGGCAGGCTGATCGCGCCTCCAGTGACAAGACCTCTGGTTTTTTTTTTTTTTTTTTTTTAATCATCGCTGCCTCTAAAATGCACACTGTCCTGTTTCACTTGACATCCCTTCCTTGTATCTTCCCTGCTTTAATCACCAGGGAAAGAAAGACCAGCCAAACTGCTGCAGCGGCTACGCCCCCAAGGACGGAGAGCAGAGAAAGTCCTGCTCGTGAGAAGGAACCAAACTTGGGGATGGCCAGTGTGGTGACCCTAAATTAACCAGGCCAGTGGCACTGCTGGGACCCAGGGGCTGTTCCCACTTTACCTCCCGGGGTTCCCATGGCAACGAGAATGTTAGGAGCAGCTAATAGGGTCTGGCAGTGAGTGAAATGAAATTTGATGTACAGGAAAATGCAGTGGCTCGTGAAGTAATTGGGGAGGGGGCTCTTTTCCTGCCCGGCAGGTGAATGAAGCCTCGTTTCCTTGTGATTGTTACATTTTTGAGGGGAGAGTTTTGGGGTGCTCTTACACACATTTATTTTCATTTTTATAAACAGTTGCATTTCCTGCACAGGCATGAAATGAAGATGTCTTGTCAAGTAGGGCCCAGTGTGTGCAGTGAACAGTTTAGCACCAATAAAATGTGTGTGTGCCGTCGATGATTTATGGGCCCCTCCCGCTGTCCCAGCTGTCCTCGCCCACCTTCCCAGCCCGCTGTCGCTGGCTCTGTCATCAGCTGCCACTCCGGGGAATGTAATGACACCATGTACTTCTGGGGATGCCCTTGTCTTGTCTTGCATGCTGGCCAGCTGCTGGTCATTCTCGAAGACGCTGGTGGGGACTAAGCCCCTCTTCGGAAGCCTTGCCCCATGCGTTCTGTGCCCACCAGAACCACCACCTCAGCATCCCTTGGACCACAGTTTGAGAGTCCAGGCCCGAGCTGGAGTGATTCCTGCCCAGTGGCAGCTACTGGGTGGACCTCACAGGACTGGGATGTTCCCCAAATCATTCTGAGGAGCAGAAACCAGCGCCGGGTCTGAGCGCTCTGGGGCAAGGTGGCCGGGACTCCAGGGTCAACTAGAGAGACCCCAAATCCTGGGTGGGGAAAGTGTCATTAAATATTATATTTCCCGTTCAGAACCTTGAAATCCACTGATTTCTGCCTTTGTCTTTGTTGCCGCCACAGGTGATCTTGATCCTGACGAAGTATTACCATGCAGACATGGGGAAGGTTCTGGAAAGTTCTCTGTGGCGGTAAGTCAGCCCGAGGGTGGGCCTTTTCTCCTCCCATACCTGTGCGTCTCCAAGGCCGGGGTCTGAGATCCCAAGGCCCGGCTGGAGCAGACCCCATTTGCTGGCGGCCTCTCGACTTTTCTTTGGCTGGAAAATGCATTCAGAAGTTGAAAGCTAATAAAGTGTTTCATCAGTGACACAGACAGGGCTGGAGAACAGAAAACCGTTCAGAAAGCTCCTTTGCTTTCTTTCCTTTCTGTCTGTGTTCTTCTCCCCTCGCTTTTTTTCCTCCCCTGGGGAAGGGGGTTTGCATTGTGAATTCAGGTCAGTTCACAATTTCCTCTGCTTGTGCTCTGAGCTTCCGACACGGCTCCTGGAGTCCCCCGAACACGCAGATTATCCTCACGGTCCGGGTGTCATTCTTTCTTCCTGGCTCAGCCCAGAGAGCTTGGTAAATAAATAACGCCCCTGGCCAACGATGGTACTATCTCTTTATGTGTGAAATGTGAATTCAGCCCCAGAATTAGGCAGCCTCTTTGATGTTTTGAATGAGGTGGGAGAGAAGGAGGCCTTGAGAAGTCATTTGGGTTATGAGCATCTTTGTATTTACGTCTGCTCACCCAGGAAGGGGAAGGAAGTTTCCCAGCATCTTGGGCTGTGGTTTCAAAGCTTCTCTCAGGCAAGGATGCTGTGTCTTCCGGGCCCCGTGCGCCATTCCCATGTTATCTGGGTGTTGAATTGTTTTGCTTTCCAAGATGTGTTTCTTGAGTAATAAGTAATTGGTTTTTAAATTTGAAATCCATTAAAAACACCGAAACCTGCTGATCGGGACTCCTGATTTATGTGCAACCACCTTGAGTTGATTTATTTTTGAATTTTGGCTTTGCTTTTAGTGAAGGCGCTCCATGATTCATTGTTGGTTCTTATGGAGGGAATTCCGTAATGCTTTGGCCAGTTGCTGAAATGACCCTTGAGTTGGGTGCTTTCTTTACTAAATGAGGAGCAGTGTCGCCTTGGACCAGCCGGCTGGGTCGCCCTGGTGCTGATGTGGGGTTTGGGGAGCCGTGTGTTTGCCTTCCCCTTTCCAACAGAAGCACCTTTCCTAGCCTGCCCCTCTCAGCCGTGGATTTGCCTCCCAAACTCACCAGCCTGCTTTCTAATTCCATCGCCGGCCTCAGGACAAGCAGTCTGCGACAGACGTTTTCCTGCTGCGACCCCCAGCTTCTTTATGTGTTGGTACGTTCTGATCTCGTGCCTGGAAGCAACTCGCCCACCAAGGAGGTTGCTTTCAAAAATGCCCCTCCAGGGTCCGATAAGGCCGTTCATTGTTCGGGAGGAGAGCGGGAAGTGGTGAGACCATTAGAGTTCCAGTGACGTCTCATCGGCTGCCCTTTGAAGATTCACATTTGAGGATCGGTTTCAGGGCCAGTCTCCTTGGGAAGGGCTGGCCCCTAGAGGGCTCCCTCCTGCCAGGTGGATGGTCCAAGGACAGGTCCCCTTGGCTGCAAAGTGGAGAGAGGCACTTGTCTTCTCTTCCTCCAAGCGGAATTCCTTGACTAATGAACGCACTCCCCAACTCCTGCCTGTCAGCCCAGATCTTCATGAATGTTCACTAATCCACCCTGAGTGTGGGTACCAGCTTCCCTCTTCTCTCGCAGCATCTCAGCACCGCTGGGGACGGAGAAAGTGAGATTATCAGAAATGTTGCTTCGGGTAGTCAACGGGCCTTCCTGGTGTAATATGTGCTGATTCAGACAGAGTTGCTGGATGTAGTTAAAATTTACTGCGAGTCCTCGTCGGGGTAGCGTGGCGGGTGGAACGGACCTTGGCCAGCCCCACAGCATGGGGACCAGGCCTCCAGACTCAGAAATCTTCAGAAGCAGGTAGGGAAACCAGGATGTGAACGACCAGGGTTCTTGGCCTCCTTAATCAATAGAAATTGATCAGAGGCCAGACAAGAAATTCAGGCAAGGCTTTACTGGGGCCCCTGCTGCAGCAGCGGGGAGCGAAAACAAACAACAGGTTCCCTTGCTCATTCCCTGAGGGCGGCGAGCTGGTTTCTTACATGGGGTGAGGGGAGGGGCAGGTCCCAGGGAAGGGGCAGCTTAAGTGGTTTGACCACGTCTTCGGTGGGGTTGAGTGCAGGGGGGCAGGGGGCATGCTCAGGACCCTGCTTTTGCTCCCGACACCCTGTTTCTGCTGCGGGCTCTTCAGAAGTGGCAGTTGGGTTTTTGGTCTGTTTGTATCCATGTTGTCCGTAATTTGCCCCAACTGCAGGTGCTCGCAGTTATTTTTAGTCCCTTATAGTTTCTTTGTATTTTGTTGCTCCAGGAGAAGTTTGTCCAGGTGCAAGCGCTGCAGCAAAGGGTCCCAGGTCCCAGCCTGTCTCAAGGAGGCCAAACCACTCGCCTCAGAGCTGCTCCACAGGGGCCTCTTTTTCTTCCCGAGAGCCTCAGTCTCCTTGTCTGTAAAATGGGGATAAAATATCCCTGGATGGGAGGTTGTGCAGCTGAAGGAGATTACCTGTGAATCGTCCCCAGGACAGCACACCCTCTAAAGTTAGTTTTTCTCCAAAGCAAATCAACAGATTTTAGTTTTCCACATTCCTTTCTCATTACTGTCTCTAGACTCAGACGTTTTCTCTCCTTTATTAAAAATACATGCAGAAGCATCAGTCATTTCAAGAAAGTTCACCCACATCCCCACGCGTCAGGCCCAATTACATTCTTTATCTCATCCCTCTTATGCTGAGATAGTTGTACAGTGAGACGTAGAATAAAGTTGTGAATCTTCTTGCTTTCACACATACAAGATGTTTCCTGTTTTTCCATGTTGTACCACGGGCTGCGTCACGATTTTTTATGGCCCTGCACTCACCCCTTGAATTGATTCATTCTAGTACTTAGCCCTGCTGCTGCTGTAAGAAGTTTCAGCATGGCGCGTTCCTTTCCATTTTGTTCCCTGGGACGCATCTTTACTGACCAGATTTACGGCTGGCATGCTGAAGTGCCAAATTCTTTTTCAGGAGGAAAGCAACTCTCCACGTGGGGCAGTGCCCTGCCTCCTGGCCAGCTAAAGGCTGACAGCTTTTCTAAAACTTGCTAACCTACCGGCCCAAAGGGACTGCAGTGCCATTTTCATTTGCGTGCCTGTGATTCCTAGCAAGGGTGGGCAGTTTCTGTGTTTAGTCGCATTCTCTCTTGTGAGCATCGTCTACTCATGTCCTCTCTATTTTGAGACTTGTGCGAGTTTGTTTGGAAGGGGAAAGATTGGCATCGGTCATTTTTTGGGATGCCACCGCCCTCTGTCTGCCGTTTAGGGTGCACATGGAGGGAGGTTAAGGGTGCCAGTGCCTGGCAACACGTATTCAGTGGGGTTATTAAAGACACACTTATTGAACGCGCACCCAGCCTCCCAAGAATTCTCCTGTGTAATTGCAATAAATGCATTTTTAATGACAGGTGTGGTATTTACATTCTGGAAATGGCTCTCCGAAATCTAAGCTGAATGCATTTTTAATTGTCCTGCATTTCATGGGCCACTTGTCAGGAGTGTCTCTCATTGGCTGGCTCAGTGGTCTAGCACTCTACCCTTCCTTCTGCGTGGGTGCTGTTCTCTGTTCAGCCTCCGGGCCCCTTTGCATCAGTGCAAGCGTGGGTGGGAGGGAGGGAGCCCCGCACCACTGAGTGGTTGGCCTCAGGGGTTGGACGAGGACAGAGCTGGTCCACCTCTCCTCCTGGAGCCTCCTGAGGCGAATGGTAACTAGAGGAGCCGGCTGACCCTGCCCTGGCCTGCATGTCCAGTCTGTGCAAATGTCCTGGGGCTGCTGGGACAAATGACTGAACACTGGGGGCTTACAGCAAGAAGAATTAGTTCTCTCACAGTCCTATAGGCCAGAAGTCCGCAATCGAGATGCGGGCCGGGCCGGGCTCCCGCTGGAGGCTCTGGGGGAGGAGCTCTGCTGCCTCTTCCAGCTCCTGGTGGGGCTCCTAGTGGCCGAATCTCTCCCATCTCTGCCTCCATCTTCACCTGGCCTCCCCCCAGCACCCCGTGTGTCTCTCCTCTGTGCGTTCCTTATAAGGACACTTATCTTTGGATTTACGACACACCCAGGTAATCCAGGGTGATCTCATCTCCAGATCTCTAACTTCATTGCATCTGCAAAGGCCTCTTTTCCAAATAAGGTCGCACACAGTCTCTGGGGGTTAGGATGAGGACAGATCTTTCTGGTGCTACCATTCAGCTCAGTACACAGTCCATCGCCAAGCTCTGGGATCACACCTGGATCTGTTTGCCTCGATGGCTTCTGCACCTGTCCCTGTCCTCTGTCCCCTCAGCCACACTTCCCTCTGCATCCTCAGGGGATCCCAGCTCACCTCACTGCCTCCACCCCCCAGCCCCTCTCCTTGCAAGGCCTTAGGGACTTGACATGCACACATGCACACACGCCCACGTCTTGTCCTGCTTACTTGCCCTGGTAGCCCCCGTGGCCAACACCCGTGCATCGCCACCACTCCCCATCCAGGTCCGGGCAGGGGGATTTCGGTGGGCAGAGCCAGAAGCTGCAGTGGCAAGTATAGAACAAGGATGCTCGTGGAGCATCTAAAGGCCTCATGTGCAATTTGTATCTCCTCCATGATAGAACTGTAACGATTTTAAGATCAGGATAAATAGTCTTAGAAATATGAAAATGAGAATGAAATGATCTGTACGTGTCCCCCTATGTTCCTGCACCTGTCTTGCAGGAGGACGTCAGAGGTTCTTCCCGTGGTTCAGGGCTCTCTGCTAGGTGCCGAGGGAGTTCAGGCAGAGTGGGTGACAGACAGGCACTGAGGGGGCTCCAGGAGGCCGGCCTTTCAGTGTGAAAACGGGGACCCACTGTTTTTCCATGATTGCCCCTTCCCTCCTCTGCCCATCACTGTATTTCTGTTTAAGTTCTATCTGGGATATGTGCTTTATACATGAACGTGTATAGAAGAATCTTCACACCCCTCAAGAACCAATTTGTGCCCCCTTGGGGGCGATATTGTCCCCAGGTGAAAAATCCATCTCCCAAAGAAGGGCTTCTCCCACTTTCAGGGGCGTGTGAATCACCTGGGGTCTGGCTGAAATTCAGACTCTGATTCCCAGGTCTGGGCGGGGCCTGACGCTCCACAATTTTTTAACGAGTTTCAGGTGACACTGAGCTTGCTGGGCTGCTAGGCAAACTCTGAGCAGTGCTGGACAATGCTCACGGCTCGCATTACTTGGTCTGGGCAACTGCAGGGTCAAGTTTCAAGAGCCCAGATTGCTGCTGGCCAACCCGGGCTGGGGTCCTGAGAGGCCCATTTTGTGTCTCCGAAGCTGAATCCCAAATGGCCAGTGGGACTCGGCTGCCTCATAAATGCTTCTAACATGGTAAACGCAAGCCCTCGAGAGCTGAGCAATGGCCAGTGGGTAGACAGTGGGCCCTTAGCGGGAGGTATGTAAAAGTCACTTAAAAAGCTCTTATAAACTACCACCACTCAGGCCCTGCCTTGGAAGATGTGGACTCAGTGTGGGCATGTCTCAGAAGTGCCCCAGGGGAGGACAGCCCCAGGAAGGGCTGGTCCAGAGCAGTGCACCTCAGACTTCCCTGGTCTGCATTTCTAACAGGCTCCTGGATGGGCCCGGGCTGCTGGTCCAGGGACCACACGTTGAGTAGCCAGGGGCTGGGCTGGCTAGGAGTGAGGCTTAGCATCCTGCCGGCTTCCCAGGGCACTTGGACTAGCATCCAAGTCACATTCCCTGCAGAGACGCTGAGCCCCTGACTCCTATCCCATCCCCCACCCCAACTCCTCCACTTCCCCCCTTATTTCTTGGTCTCCAGCCACCCGGCCTGCTGGCTGAAACTTGACCGTGCAAGGGCCCGTCCCTTCTGTGGCAGCTGGTACAGCGTACACTTTGCGCTGACTCTCAGGTACTGCTCCTTGTAGACATTCAATCTCAGCATAAACCTTGTTTCCTCAAAAAAGCCACCCCACTACTCAGCGTAAAGCAGTCCCCAGGCATTCCTTATCTCATCACTCCTTGAGTGTAGGGGTTCCTGTGTATAGTTTGTCTCTCCGTGCTCCCCACTCCCTCCTCCACCTGCCTGGCAGAACATACACTGATTGAGGATGGAGACCTGTGGGGTCCACCTTGATGGTCTCCCGATACTCAGAACCTAGATCAGATCTGGCACGGAAGGTGATGTTGGACATTGGGTGGATGGATGGATGGATGCATATACAGATGGGTGGATGGGTGGACAGATGTAGGGATAGATGTACCGATAAACATACGACTGAGAAGATGAAGGGATGGATGGACAGATGACAGATGGATCAATGGATGGAAGTATGGAGATGAGGTCCTTGGGAAACACCACTGGGACCTACAAGACCCTTCGCATCTATGAGGCCATCCCTGCAGGTGGCGTAGGAGCCAGAAGCACAGAGTTGGCCCCGATACCATCAGACAGAACAAGAGGGGCTGGGAGCATTCTGAGCCAGAGAGAAAGTGGACCTCGGCCCACCTTCCCTCTGCTGTGATGCAGCCCCTGGTCCATGGCCCTGTTCACACTGTGCCTGGACGGTGTGAAGGCTGTGCCAGCCCTGCCCTTCTACCCGCACCTGTGACCTTGGGCAGGACCTTCAGCTGGGGGCAACTTCGGGAATACCCATGGGGTGGGTCTCAGGTTTTCTCTGAGTGACTTGGTGGAGCTCCCACCCTTTTATTGGGGTGGGGGGAGGGCGATTCTCTCCCGCCGTCCTCACTTTAATCATGAAATCTTTAACACGCACAGAAAGCGCAGAATGTGATGTGCCAGCTTTCCTGGGTACCCACGTGCCAGAGACAACTACGTGCTCACCAAATAATCCAAGCTTTTCCTCCCTTCCCTGGTCTCCCTTGTGGCTATTTTGGGGTCATATCATTTGTTTGAGTCAGTGGATGGTGAACAGGAATAATATGGGTTAAGTCACTGGAATTTAGGGCTTCAGCTGTTACCGCAGCAGAGACTAGTCTAGCCCAATACTGGTTCCCTAGCTATGATAGATGTAAATTTTTTTTTTTTTTTCCTGCGGTACGCAGGCCTCTCACTGTTGTGGCCTCTCCCCTTGCGGAGCACAGCCTCCGGACGCGCAGGCTCAGAGGCCATGGCTCACGGGCCCAGCCGCTCCGTGGCATGTGGGATCTTCCCGGACCAGGGCACGAACCCGTGTCCCCTGCATCGGCAGGCGGACTCTCAACCACTGCGCCACCAGGGAAGCCCAATTTTTTTTTCTTTCTGGTACCTCCAGCTCTTAAAGAAACACACTGCTCCAGATCCTGATCCAGCCCAGCTCTCTCCTCCCTCCTTCCACCTCCCCCATGCCCCACCATCCCCATCCCAGAAGTAACCTTGCCTGGATCATCCCCACGGGGGCATCATGTGTTAAGTACACAAGTACGAGTCTATCCACAATCAATATGTTCTACGGTTTACTGTGTTTTAAAAATTAATGTAAATGGCATCGTACTGCCTTTAGAAGTGTGATTGATACTCCCGCTGAGTAATTGGTAATTTATCCCTGGAGGCCACGTAAGCTGGTTGAGCTAAGCCTTCCCCTGCTGTGGGAACGTGAGGATTTTTATCCCCTGGATTTAGCTGTTCTCATCAGGGCTGCAGAGACTATCTGTCCATGTCTCCACCTTCCTTTTTCTCTGCCTTTGTCAATCTGTTTGCAGAGTGATTCCAGCCCCACATCTCTGGAATCATGACTTTATATGTCTGCATTCAAGCAGATGTGAGAGCGTAGTTCAATATTATTTTATTTTGCAATTGCATGATTTTTCATGGGATTGAACATACTGTCCTTTGTTTATTGACTATTCAAGTCTCCTCCCCTGGGACTTAACCTGTTCATATCTCATGCCCATCTATTGCTTAATTTTTTCTTCAACGCTGCCTCTCCACTGTGAATAACACAAGTCCTCTCCAGGACCCTTAATTTTAAGATGGGTGTCCTCCAACTGTGTCCTGAGCTCCTACTATGTGCCATTCATTCTTTCCATACACCTTCTAAGAATGTTTCCTCCTAAGAATGTTCCTCTATGTCATATTTTTTAATATGTGATTCTTAGAAGTGCGATTCTTAGAAGAGTATTTCTGTAGGCTGGTGGATTAGTCAGCCGCAGTGACAATGATGCTGTGTAACAAGTCACCCCAAACTCGGTGGCAAACACCAGGAACTTCTCTCCCCCTGGGGCAACTGTGGTTTGGTTGCCTTAGGCTGGGGTGGCCGGGCAGCTCCACCTGAGCTGCAGGTTGATGGGCTTGGCTCTGCTACATCTGCATTTGTGCTGGGAGCCCAGCTGACTGGCCAAAGGCCATCAGGACCCGTTCTTCCCATGCACAACATGGGAGCAAGAGAGTCAAGCCCTCCCCACCCACCAAGAACATATAAGGCTTCTGTTCACTCACATTTCCTAAATTCCATTAGCCAGTGCAAGTCACAGGTCAAACCCAACACCAGTGGGGGAGGGGAGGGGAGTGAAGTGAATGTTTGCTGAATGACAGTCAGAAGTATCACAGGTGGTCATAGGTGTTTCCAGAAAATACATGTTTTGTGGTGTAAATCAGGTAAACTTACTTAGGTGGAAGAAAACCAATCAGGGTCCTTTGCAGTAGGATGTACTGGAGTCTCTAACACACCAATGGGCGTCGTACATCTCCAGGAGAAGGTCGTATGGCATTTCTCCGTCCCAACTGATTCCATAAGCTTTCTTTTTTTTTAAATTTTATTTTAAATTTTAATTTAATTTTTATTTGTGTCAATTGTTTAAATTTTGTTTTATTTATACACTTTAATTTTTACGTATTATTTTATTTTTGTTCTGCTGAGCATTTCCTGGGGTTGGTTTTCCACAGAACAAGCTTTGGGAAGCTCTGCTGTATAGACTTTATATTCCAGACGAGCTGGCCTTTGAGATTTCCAGACCACTTCTCTTTACCTGTAATGTGTTTTGATACCATTTCATTTCAAACCAGATTTGGTTCTACGGTCCTAGGGTATCTCCCTCTCTCTCCATTTTTTTAACATAGAGAATTTTAGGGTTATGTGTTGAGAGTACAGAGTCTAGGGAATTTGAGCCATCAAACCACAGCTAGACGATGACTTCTTTTTTTTTTAAGATTTTTTTTTGATGTGGACCATTTTTAAAGTCTTTATTGAATTTGTTCCAACATTGCTTCTGTTTTATGTTTTGGTTTTTTGTCTGCAAGGCATGTGGGGTCTTAGCTTCCCGACCAAGGATCGAACCTGTACCCCTTGCATTGGAAGGTGAAGTCTTAACTACTGGACCGCCAGGGAAGTCCCCAGACGATGACCTCTTGACATTCACTAACATAAAGAAGCATCAAGGTTCTTCTCTGCGGAGGCGGATGATGGCCTGGGGGTGGGGACGTCTGCCTAGCTGGGCTGTCCTGAGGGTGAGGTGGGCGGAGCCAAGCCATGTGCAGAGCGTTCCAGAAGCCCATGGGCAGCCTCGGTCATCACAGCCTGTGTCTTAGGGGCCCCGAGTGTCTGGGCAAAGAGCTGTTGTGCTGTTACGGTCCTTACAGGTGGACAGTGCTGAGTGTTCGTAAGGAACGTTAAACAGGTGATAAGCCCTGCCCTTTGTGGCCCGGGAAGAGCGGGCCTTATTTTAGAGAGAAAGTCTTAGACAGTAGGCTGACGCCAGGTGCTGGGATTACTTTGTGGTCTGGGTGGCTGCGTGGTCAGTGTCCCCAGACAGATCCGGTTTCCATTCTGGCTCTGTGCCTTCCCTCCCCAGGCGTCATCTGTATCATGAGCCTGATGGCACAGACCTCGCGGTGGCCATGAGCATGACAACAGGTCCTGCGTGTACGACGCTTGGCACCTAGGAGGTATCAGGGGGCTGCTTCCTGCCTCGGCCTCTTCCCCTGAAGTGTCCGGCTGGCTTTCCACCAGCCGTGTTCCACCCCTGGGCCAGTCTCTCTCTGTGTTTGCTTGAGCATCACCATGGAGATCTGAGTTTGATTTAAACAAGACTCAGAGCAGATAGGAATCGAGGGAGGTGCTGACTTGAAAGCTTCCAGGATTTGAGTCTATTCAATAAATAATGCAATTGGAATCAACAGTTGGATGAGGTCAGCCTCCAAGGCCTCGAGGTGCCTGCACAATACTCTGGGGCAGGTCTGGGGTGGCCGAGAGGTCACAGAAAGTTTGAGGAAATCCCTCAGTATCCCCAAAACCCCCAGGCCTCTTCTTCCTGCATCTTGACCCCAGCACCTGGCCTTCCTCAGGTCCTGGCTCCTCTGTCCCAGCTCCAAGGACTGCCGCCAGTCACTAGAACTGACTGTCTTCTCTGCCGACTGGCTTTCCCTCCTTTTCTGCCTCTTTCCTCTCTTCCTCAGCCCCCTTGCCTCCCTCCCCTCTTCTCTCCCATCCATCATCCATCCATCCATTGGTGCATCCATCCCCTATCTCTCCATCTGCCTCCCTCCCCTCTTCTCTCCCATCCATCGTCCATCCATCCATTGGTGCATCCATCCCCTATCTCTCCATCTGTGCATGCCCATTCACCCACGCATCCATCATGGGTCCACCCATCCTTCCGTCCAGCCTCTGTATTTGAGTAAGGTACGGTAATGCCCTCCAAGACTCATAGTTTAGTAGCGTTAACAGATAAGCAAATGACCCATGGTTATGCAGGTAGTCCGTACTGTGATGGGGCTGAGAGAACCAGGGGAGCGCTGGACAGCCCCACTCTGTTGAGCAGAGGAAGTGGTAGTCAGGGAAGACTTCCTGGAAGAAGATTCATCCCCGGCCCTCGGGCACCACTGGCTCCCTGCTCTTCTGGGGCAGCTCTCCCTACTACACAGTGCCTTCCATGTTGCTATGGCCACAGTGGCATCTCATGTGTGCTCCTCGTCACCTTCCCCAGCACCCAGCCTGCCAAGCTCTGCCAGATCCACATGCAACACATATCAGAACTCCTTCTGCACCCAAGGCTGCATCATAGGAGTGCAGCTGCTGGCCTTGGGAGGTGATGGGAACATCTGGCCTCCTCTATCCCAGTCAGGCCCGAGTCCCAGCTTCCCGTGTGGTACCTACCTCTAGGGAGCCCCTGCCCACCTGGGCTCACCTGCGTGCCGTGTGCATCTGTGGTTTCCTCTCTCCCTCTCCTACATCCTGCTTCCCCAACCCCATTCCTGAAGGCTGGAAAGGCCTTCCTTGGGCTCTAGAAGAGTTCTCAGGGACAGAGCAGACAAGATCAGAAAGCATACAGGTTCCGGGTTCTTCAGGATGGCCCCGAGCAGAGTGTTGGTTCTGAACTTAGCTTTCTGATGGTTTGCAGGGGCATCTGGTTTCTCTTGCAGCGATGATGACAGCGTGGCCCACGCAGGCGACCCTGTACATGCTGAGTGCACAGCACAGCTTCCCAATCCATACGATCATCCCAGATGCTTTTTTGAGAAATGGGAGACAGATGCTCCGTGGGGAGGGGCGGCCTATGGGTTTTGAGGTGATGCTCTGTTTCTCGGGCCTGCGTTTAGCTAAGAACCATCTTGTGGGTCCTATTGACACTGCAGCTTCTCCCTCTGGGGTTCTTCCCCCACCCTCACCTTCACCCCTCCGGCAGGGCAGCAGCCCGCCCCCCCAGGCTTCGGCAGCGGCCCCCTGAAGGACCCCTCTTGCTTTCCCTGTCTCCGCATCCCTCTGTGCCCAGGTGTCCCCTCCCCCTCTCTCCTTCCCAAGTCCCCCATCCCCACCCCCGCCCTGGCTGGGTCGGTCCCCTTCTCTGGGCTCTCCCAGACCCTATCCCACAGCCGCCTCCCCATCTCTTCTGGGATCTGGGTTTCCTGTGGTTTCTGCACCTGGCAGAAACTCGCAACAGAGATGTGCCCAGGGATTTACTGAGCTTGATTGAAATCTACGGTGAATTCAGTGGTAACCACCTACCATTTCCTCAAAATAGGACGCTGTATAATGCCATTAAACGTTTTAAAAGATATTCTTGGTAAGGGTGTTGCTAAATTCCTCTCCAGAAAATTCTCCCTAAAAAAATCTCCTTTTTAGGGCTTCCCTGGTGGCGCAGTGGTTGAGAGTCTGCCTGCCGATGCAGGGGACACGGGTTCATGCCCCGGTCTGGGAAGATCCCACATGCCGCGGAGCGGCTGGGCCCGTGAGCCATGGCCGCTGATCCTGTGCGTCCTGAGCCTGTGCTCCGCAACGGGAGAGGCCACAACAGTAAGAGGCCCGCGTACCGCAAAAAAAAAAAAAAAAAAAAAAAAGAGAAAGAAATCTCCTTTTTAAAAACAGTACGTGATCATCACAGAAATTTTAGAAACTAAAATAAATGAAGCATAAAAACAATCCCGTGTTAAGCCACCTTATGAGATTACAAATGTTAATGTTTAAGATGAATATTCTCACCAGTCTTTTTTTAAAATTATTATTTATTTATTTTTGGCAGTGTTGAGTTTTCGTTGCTGCGTGCGGGCTTTCTCTAGTTGCAGCGGCGGGGGCCACTCTTCGTTGCGATGCGCTGGCTTTTCATTGCGGTGGCTTCTCTCATTGTGGAGCATGGGCTCTAGGTGCGTGGGCTTCAGTAGTTGTAGCACATGGGCTCAGTAGTTGTGGCTCACGGGCTCTAGAGCACAGGTTCAGTAGTTGTGACGCACGGGCTTAGTTGCTCTGCGTCTAAGAGACGTTGGATCTTCCCGGACCAGGGCTCGAACCCGTGTCCCCTGCATTGGCAGGCGGATTCTTAACCACTGCACCACCAGGGAAGTCCCCTCACCAGTCTTTTTAAGATATAAATATATACATGTTTTATAAATTTTGAATCCCAATTTAATATTATGTATTAAACACTTTCTTATGCTCCCACATATTTTCAAAACCACTATTTTTAGTGACCATGTAATATACCCTCAGATGAAAGAGGTATTATTTATTTAGCCAAATCCTCATTTTTAGACATCTGCGTCATTTTCAGTTTTCACTAACGTAAAGATGTAAAGAAAGCTGTGTTCTTGGCCTGGTACATACATTATTCCACGTTTCTGATTATTTTCTTAGGATGAATTTTAAGCGTGGACTTTCTTTTCTGCCTATCGGATTACAGGGTATTGGGATTCCGCCGTATATTTGAGTGTATGGAGATTCTGTCCCTGAGGCTGTTACCGATTGTACTGGGAGCAGAGAAATTAAAGAGCCATTTAGGCAAGAGGAAATAAGATAAATGTGCCTTCTTTCCTGGCGGGAATGTACCTCCAGCTAAAGGAAAGCTTCGACAGCAAGGTGAGGTCCTCCTTATTGTTCTACAAATTCCACAAATGGGTGGAGGCCTCTGACCCTGACCACCCCAAGCCCTGGTCACTTACCAGTTGCTTCCCGAGGTCCTACGATGTGTCAGGAACTGCTTTGGCACCAAAGATGCAGAATCAACAGAGCACAGGCCCTTGCCATCCAGGATCTGGCCAACCAGTGGGAGAGCAGAGAATCCAAGATGGTGCCCTACAGTGTGTGCAGTGGGAGGCACGGCTGAGCCTCAGGGGATGCGGTGTCCAGGCCTACCCCAGGGCACAGGGTCCCATCAGAGGGACCTGGGAAGTGGATTCTGAAGGATGAATAGGAGTTCACTAGGCAGAAAAGGACAGGTGAAGTGGGGGGGGGAGCAGGCAATCTAGGCAGTGGGGCAATGGTGCAGAGGCTGGGCAATGCCCAGGGATTGGGAGAAACCCATGGTAAACAGCCAGGCTGGTGGACAGGATGCATTGTTTTTTTCTTGCTGCTGTAACAAATTACCACAAACGTAGTGGCTCAAAACAACACAAATTTATTATCATACAGTTCTGGAGGGCGAAGTCTGATATGGGTCTCGCTGGCTAAAATGAAAGTGCGAATAGGGCTGACTTCCTTAAGTCTCTGACTTCCTGAGACTTTAGGGGCAGCTCTTTTCCTTGCCTTTACCAGCTTCTAGAGGCTGCCTGCCTTCCTTGGCTTGTGGTCTTTTCCTCTGTGTTGCCTCCCTCCGCTCCTTCTTTTGTTTCCCCATCTCTTTCTCTAGCCATAGCTTGGAAAGTTTCTCCCTTTTAAGGACCCATGTGATTCGATTAGGTTCTTTTGCATAATCCAAGATAATCTCCCCATCTCAAAGTCCTTAATTTACACATCAAAGTCCCTTTTTTCTACAAGGTAACACACAAGCTCCAGGCTTCAGGATGTGGACACGTTTGGGGATTCATTATTCTTTTGACCACACAGGGCATGAAGGCATCCACAGGTGATGGCCCTTAGGTTGTCTCTGTTTCTGGTCACTTGAAGGCCTGGCTGGGACACCAAGATTGAACATGAGATAGTAAGACTATTTTCAGATAATCGAATTCTGTAAATATTTCTTGAGCATCTTCTTTTTCTCTAGGCCACTTTGCCAGGCCTTAGGATTGGCCATGAATGAGACACCAACCTTGTCAGAGAGGAAGGAGCTGAAGGAGGGACCAACATCTATCTACTGTTTAGGAACCCATGGGAGAGGGTGACTGGACATTTCAGAGGAGGTGATATCTGAACTGGGCTTTGAAGGATGAACAGGAGTTTTCCAGGCAGTCAGGCAGAGGAAGACCCTTCTAGACAGAGGAAACATTATGTGCAAAAGCACAGAGGCACGAACCAGCCTGGTGTGAGAGGAATCCTAAGAAGTCTGGAGTGGTGAAAATGTGAGGTGGGCAGAGGAGGGTGGGAGACCACGCTGGGGAGTCCAGCAGGGGTTGGACCAAGGACACCTTGTGTGCCAGCCCAAGAGCATTGAACTCTGTCTTATAGGCGGTGGGGTGCTATGCGGGGGCTTGTGGATTAGAGCGAGCACAGGGCTGCAGCGTTCGGAGGGGACAGCGAGATGGGACAGCAAGACTGCAGGGTGTAGGGGGACATGGTTTAGCAGAGCCATGGAGTAGGGAGGTGGTATTTGACAAGGTGCTTGGACCACAAAGTCTCATTTTCCTTGTCCTTCAGGACCCAGTTGAGTACAAAGTCCCATTCCTTGTGGTTCTTGCGGGGGGCTGAGCCTGGGATGGGCAGGAACCAGAATGTTGCATTCCTTCCCCCCACTCACATCCTGCACCCTCCCCACCCCGCCTTTCCCTGCAGTCTGCAGAAGAGCAGAGCTGCATCTCCTGCCCTTTTCATTAAAGTCACACTCTGTCCTGGAGATTTATTGCATTTTAATAAAACTCCCTGAGTGGGAAACATATGAAAAAAACTATCTTTGTTTTCTATTATGTAATAAACCTCGCCTGAGTGTGCTTTGAAGGATGGAGCCATAAACCTGTTTACGGGCCAAGCAGCGTCCAGGGAATGTGCCAGCGGCCGAATGGCATCAAGGGGCTTGGCCAGCTCTGCCGTTGACCAGTCGGTGCTGGGGATAGTCGGTCCATCTCCCTGAGCCCTGGCTGCCTCTCCTACAAAAAGGGACCTGCTGGGGTGGAGTGCGAGATACTCTTGGTAAAGTTTGCTTAGTACAGGGTCCAAGATGCGGAGCTGTTTTTTTTAAACGTCTTTATTGGAGCATAATTGCCTTACAATGGTGTGTTAGTTTCTGCTGTATAACAAAGTGAATCAGCTATACATTTACATATATCCCCGTATCTCCTCCCTCTTGAGTCTCCCTCCCACCCTCCCTATCCCACCCCTCTAGGTGGTCACAAAGCACCGAGCTGATCTCGCTGTGCTATGTGGCTGCTTCCCACTAGCTAGCTATTTTACATTTCGTAGTATGTATATCTTCATGCCACTCTCTCACTTCATCCCACAGAGCCATTTTTATGACGCTAGGAATGTTACTTTGTTTTGGGTTAAAAACTAATGTTTGTTGTGGCACCTAATTCTGGAGGTCCCAGCTCTGCCCTTCATGATTGGCCTCAGGCAAGCGGCGCACCGTTTCTCAACCTGTTTGCCCACCTGTAAGATGGGTCTCTTCCCTCCCCCAGCTCTGCAGAGCAGGGGCGGCGGTTACTGGGGGGACGCCTCTCCAGGAAGCTGCCCTTGCCAGGCATGACCCTTTACCTATGTCTTGACTCTGGACATCTAGTCCCGGCGCTCAGGCCGATGCCAGTGCTGGAGGATTGGGAGGGGCGAGAGCCTTGGTCAGGTTCATGGGGAGTGGGTCGAGGACCGCCCTGTTGCCTTGGGTGGGAGGGTCAGCGAGGCTCCCCACGAGCCCATGGGAGGAGATTGGGGGGAGCAGCCCCTCAAGGGGCTCTGGTGCTGGCGCATCTGCAGCTGACGACGCGGGAACATACGGGAAAAAGCCCGCAGAGGGTTGGAAGGATCCCGAATGAGGTTGAGTTTCTGGACTGGTTTCACACAGTCAGACCTGATTGTGAAGCACCTACTAGGTGCCATCAGCCCGAAGCCCTTACCAACCTAAGACATTGTCACCCATGCCTCCTCTCCATGCCCCCTCCCTCCCTCAGCTAGTTTTTCTGGACACTTACCTGCTCCAGGTTCTTTCCTAGACCTGGGGCACTCAGAGTTCCAGGAGACATCTGGCCCCTGCCCTCCCGGGGCTTCCATTCGAGGAGGAGGCAGACGGGTGGCCAGGATGCTGTCTGTCACAGAGGAAGTGTGTGGGGTGCAGAGGAGGGGAGCGACACTAGACCAGAGGTTAGATGGGCTTCCTGGAGGAAGCAGCATCCAACTGAGACTTCTAGTTGAACCCAAGTGAGCGAGCAGCTGGGGGGGATTCGGACCACCCACGTCAAGTCCTGGAACGGGAGAGAGTGGGGAGAATTGGAGAAACAGGGCGGGAAGGACACTGTGCCAGCTGGTGCTAGCAGGGAGGCAGGTGTGTGGAGGCCAGCAGAGGCCATGGTCTCCACTCTGCAGGGGACCTTATAAAAATGATGTCATGTCTCAAAGATGTCTAGCTCAGACCTTGAGGGAGCTGGAAGCCGTGCCCTCTGCAGGACAAACCACTGACGGAGCAGGGCTGGTGAGGTATATGGGTTAGCTTTTGCTGCGTAACGACTGGCCCCCCACATTAGTGGCTTAAAATAACAACCGTCCATTTGGCTTATGCTTCTGTGGTTGGACAGTGTGGGTGGGTGAACCTGGTGGGGCTTCTGTTCTCGGCCAGGCTCCCTCATGTGTCTGCAGCTCTGCTTCCGGGGCTTCACTGGCCGGTGCTTGGGACAGAGGGACTACTGGTCCACTTATCCCTCTTGTCCTCCAGCATGCTGGCCCTGGCTTGCACACATGGCAGCTGGACAGAGATTTGAGAAAGTAGGGAAATACATGGGGCTGCAGGCCTGGGCTTGAATCTCATATGACATCACTTCCGCACGTTGTATTGACCAAAGCAGGGGCAAGACCAGCTTCCGTTCAAGGGTTAGGGAAATAACTCCATCTCTGGAGGGGAGGGCCATTGCAAAGGGGCATGCATGCAGGCCATTTCTGGCAACAGGGGGGCTTGGTCTGGAGACGAGAAGGTTTAAAGAGGGCATGATGGCTGTTTCCACACTACCAAGTGCTGTCCTGGGGCCCAGGAAGTGGGCAGTGCTGGGGGGTCCAGAAGGCAGAGCTAGGATCTGGGGTTCCATCCCGGGGGGCCTTTCTATGGTGGAGGCCCCCATGTGGACTGGGTGACCTCGGACACGGGGGGAGGGGGTGAGTATCAGGAAAGATGTTTACGCCTTGTTGGGGAGGAAGTGGTGGGCCCAGGTGCTAGGGAAACAGTGCCTTCTGAGATCACAGTGCTGAGCATCCCTCAGGGGGGTTGGTGGGACCCAGGAGTGATCCTGGGGCCTCTTCTCAGACCCCATCTGTCATACGCCGCCAGCCAGAGCCCGCATGGCATGCACAATGCCAAACAGAGCTTAAGTGGGTCTGCGGCTTGGCACCGAGCTGCACGCTGCCGTGGGAGAGGCGGGCACCGTGCCCAGGGTGCCCAGCTGATGTTTGCCATCACTTCTGCTAGGCTTTACTTCCTCCTTGGACACAGAGCCCCGGGCCTGGTTCTCAGTTCCTTGGAGACTGGGGACCCTGCCACTGCTTTGCTCCTTCCCTGGCCTACACAGTATGTGAAGTTGAAATTCTGCCTGGGTCCCCATGCAGGATGCTGGCTGCAGGCACCCAGAGAGCTCTGGGCTCAGTGGTGTGTCAGAGGGAACAGCCCCTGCCCTGCGCCACTATGTCACGCGTTTCCCAAGAGACGTCCTGTTCTCACAGCTCCTCTGCAGCTTTCTCTCCCCTGAAGACTGCATGAGAGGTGCTAAAGCCCAGGCTTTCAGGCCTGAGATGAGTTCCTCCTGGCTCTGTCTTATTAGCTGTGTGGCCTTGGGAAAGTCACTTCCCCTCTCTGAGCCCAGGTTACCCCCTCTGTAAAATGGGTCCATTGAGGTAAGGGATGGAAAATATGTAACCCAGTGCCTGGCTCCTTGGAAACGTTGGCTGTTATGTCATTATTGTCCTTTTTTAAGCAGCACTGTTGCCCTTGGCTGAGGCAGTGTGGAGGGGATGTTACTGAATCAGGCCTGAGTCCTGTCGACTTTAAAAAAAAAGCACAACGTGAGAGTTGTGAGTTAAGTTGTATTTGGGGCAAAATGAGGACTATAGCCCGGGGGACAGCATTTCAGATAGCTCTGAGAAACTGCTCCAAAGAGGTAGGGGGGAAGGTCAGTATATCTGTGATTTTGGTGAAGGGGGAATACATGCAATCAAGCACATATTTTTTGCACAAGGTTTCTGCTAGTCATGAGGAACAGACGTCACCATGAAGGAATTTAGTGCTTTTCTAGATATGAGGAGATACAAGAACTGGGCTCATAAAGTCATCTCCTGAGAATATCTAACTATCTGAAGACCTGTTCTGCCAGTTTTTCAAAGAGCACAGAGGGCCTCCTTCCTGCTCTCCACCCTAAACTCCTTTCAGCGGGTGTTGAAAGTCAGCAGCTGCCTCAGCACATAGTTTAATCCTTGTAGAGATAGATGGCAAGTGCCAGTGGCGAGTGCCAATTTGTTGTTGACAGTTCCTTTATGCAGTGAATGTGGTCTCCAAAGCCACCAGCCCAGCATCTCTGCCCACCAGGTCCTGGGGCTAGTGGGGTGACTAGCCACAGCCATGGCTCTCGAGGGGTCCGGAGGCTCTGTCACCATCTCTTGTGTCCCCACCTCGTCTGTGCCATCATCATCTCTCCGCTGGACGACTGCTGAGGCCTCACTTTGAGTCTGTCTCCACTTTGGCCTCCTCCAGTCCCCTGGGTATTTGTGCAGGTTAGATCATGCCCTGAGTCCTCCTGCTGCTCTGAGAAGGACATCCAGAGGGCAGGGCTGGCTTGCGTGAGAGGGCGGCCAGAGGCAGAGGGCTGGACCCAAAGGTCACTCTCTCCTTCCGTGTGACCTTCAACCACTCACTGCCTTCACTGACCCCCGACCCCTCACTTGTGAAATGACGGACCAACCTGGCCGATGGTGCCTTCCGTCATTTTTCCTGCACCCCTCGTTTTGGAGACGGAGCCCGCCAAACTGTGCAGGTTGATCAGACAGGCGACCTCGGCTCGACGTGTCTGAACCGAACCCCATTGCCCCCCATCCCACGACCTGCGCTCAGCCCTGCACCTCCTCATCGCCGTGGACTGTGCCACCTCTAGTCCCCCCACTAGACCTGGCGGCCAGGGCCCCCTTCACTTCAGAGCACCCTTCTCGGGGCCTCCTCTGGCCACAGGATGAGGGTCCCACGGGCCAAGGGGATGTGCTGCTTCCAGAGCCTGCAGCCCTGGGAGAGTGGGGGCCCCGCCCCCTTCCCCAGCCAGGGCAGGCCCTTCCCCTGGCCTTCCTGAGGGAAGGGGGCTGCAGTGGCTGTGTCTGGATGCAGAGGGGAAGCTCGGGCTGCAGTCCGCACACGTGCCCAAGGTCCCTCACGGTGCAGGGCAGAGCTGGGTGGGGGGAGAAGTGGGTGGCCCCCAACCCCCATCTGTGCTCCTGCCCCAGGCCCTTTGTATGTTGGGAGAAGGATGTGTTAGGACTCGGACCATACTCTATACCCTTTCTCAGACTCACATCCTCTGAAATCTCTTCCCCATCGAAGCCACCAGCAAGCCCTGTTGGCTCTTCCTCCAGGATATATCCCGAACCTGGACCCCTGCCCTCTCCGTCCCCATGGCACCTCCAGCACCTGGACACCCGCACCCGCCACTGCTCTGGCCCCCCTGCTCCTTCCCTTCCCCCTTAGGGTCCACCTGCCACCAACGTGAACTTCACAGAGCAAAGGGGATCCATCACTGCCCAGCTTATAACCGACCCACGGCTTTCCATCACACCTGGAGGTCCTTGCAGCCTCTCCCTGCATCCCACGGGGATCCCCAAGGAGCGCCTCTTACCTCTTGGGTCACTTCTCCCGTGGCCCTGGTGCTCACTCCAGCCACACCCACCTTCCCGCCCCGCTCTCCCGCTCCCCAACCTTTGCCCCAGCTCATCCCTCTCCCGGAAACCCTTCCCTGGACATAGCAGGCTCCCATTAGCCAGATGTTAGCTCAGTGCCACCTGCTCAGAGCCACCGTCCCTGACACCCCTCTCTCAAGTAGCTCTTCCCGTTAGATGCTGTTACTCCACGCTCTCTTCTCTGCATTGCATTTATCATACTCTCTCAGGGTTTCAATGCATTATTTGTGATGATATTATTTTAATGAAATTTCCATTTCCAAACGTTGGTATTATCTTTTCATAGATGGCTTGTCTGTCTGCCCCCATCAGGCGGCAGCCTTAGGAAGCAGCAGCCTTAGGGAGCAGCAGCCTTGCCTGTGGGGTTCACGCATGTGTCCCAGTGCCTAGAACAGTGCCTGGCACACAGGAGGTCCACCCGCGGACTTGAAAGCAGAGAGACTGGCAATTCTGTTTGGCTGGTCTCGGAGCTGCTCTGGGAGGGAGGGGCAGGTCTGCCTTGGGCCTGGGACCAGCGCCCACGCTCTCCCAGTGTCGGGCAGAGTCAGTAGTCAGGAAGGCTGGAGAGGCCTGGCAGGTATTGCAGGGGTGTGAGGCTGGCTTTGGTTCTTGAATTCTGGAGCTTTAGGAACAGTGGTAAGTGTTTAACAGTCATCACTCCAGGAAAACAAAACAAAACAAAAATCCACCTAATGTGAAGTTCTTGCTGGTGTCCATGGTGTAAAATTTCCCACCACGGTCGATTTCAGGCTTCCAGGAGGAAGTCACTGAACACAGCCTTGGGAGGAGATGAGCTCCATCAGCTCTGGTTCACTGGTGTGAGCTGGTGGTGCTGCTGTGAGCTGGTGTGAGCTGGTGTGAGCTGGTGTGTGCTGGTGTGAGCTGATGTGTGCTGGTGCTGCTGGTGTGAGCAGGTGGTGCTGGTGTGAGCTGGTGGAGCTGGTGTGAGCTGGTGTGAGTGGGTGGTGCTGGTGTGAGCTGGTGGTGCCAGTGGAGCTGGTGTGAGCTGGTGATGCTGATGTGAGCTGATGTGAGCTGGTGTGAGCTGGTGTGAGCTGGTGGTGCTGGTGTGAGCTGGCACCAGCCCACTGTCGTTTGGGAAGATTCTGGACCCCTCCAGCCTTCTAGGAGTCTGTAGGTCTACCATTACAGCTGGCTGGGAGGATGCTGCTGTCCCAGCTGAGCAGACGGGATGTTGCTGGCTTTTCCCAGGAGACTTGGTCCCCCTTGCCCTGGCCAGTAACCCTGGTGCCTCACATTTTTCCCAGCTGTGTGTGAGGAGGAGGTGGTGGGGACTCAACCCTGCCTCTGGTTCCTCTTCCTCTTCTGAACAATGGGGTAATAATCGCACCCCTCTTCAGAAAACCCTCTGCCAGCAGGAGTGCCAAGGGCAGAAAGGATTGGGGAGCTCCTGGGTGATCCTGGCCTGAGTGCCATGGTTCCCTGAGATGTCCCTTTCCCTCTCTTGGCTTCACTGCCGCTGTCTGCACAGTGTGGAGGCTGGGGCTGCCTCTTGGCTGTAGAACCCAGGTCTACACAGCCCTCTGAACTAGGTGGGGAACAGAGCGATCCAGCGGCTTGCCCAAAGTCCGCCAGCACATCTGTAGCAGCCCCTCCTCTTGGCTGCCCCTTCCTCACCCCAGCGGGGCTGGCTCCTGGCAGCTTCTCGGTTCACAGCCCCTGTGGGTGATGGCTTTTCCCAGGAGGGTCTCAGCAGGAGAAGCAGGGCAAGGGACCACTGCTTCGTCATCTCTAAGGGGTGCACACGAGACCTGGTAAGTGGCTCCCACCTGTCCCAGGAAGGTCCCCGGCCAGTGCCCATCACAACCAGCGCCAAAGTTGGGGTGTAAGTGACCTCAGACCGCAGCCCCTGTGCTCCCTGCCTCCTGAAGGTGCAGGTGCTGGCTCTGGGGACAGCTGGAGGGGGCGCTCTCTGGCCCACGTGGGGTGTGGGATCAGCAGGAGGGTGGAAGAGACCTCTCCCTGCCCCTGCCCTTGGCCCTGTGTGGGCTGAGCCCAGGAGCCTGGGGGCTGGGGGCACAGGTGAGGGTGGAGTCCTGTGTGGAGGAGTCCAAGGCCCTCCGTGACCCCTCTTCTGCTTTCTTCATTGGGTCACGTTCCAGAGCATCAGGTTCTGCTAAACGAACATTGCCTGCAACCAGCAGGGTGATGCTGGAGCCTTGTGTTGTCTGGGTGTCCCCAATCCCTGTCCCTGGACGGCTGTGGAGTGACAGTGTGGACACCCCCAGTACTGGCCAGAGTGGCCTTGGGCGACGTACATAGCTTCTCCATCCCATTCCTGTGACATTTAGGTAAGACAGCCCCTGGAAGGCCCCTGTCTCCCTTTCTTCTGTCCCTGGTTCTCTAATCTAGCCCCTCCCCTGGGAAGGTCAACCTGAGAAACTGGTTTGGGAGGATGAAGCTTTCCCTTCCTTTGTGATCACTCCCATTGTCCTAAATAAATGGCTGCATGAAACGTAATCCCCTCCCATCAGCAACCTGACACCAGAGGGGTTCCAGTGCCTTCAGGGACTGGATGAGGAATCAGAAAGAAACAGGCTGGATATCGAATATAATGGAAAAGAATATATTAAAAAAAGAATGTCTATATGTGTATAACTGAGTCACTTTGCTGTACAGCAGAGATTAAACACAACATTGTAAATCAACTCAACTTCAATTAAAAAAAAGAAAGAAACAGGCTGGGCTTCTGAGCATCACCGAGTTGTCAGGAGGCCCGGGTGCTGAATTCCAGCAGGAGATTCTTGGCCTGTGGAGGTCACGTGCTGGGGCCCTATGGGCCAGGCCTCCTCTTCAGGCATGTTTGCTTTGGCCAGAAGAGGCCTTTAAAATAAGACTCTTGAGCTTTCAGTCTTTAAGCATTTAGAGATCTCCCACAGGCAGCCTGGTGTTCTGACCTCTGGAGGAATGGGCCACGTCCTCCCAGGACCGTGGGGCTGCCCCCTACAAGGGGCCTAGCTTCGGCCGTTGTCCACCACCCCCCGGCCCTGGGGTGTTTGTGCTCGGTCCCCATCTCATCCAACCTCTTCCGGTTACAGAAGGGAAACTGAGGTACAGAGGAGCAGTGGTCCGGTCCCGAGAGTCGGGCCCACAGCCCAGGTCCACAGTGGGGCAACCCTGCCCTTTCCCCGCGGGACCCAGGAAGGGATAGCCTGGTGGTTTTCAGAGCTGTAGCTTTTACCCCTCAGCAGGAAGCATCTCACTTGTCTGGCTGCAGACCCGGGAAGATGGCTGAGGAGCTGCAGCTGGGGACCAGGGCCCAGTTTATCTCAGGGTCGACCCTGTTATTCCCGGGGCATCTTTTCCCACAGCCAGCGAGCACGTGCTTGGATCCTGGGGCCGGCTGGTGGGTGCCCCGGGCCAGTGGAGAACTGGGAGGGCTGTGCGGGCCTTGCCACTGGGGTTTCCTCTGGAAAGAACCTTCCCAGCACACACGGCTGACCTGGGCGAGGCCCTTGGGGGTCAGTTATCAAGCATATGTTTTCAAAGTGTTGCAGATGCCACTTTCTGGAGGGAAAACAGGCTACTTCATGGAGACGGGAAGATTCCTTCTTTGTCTCTCTGTCTCCTTCACTTCCTCTCTCTCTTTACCCACTACCCACCATTCCTGTGTCCGTCAGAATCTCCCAGCCAACCTCAGCATTTAGACTTGAGTCAGTGGAACGGATTTCTGGGAGTGGCCAGGACATCTGACCAACAGATTCTCTAAGGCCAACCTGGTGAACTCGGACCCGGGTTTCCCTCTGGGCGGCGTGCCTTGGCCCGAGTTCCAGTGTTCTCCAAGCTGCAAGGACTTGCAAACGTTCGGCTCAGGCAGGGGTTGGTGTCATAGCTCGATGGGGTGACACAGGCATCTGCAGCCATGTGTGCCCAGCTCCAGTGTGGTACCTCAATAAATCCTCCAGCAGATGCCACGGGAGGGGTACCTTTATTATACAAGTTGTATGCACAGGGAAACTGAGGCTCAGACTTGTTAAGGAACTTGCCCAAGGTCACACAGCAGTGAGTGGTGAAGCCAGGCTTGAACGGGTCCCTCTGCACAGCCTGAGCTCTCTCTGCTCTGCCAAGTGGCCCCAAAGACTCTGTGACTGTTCCAGAAATGTCCCATTGTGCTAAATCAGGCCCAGCCCCAATGACGGTGGGGACACGGTGAATCTGGGGGGTTTCAGAGCAACGAGGTGATGAGGGCAGCCTTCCCAGGGTGGCGGGGTTGGTCCATGGAAGCTGGGCCGTCCAGACAAGGGAGGTCTCCATGGTGATAGGAGATGGGGGAAATGGGGCCATTTCTGGGCCTGGCATGACAGATGCTGCCTGCTGCCAGCACGGCCTCTACAGTAGCGCCTGGGTTTGGAGAGTCCTGGCTGTCCTGAGGAGAGTTCTGGCACAGACTGGGCCTCCAGGGTAGTGTTACAGGCAACTGTGTCCGTGTCAGGGGCCTCTTGGGAAGGGAAGGGCAAATCCTCGTGTGTATGGAGGGGGGCACTCAGGCCCCTGCAGGTCTTTGATGGATCAGATGCAGCTGTTTCTCACCCCAGCCCCTGCATCGGAGCCAGACCCTAAATGCAGTCGAAGCTTAAACTTGGGGCCTGAATCCCATGGTGGGGCCCAGATAGAACCCCATCCCTTTCTGGGCCACAGAGATTTGAGCCTGCTGGGCTGGGCATCTGTAACATCCCTCCCTTAGCAGCGTTCGAACCTGGCAGGGAGTGAAGCAAAACTAACAGTGACTCAAGTCCAGGGTAGCCTCTGGTCCTGGCCCACCATCTGTCACTACCCCTGAGCTCCTGTGGGGGTGGGATGGGCCAGAGTGTCTAAGTGAGGACAAGTGGGGATAGCAGTGGGGTGGGAAGGTGGGGAGGGTCCAGGAGTTGGAGTGTGTCCGGATTCAGGGACCCAGCAGCCTTTGACGGTGACCATGATGCTGGGGCTGAGTATGGATGCTGGCAGAGTGGCAAGGGCACACTCGCCTGGGGCTCTGCTTGGAGGGCTGTTTGGGAAGGAAGTACGCTCCTGTGCACACCCAGGCCCAGGCCAGCTGTCAGCCGTGGGTCCTTGGGATGCAGCCCATCTGGCCATGGCCTCCCCCCAGGCCATGGAGGATGCTCTTGTTTTCATAGCGTCCCTGGAAAGGCAGCTGGGATTGAGTAGAACTGATTCACTTTCATTAATTGAAGGATGGACTGTCCATATTTTATACCTGAGGGGTCTGGCCATGGCTGGGCCTTTTCAGGACCACCTGACTTCATGGAGATGCTCAGCCCTGGTGGTCCCTGCCCAGAAAGGGCAGGGCAGAGGGAGGTTTAGCCTGAAGATGGTGGTCACGTAGCGTTCATTAATTCACCCGACAAACACGGGGCCCGGTTCTAAGCTGGCTCTGTCTTGGGAGAGGGGAACACATTGAGGACCACTGAGGCAAAAATCCCTGCCCCCCGGGGGGTCATGTTGCCCAAGGGGAGACAAACCGCAGACGATATAGGCAAGTGAAATCAACAGGCGGTCCCAGGGTGGTAACAGCTAAGGTAGAAGCTGAGCTGCAAGCAGGGCTAGGAAGTGTCGAGCTGGGGACCAGACCAGACCTGACCTCACTGGGAGGTGACATGGGGATGGAGGTCCACAGGAAGAAGGGACCCTAGCAGAGGCCTGGGTCAGTGAGATGAGGGTGAGGACAGATAGGGTGAGGTGGAGCCATGGAGGAAGCAAGACCAAGACCCGGGTTGGTGGTGCCTACTGCACTGGTCCCAGTGAGCCAGGGGGCTGGCTTGTGACGCACTTCCGCTGCCGGGATTCGTTTTTGAGGTTGCTGGGGCCATTTCCCAGACAAGGAGATTAAGGCAGAGGAAGGAGCATGAAGGGCTGGACTGCTCCCCCCATCCCCCCAGGGTGTGGTGAGATGGGGCTGGCCCAGCCCTGACTCAGGGCTCTGCACAAACCGTCTGTGCACACGTGAGTGTGTCCACAGACACACGCCTACAACACACACTGTGCCTAGAGGTCTGGCGGTGATGGTGAGGTCACAAGTGCCCAGGCTGAGCGAGTACTTCCCTGGTGCCCTCCATCCTCCCGGCAGAGACCTTGGCGGGCTCCCCACCGCCCGGCATCCTGGCGCCCCTGCGCCCTCGCTCTCATGGCCTCAGCAGCAGGAATCAGCTAATTTACCCGGCCCCCAGCTTTCTAATCAAAAAGAAATTTGATGAGGGAAACTATAAGAAAACAGCAGAGAGTGGCTAAGATGCTTATTCGGGGAAAGTAAATCAGCCGTATCCGACAGAGAAATCTCAGTGCGTCTTAGGAGGAGGATTTGCAAAAAGAAAACAATGAAACACATTTTAAGAGGCAACCTAGAAACGCAGAAAGACATGCCCAGTGGGAGGAAGAGGTTTTAAAGCCCCCATCCTTGGCGGTGCAGCCATCAAGCCGACCCTTCTCCTGCACTGTCAGTGGTCCTGCTGAGGACCCTGGAGGTGGGAGCATCCATTCAGGAATGGGACACGGAGGCAGAGGCCATGGACTGGTGGAGTCAGGCCTTGAACTCCACCAGCGGGTGTGAGGGTCAGGAACACAGGCCCTGGAGCCTGCTTCTGCCTGGGCTGGACTCCCGGCTTCATTGCCTACTGGCTGTGTGACCTTGGGCCAGTTACTGAACCTCTCTGGTTCCTGTTTCCGCCTCTATGAAATGGGGTGATAATGGTGCCTCCCTCAAGGTGGTTGTGGAGGGTGAGGAGTGAAGCCAGGCAGAGCTCTCGGGGCAGTGCCCCTGCAGGGGCAGGTGGGAAGCCCTCGGTAGGTGATCGCTGGTCACTGTCCTTGGATGACCAGCATGCCTGGGTATGTGGCTGGGCTTATGTGCAGTCACAGCTCTGAAGTGGGTTGGTGGGAGCAGATAGTTCCCAGACCTGGGTGTGGGGCAGGCAGAGGGAGGGGCATGTGGAGACCCTGCTCTGACTGCCCACTTCAGGTCGTTTTGGGTTGGGGGGACGGCGATGGGATGGCATCTCAGCTCTGCATGGATGGGGCACCTGTGAGACGTGGTGCTCACCCCTCCTGGGCTCTCACAGGTTGCCATGTGTGGCCAGTGATGTCCCAGGAAGCTGAGATCTGCCGTACAACTGTCAGCAGGTGTCCCCCAGCCAGGCCAGAGGAGGGGCTGCAGTCCCATCCTGTCCCAGAGAGGGGACACGCACCAGCACACCAACAGCCTCTACGGCTGTTCCCGGAGATGTCATTCACGCACAGTCCAGCAATTTCCAAGTCCCTCCGACCCAAGGCATCCATGTTTGGGAACCTGGCATGAACTGCCTTCTCCTGCCCATGTCCGGGCCCTGAGGTCAGTGGCCCAGTATGATCACCATCTTGGACGGGGTCTTCCTCTTGGACTTGGACAGGGCTGACCAGTGGGCCCAGCCCCAGCCAACAGGCATCAGCATTGAGTCTGGAAACTCAGGCCGAGTGCACCTGTCTTCCTGGGGCGATGGCTGGGGCCCAGGAAACTTAACCTAAGAGCTCAGGTGTGCCTTCTCAGAAAAGAGTGCCCACTCAGGTCTCTTAACCCAGGCCTGGGCACCCCTCTTCCTCCAGAGGAATTCATCTGAAAGTGACCACTGGGTCTCTCCAGGCCAGGCCTCAACTGAAACACTCATGTGTGTGTCCCATGAATGTTTCAGCACCTACTGTGTGCTAGCCCTGCGGGTGGTGGGTGATGAGAGCACCCATCGGCCACCCAGGATAGCCACGTGTGAGGAAGGCACCAGAAAACGTGTCCCTGGGCCCAGTCAGTTTCTTCCTTCTGGAAACTTGGCTGAATGTGGGCTGGTCCACAGTTGATATGAAAGTGCTGGTTGAAAGTACACATACACGAAAGGAATTTCTTTCATTCCTGTGTCACGCTTTATCTTATCATTTTTCTTCCTTAGTTTTTCAATGAATTATCAAGCAAGAGAGTCAACGCTGGGGAGATACACACAGGTGTCCCGAGTTGGACCTGTTCATTAAAATGCAGAATTCCGGAGCTAGCCTTGCCTTTGGCCTGATTTCCACACAGCTCAGCGCTCCCATGGGGCCTTCCCAGGGGTGGACGGGTCAGGGGCCTGGGGGTAGGAGCTCCCCTGGGGCCGCCCAAGTCCCTCGGTGGGTGTGAGCCCCCTGCGTGGCGCCATCTCTCAGATTCTGGGGCTCTGAGTGTTCGGAGGGGGCATTCCGCACCCCCAGCTACGTGGGTCAGGCCTTGGGGCCTGAGACTGCAGCAGCCTCGGTGGAGGAACGTGGCCGGTTGGTTCCATTTGCCTTCCTTTGGGGTGCGGGGCTGAGAGGAGCATATGGAAAACAGGATCTGCTGAGCTCTTCCCACCGGCCCCAGGACTGTGCTTCCTTTGGACGAGAGGAGGGATGGCCTTTGGGATGAAGTGAGCCTAGGCGAGTGGCTGCCCGGCTCCTGGGTTTCACCCGAAAAGGTGGGGCTGGAGGTGCGGGTGCCCCATCTCCTGTTCCCTGGGACAGGCACTTCAACACACTTTCCGGGTGCCTGCTCTTCATTCAGTGCATCGCCTGAGATTCCAGAGCACCCACTGGCGTCCTACGAGGACTGTGGGCACTGGAACCGGCAGGCAGGAGGCCCTGCCCCGTGGCCTGGACCAGCCTGTGCCAGGGCCCTGGCCAGGCAGCCCCTGACCTCCTGCTCAGCCCTTACCACTGCTGCCTTGGTCTCCTTCCCCCAGTGCTGCCCTTCCCAGAGGCCCAGAACCTTCTCCTCACTGATGAAACACAGAATTGTTTTTTAGTTAAAAAAAAGTATATAGGAGACTTTTCTCTTGGGCTTTCTAATTTTTTAAATTTTTATTGATTGATTGATTGATTGATTGATTGATTGATTTATGGCCGTGCAGTGCGGCTTGCGGGATATTAGTTCCCTGACCAGGGATTGAACCTGGGCCACAGGCAGTGAAAGTGCAGAGTCCTAACCACTGGACCACCAGGGAATCACCTCTAATTTTTAACTTTTTATTAAAAAATTGCATGTATACAAGAGAAGGCACAGATTCTAAGTGTTCAGCTCAGTGAAGATCCACAAACCGAGCCAGCACACAGATCCAGACAGAGTATCAATTCCAGGCAGCCCCCAGTGCACCTTCCGGCCACCCTTGCCCCAACCCCTGCCTGGAACTGGACTGTTTCGTGTCTGGCTTCCAAGTTGCAATATTGCGCCTATGAGATCCATCCATGCTGCTGGGCGGGTCCTCATTTCTGTGCAGAATCTGTTGGGTGAATTCACAATTTATTAATCTAGTCTACCCTCGTGGGCATTTGACTCATGTCCAGTTTGGGGCTGGCATGGACGGTGCTGCTCCGAACGTTCCTGTGCACATCTAGGGGCGCGTGTTTCCCCATCTCTGCTGGATATTCTCAAGGAGCGGAATTGCGGGGGTCAGCGGGCAGACGTCCAGTAGATGCCGGATTTCCACGGCACATGGAAATTCCCATGGTGTTTGTACCAGTCCTCACTCAGCAGTGTTTGGAGAGTTCTGGTTGCTCCACATGTGCTTTGTTTGGAGGAGGCTATGTTTTATCCTGGCGTAATTTCAAACTTAGAGAACCATTGCAAAAATAGAGCAAGGAACTGCTGGCCACCCGTCACTGAGGCATGTTTGCCCCATTGGCTTTGTGGTTTCCCCTGCCCGCTTTCCTCTCATCCACCCATCCGTCCTCATGCATTTATATGTACAGATACTTTTTTCCTAACCTGTTGAGAGTATGGAGACGTCGTGGCCCATTACAACCAACTACCAGTGTGTTTCCTGAGGACAAGCACATTTTCTCAGATAATCACAGTGCATTTATCAACATCAAGGACTGTAACGTTGACACAGCGCTATTGTTTAACCTGTAGCCCATGTTCAAACTGCACAGTGGCCCCAGGTCTGCTGTGTCCGTGTCCCAGCTCCAGGGTCACGGGCTGTGCATGCTCGCCACGGCTCCTCGGTCAGCTTTCATGTGTCTTTTGTGACACCGGAGTCCAGGCGGGTTATTTTGCAGAAAGCCCTCCCCTTGGGTCTGCCCGGGTTTCCTCGCAGGCAGATGTGGCAGGATCCCTGTGTGCCACGTGAGGAGGGTGGTTGTGTGCCGGCACAGTACTGCTGGTCTGGGGTCACTTGCTGAAGATCTGCCTGTTTCTTCCTCTGTGAAGTTACTGTTTCTTTTTGTAATTAATAATATTTAGAAAGGTACTTTGAGAGTATGTAACTATTCTGTTCTCACCAAATGTTTATCCACTGTTAGCATCACTGATCATTTGCTAACCCCATCTTTCCTCTGTATTTATGTTGGAGTTGACGGGGCCTTCCCGGCAGGTGAAGTAGGTCATCTCATCCTCACGGGCACAGGGAGAAGGCTGGTGATGTGGGCAGAGTTCCTCTTACTCTGTTAGAAGAGGGAAAATAAGAAGATCCTAAGGGCAGACGGGCCACACCATGTCTATTTTGCTTTACTTTCATGTGCATATTCGGCAATTGTGTACTGAGCCCCTACTATGGGCTCAGTGCTGCTGTTCTAAGTACTGGGGACATTTGAATGAATGAAACAGACAGAAAAACCCCATGTTCCTGGAACTAGTGGGAAGAAGCAGAAATTAAACAGCAGTTATAATATATAAGGAGGTGTTGTAAGATGGAAAGAGGTGATGAGTGAGAGAGAGGGAAATTACATGGCGGGGGGTCAGAGCGGGGGTGATCAGTGATTCAACAATATCAGGGTCAAACCTTGAGAAGGTGTGGCTGAGAACCAGGTGGGTGTCTGGGGAAAGCATGCTCCAGAGGGACTGTGCAAAGTCCCCGTGGCAGGTGGGTACAGGAACAACCAGGAGACTACGCCGGTCAGGAAGAGTTGGAGGTCGCTGCAGTGACCCAGGTGAGATCCAGTTGAGGGTCTGAGTGGCAGGGGTGGGTGGCGGCCGTGCCAACAGGATGTGCTGCCGGTTTGAATGTGAAACGTGAGTGGGAGGAGCCAGGGACCAGCCACATGTTTGACCTGAGCAGCTGGGAGCTGGTCTGGGGGAGGCGGATCCAGGCAGGCACACCTGTCGGACTGTTGTTGTGACATCCAGGTGAGAGGCAGGTGCCTGACCCAGGGCATGGCGTGGAGGACAGGGAAGGGACACTGAGGATGGGAACTTCGCCCAGGGTGGTGAGACAGGGGAGGAGGGGATGGTGGGAGGCCTTCCTCCCAGGAGGAGATGGGTGGGTTGGGGGACGGCAAATGGTGACCTCTGGATGGAGGTGACGAGGGTGAGAGCGGCTTTGGGACAGGCAGTCGGGGCTCAGCGGGGAGGTCCAGGCCGGCATGAAAGTGTGGGCTTCGCAGCCTCTGGGTGGTCTTTGACGTTCCGAGGTTGAGAATACCAGGCAAATGGTGGAGAGGAGCCACGGTTGATGGGGGAGGGGGGCGTGGAAGGGATCTGAAGATTTCGACTGTGGCATGGCTGCACTTCCGCCCAGCTCTCTAGACCACCTCCCAGTAGGACCCGATTTCTCTCCTCGGAACCCAGCCTGCGGCATCCTCTCCATCCTTCCCTGTGTTAGTTTCCTGGGCTGCATAACAAAGCAAGCTGGGGGCTTGAGCGACAGAAGTTTATTGTCTTCAGTTGTGGAGGCCAGAAGGCCAAGATCAGGGTGTCTGCAAGGTTGGTTCCTTCTGAGGCTGTGAGGGAGCCTCTGTTCCAGGCCTCTGCCCTGGCCTCTAGGGGGTTTGCTGGCGATCTTTGCTTTCTAGAAGCATCACCCCCATCTCTTCCTCCGTCTTCACATGGCCTCCTCCCTGTGTGCCTGTCTACCCAGATTTCCTTCTTTTTAGGACACCAGTCATATTGGATAGGGGCTCACCCTATTCCAGCATGACCTCGTTTTAACATTTCCTCGGTTGAATTACCTTTGCAGCTTTGTCAAAAACTCAATTGACCATATATGGGTGGCTCCATTTCTGGACTGTCTGTTCTGTCCACGGATCCATATGTCAATTCTCCTGTCTATACCGTACTGTCTTGATTATAGTAGACCTTGAAAGCAAGCTGTATAAGTCCTCTAAAGTTCTTCTTTTGTAAAATCGTTTTGTCTATTCTACGGCTATTGCCATTTCCATATGTAGGATTGTGGGATTGCCGTCCTGCCCACGGCGTTGTGTAGGGCCTACCTGCGCCAGGTGCTGTGCTGAGCCCGCCCAGGTACGCCCCTGGGTAGTCCTCCCCGCAGCCTGGAGGGAGGCATGTGCCTGCCCCATTTCAAGGTGAGATCTGGTGGTTTAAGAACCTGCAGGTCACAGAGACAGCTGGGTCCAGGGTTTGCACCAGGCAGCCACCCTCTGAGTCCCCAGGCCCCGCGGCCTTGGCTCCCTGGGGCCCCTCTGCCTTCCTCCTCTCTCCACACACTGGGTTCTTTGGATCCCGTGGCAGCCGGGGGAGCGGAGCAGAGATTAGGGTTATCCTGGTCTTCCTGCTGAGGAAACCGGGGCTGAACGCTCCCAGGCATGGGCCCCAGTCTTCCTGGTCCAGGTCATTCTCTCCTTCTTCCATCCAGAAGGGCCTGGCAGGGAGCTGGGGAGCCATGGGAGCTACTGAACAGAGTCGGGCCTTGCTCTGGGGGTGGGGTTGGGCTAGACAGGTCCGGGCTCTGCTGGGAGACTGGCTGGCTGGGCGCACACAGGCCCTGCTCACCAGGGCACGGCCAGAAGACCCCTCCTTAGAGGGGAGGCCGAGGCACTTCCTCTACTGGTGGAAGGGCCACCAGCCACTGTCCCTGCCCCCTCCCAAGCAGCCCCGATGCTGCAGGAGGAGCTTCCCTTTCGTTGTGGGAGGAGAGGGAGGGTCTGTGAAACAACTGACGAGCCTGGATGGAGATGCCTGGCTGAGAGCCCCCTTTCTGGGCCCCTAGAGGGGCTGTCAGATGGACAGTTCTCACTGTTGGGGCCTGACGTCCCCAGGGCTCCAGCTCATGGGACCCACCTCATAGTGCCTTGTCCTCCCCTTGATTGGTCACTTAGGACACGCAGGGCCCCGTGCTAGCTGTTCACCCCTTGAATACGGTCACCGCTTCTCCAGGACGACCTTGTGGGGCAGTATCGCAGTGTCCATTCTCACCCATTTCACAGATGGGAAAACTGAGGCTTGGAGAGGTCAAACCACTCTCCTCAGGTTCAGCCATCATCTTGGATCCTGTCACTTCTAATTTGTTTGTTAATCCCATCTTGGAAAATGTTCTATTTTTCATGGAGGGGTAGAGGCACAGTTGACAAGTAAATGATTCCACATGTTGGGAATGTGGACTTCAAACCATGGCAGTCGGAGCCAGCATCTGGGGTCCTCCTGGCTCCACATCCAGGGAAGCAGGCTCAGGACAGGAATCCCGGCTTCTACCACCTGCCAGGAAGACGCTGCTGTCATCAAAGATGGATCCTAACATTAAAACATTGCAGTTATGAAACAGTTCAGGCCATGGGAAACCAAGTCACTGACCCCTGTATGTCCGTGGACATTAGGCAGATGTTAACGTCTTGTATACGTGTTGCAGATTGTTGAGAGCAGTGAAGCATTGCAGACACAGCCAAGGCATTCCGTCCCCCGCCCACGTGACCCCTGCACTCACTCTGATGTGTTCCATCCTCACCCGTGTTTTCATGGTTTCACCACATCTGTCTGTGTCCATAAACAAAGGATGCCGTTGCGTCGTGCGCCTTAAATCTGCACAAGTGGTCCCACGCTGGATGTCTCTGCCTGTGGCTTGTTCTTCTTCACTCAGTGCTGTGTTTATGAAATGGATCCCTGTTGATAGGTGGGATTCCGTTGTATGGATAACCCACAGTCGATCTGTTTCCTTTCAGGGGGACACTGTGTTTTGTTCCTCCCACTTTTTTTGCTATTTTGGCCAGTTCCACAGCCAACAGCGTTGTGTGGGTCTCCTGGCACACCTGTGTGGGGAGCCAGCCAGGATCGTAGGTGTGGTCCTCTGGAGGTGGACTGCTGCTCGGAGCACAGAGCATCTCCTGAGTCACTGGATGTGGCCAACGTGTGCTCCAGAGCCCTGTGCCAGCCCGGCAGAGACAAAGATTGGACTTCCAGTTCATGTATTCAAAGGAAGATTTTTGCTTGCCTCCCTCCCTTCCCCCCTTGCTTCCTTCCTTCCCTTGACCCCTTCCCGGCACCTGCACAATGGTGCCGCGTAGAATTCATACAGACTGACCAGGATGCAAATCCTTGCTTTGCCACCCACTGGTGGGTGAACTGGGGCAAGTTTCCACGTGGTGCTGTGCCTCTGTCTCTTGCCTGTAAGTAAGGTGGGGTGATAATTCCCCCTGGGACCCGGAGTCTCGCTCAGATGGGTGATGCGTAGGGCACGGCTTTCAGTAGATGTTGGCGGTGTCATTTGTTCGTTCATTGATTCATCCATCCATCCATCCATCTACTCCCTGAGGCTTCATTGCTCACGTTGGGGGGCTGGCTGCCCGCCAGTCTCCCTGGAGCCTCCTGCACATCCCCTCCCCCCGCTGGGCCCCGAGGTCAAGCTTCTCAGGTGGATTCTGTGTTGTCTCTGGCGGTCTTTGGCCTGGAAAATCACTCCAGTTTTCCAGGAATCTGACGGTCTCCTCCCTGTGGAGTTTCGACAGCCAGAAATTCCGCCACGCCCAGAGGTCCCAAGGGAGCCGCCCCTTCTCCCCCAGAGGGGCCTCTGTGAGGGAGGCACCTGGGGCCAGGCAGAGGGGTGGGACCTGGGGAAACATCTGGAAATTCTTGATCCTTGAAATTCCTTAAACAAACACCATTTGCTCTTCGTTTTACCCTTCAAACAACCTGAAGAATAGGGCCCACGGGACGCACTGGGGGGCTGCATCTTCCTGCTCGTGGTGATGGAGGGTCTCACATGGATGTGGGTGGGGCCTGCAGAGCCATGAATCTGGGCTCTGGTTCCCGGCCTGCGGAGCAGCTGTGACCGCAGGCCTCTCTGCCCTCCCTGGCCTCTGTTTTCTCATCTGTGTCTGGGGGATTTGGCGAAGGGTCTTCTCTGACTCGTGAGGTCCGCCTGGTGAAGCTGGGCTCCCCGGTGTCCCGCTGGTGGGTGCCGGACCACCTCCCCAGCCAAGGGGAAGAACTAGAGAAACCGGAGGCACCATGGCTGGAACAGGGGGAGTGGCCCTGGCCTCCCGCTCCCCCGCCCTTGCCTGGGACCCTGCGGTTCCCAGCAGGGTCGGGCTTCATTAACAAGGCTTCAGCTGAGACAATCTCCTCTTCATTCCTGCTCAGAAGCAGCCTGGTTCTTGCACACCAAGCTCTCCCGCACCACGTGAGGGGCCCCCAGCGCCCCCACAGCTAGTTACACAAGCTGGAGGCCCTGTACCCAGCTGGGTAGCGCTCACCACATTTGCAAGCTGTTTGCTTAATGATCCAATCCATCGCCGCTCTTCCCAACACATGCGGCCCCATCATGCAGGGCTCTCCTCTCGGGTGTCCAGTACCTGGAGGGGGCCCGGTACCTGGGAGGTGTTCATCAGCCACAGAACGAGTGAGTGAATGAATGAATGAATGAATGACCAGGTGAGTAGGTGAATGAATGAAGTGACCTGGGCCCAGACCCAGGTCTCAGCAGGAGATGTAGCCTGGCCTGGCGGCTGGGAGGCTCCACCACAGACCAGCCTGGAGCCCCGAGGCCAAGCCACGGCCCACACTGGGCCTCAGTTTACCCTTAAGGCACAGGGAAGGTAGTTTCCAGATTCTACCCTCTCACAAATAGCCACAGGGCACCCCTGTGTGGGACCCACCATGGAGCGTTAGGAATCCCCAGCCCCCAGGTCCCCACCCCTTAGAGTACAGGCCGGGCTCTGAGATGTGGATGGCTAAGTGGTGCACACAGCTGCTGTGACCAGGCTGGGTCGGGACGAGCCTGGATGGCCCCTGAGGGGAGCTTGGGCTTTGTCTCCAGGGCAGTGGGAGCCACGGAGGGGCTGAAGGCAGGAGCAGGTGGGGTTGGCCTTGTGAGTCCCAGGCCCAACCTCTGCAGGAGTGCAGGGCGTGAGGGGACCAGACCAAGGAATGGAGCCCAGAGGGGTGGCCCACCAGCCCAGCTGACCGGCAGAGGGGAGGCCGTGAGGCCCCTCGGCTTCTCTCAGCTCCCTCTCCTTCTCTCTGTCTTCCTTCCCTCCTTGCGTGGCCTCAGGAGAACCCCGATCCCTCTGAGCTTCCGTTTCTTCAGAGGCAGGTTTGTGGCAGGGAGGAAGTAAAGTAGAACAGGTCAAATGCCTGGCACAGAACCTGGGAAAAGCGGCCAGCCAGTTCTCCTCTGGGTTTACCTGGTGCTGGCCCCGCTGACCAGCGCCCCCTTCATCCTTGCAGCTGCCTTGTGCCGTGGTGATGTTATTAGCCCCATTTTACAGGTGAAGATACTGAGGCCTGGGAAGCAGGTGACTTTCTGGCAGAGCTGGAATTCAGAGTCTGTCTCCTGACTCGGATTGTTTTCCTCTCTCCTCCCGCTCTCTGCTCTGAACAACCAGTGGGTTTTAATCAAGGCCCCTGGTCACACTGGGCCTCACTCTCCTCATGTGTAAATGGGGCCAATGTGCTCCTTGCAGGGCGTTTGTGGGAAGCCCAGAGTCTGGCCTACCGCAGGCCCTGGCCAGATGGTCAGCCCAGGTGTCCCCCAACACACAGGCAGCCCCCTCAGAACTCCCCTTCTGGGGCCAGAGTCAGCCCAGACCAGCTGGTTTGACCTTTGGTTTGCCTAAACTGATTCCTCCTGCATCTTAGTTATCCCAAGTCCTAGGAATTGGGACACAAAGCGTGCTTTCCCAGGAAGCTCAAGGCTTCTCAAGGGACAGCAAAAGGAGATGCTCTGTTTCTAGTTGGGCCCCGAGGAACAAGGTGTCTAAGCTTCCCCCCACCCCCCAGAACCGCCAGGTAGGAATTCCTTGTGTCCTCTGGACATGTAGGTAGCCTCAGTGGCAGACAGGTCATTGGATCAATTTTCCCCTTTGCTCACACCCCCGCCTCCCTCAGGTTGGCATGTACCACCTCCCTTTCCTCTCCCCAAGGAGCCAGCAGCATGGCAGCAAGGATTGAAGGGCAGGTGACAAGGTGAGCCATTCTCCCCCTCAGGGCGGAGAACATTCCAAGCCAGAAGGTGGGGCTTGGGGTGGGCCGTTGGGGGTGGGGAATGGGCACAGGTCCTAGAGAGAGCTGAACTGGGCAGCGTGGCTGGTGTGGGGCCTGTTGAGGGCGCTCTCCTTCCTTCCTTTGGAGAGAAGAGGCTTACCCAGGCATCCATGGGAAGGCCCTGCCACCAGTGCTGTGTGACTCAGCCTCTCTGAGCCTCCCATTTCTCCACCTTAGAGGAACTGGGTGGAAGGTGCCGCCTGCAGGCCCTGCTCTGACAGTCTGCTCCACCCCCCAGAACTTGCCCCTCCCCTCCCCTCCCCTGTCATTCCTGCTCAACTCAGGACCCCTGCGCCCACCCCTTTTTCCCCACCCCCCATGACATCGACACAGCTGAGACCTCACCCACACTCCCCGCCTGGATATCATGGCACCTCCTCCTCCCTCACGAGAGGGGATTCTCCCAAAGCTCTCGGCGTGTGCACACTTGGCCGTGGCATTGGGGGCCCCTCTGGGTTGACCCCAAGAGTCTATTCCTTGGGCTCCTTCTGGCATCTTTTTCTCAACACGCCATGCACCCAGCACTGCTGTGCCTCCATCTGGAAGGCTCCACCCCCCACCCCTGCCTGCCAAAAACTAAAATGCTTTTCTAGGTTCAGCCCAAACAGTGGCCCCACCTGTGCAGTTTCTGACCCAGCCCTGAGCCACACCCCAGACTCCTGGATGGGACATCGAGGTCCTTGAGGGCAGGGCAATGTCACGGCCACCTCTTTATCCTCGGTGCCTAGCCAGTGACTCACTTGCTCGGTGCCTCAGTCTCTGCTTCTGCAAAATGGGTTAATAACAGGCCCTATTTCATAGGATTGCCAGGAGGATGAAATGAGGGAACACAGGTAAAGCAATCAGAGCAGCACCTGATGGTGTAGGCGCTCAGCACACGCACTTCAGGTGCTGCATCATTTTTCTGGGGCCACTACAACAGTATGTAGACTGGGTGGCACAGAAACTTATCTCTTTACAGTCCTGGAGGCTGGAAATCTGAGATCAAGGTGGGAACAGGTTGGTTCTCCTGAGCCCTCTCTCTGTGTCATGTAGACGGATGTCTTCACCTTCTCCCTTTGTCCCCACGTGGTTGTCCCTCTGTGCACGTCTGTGTCCTAATCACCTCTTCTCATAAGGACGCCAGTCAGACTGGATTGGTTCCCACCCTAATGACCTCATTTCATCTTAATCACCTCTTCAACGACCTGATCTCTAATTACAGCCACTTTCTGAAGGGCTGGGGCTTAGGACTTCAACATAATGGATTTTGGTAGGGACACGAGTCAGCCCATCACAGGTGCTCCCTTGCTGTTTGTGAGGTGAATGAATGAATGAGATACTTTCTTTTTTGAAATCAGAGGCACCAAGGAGCTTGTCTCTGTTCTACATTCGGGGCGAGTTACAAATCTGTCTTTACATGTATTTTTTCCACTCTGTTTCCCACCCCTAAGCTTGTGTATGTGGGTGGGAGGGGCCTCCTTGCAGGAGAGAAAGCTTGACAGGAGAGATGCAGCCACTTTAGTTTTGGGGGGGAAGCACTTTTTCCCTGGAGGATTTGGTTTCTGTGACCACAAGCTCCGTCTCCACCTGGGATGTGAAGAGGGAAGCAGGAAGGGAGCTTCTTGCTGCAAATGCTTGGATCTTCGCCGACGTGAATGGAAGACTTTTCAACTCTGGGTCTGCAGAAATGGAGAAACCTGATACCCAGCGGCCCAGACCCGGGGTGCCTGGCCACATCGCCACGCTCACACCTGGTAACGCTGGGCACGGGGCCTCCGACCTCACTGCCCGCTCCCCCCTGGTGTTTCCTGGGTGTTGACCTAGGCTGGCCCCTCCACTGCTCTGTTTCCATTTTGTCCCCGAAGAAGAGAAGGGGTGCCTGCTGCTGAACTGTGGGGTCAGCGTGAAGGCCCAAGCCCTGCGCCCAGCATTTCAGCCCCATGTAGACGCAGTCTTCCAGTCCATCCCTCTCTGTGGCATCCCCAGGCCCTCCCGGGGCCCAACACACAGTAGGTGCTCAACAAGTGTAGCACCTAATAGGTCTGCAGACAGATTTCCTGCCCACCCTGGCCCTCCCCGAGGGCATTTTCTCTTCCCGAGCATCCTGTTTGTTCGGCCTGAATTCTGGCCTCTCATCTCAGCGCGGAGGCCCAGCCAGGGGTGGGGAGGGGACAGCAACACCATGGCCCCAAGCAGCTTTCAGCCAGCAAGCCAGCTAAGTGCCCCGAGTGTCATCCCAAGTGACAGACATGGGCCTGGGGCAGGGGGCCTGACTCAGCAGGGGCTGCACCAAATGCATTTTCCTTTTGTGTGTGTCTACGTGTCTCCGCCTGACATGATTTCTCGGCCTCGGGGAAAGGCCAGGAATGGAGACTGGAAGGTCCCTGGGCTTCAGTTCTGAGCTGACGTGCTCCGGTTGCCTGCTGGGCCTCTGCAGAGAGGGCCTGAGCTCCAGGGCAGGGCAGGGGATCTCTGGCCTGTGGGCTGGGGTGTCTTGGAGAAGGGGATACCCTGAAGCAAACCTGGCCATTGATCTGGGTGGGTGGTACCCTACCCCCCTCGGGGCACCGTGGGTGGCACAGTACTGCTGCGAAAAATCTGAGGGAGGGAAGACCATTTCAGGAAGAGAGGATAGAGACCAGCCTGTGTGAAGGTGGGGGTCCCACGGAAGCCTTGCTGCGGGCAGAGCGTGTGGGGCTGCAGTGCTGGGCTGGTAGGGAAGTTTGAGGTCGGAGGGTGGGAGCTGTGGACAACAGGCGAGGACAAGGCACTGTGGGTACTGGGGAGGTACTGAATGTAGCGCGAGGGAAGGCTGCCTATCGAGCCAGTCTTACACGTTCCCATAGTAGTTCCCCAGCTGTGCTCCCCTGAGCCCTTTGGGGGCCACTGAGCTGAGCAGGATGAGGGGAAGCCAGGTCGAATTCTGCTCATGTCCCTTTTGTCCTCGAGCCAAGCAGCTCACTTTCATCTATTTCATTTCTGATACACGAGCTTCTGGGTAAGACTTTATTTGGGACAAAGAGTCCTACAGCTTAAAAGTTGTTAAAATCCTTTGATAAGCAAGACTGATGTGGTATGATTCCATTTTCACTTATTCATTCATCACATGTGACCTGAGCCTCCTTCCTCCAAGGTTTGGGCTGGGCAATGCTGGGTCAGATGGCCAAGATGTGGTCCTGGCCCAAGGGGAGCCCACCGTCTTGTGGGGCAGCCCCAGGGCTCAGGGCTGGGCCAAGGGGAGCCCCAGCACCAGGACAATGGGCCCTGCCTGGGAGGCTTCTTGGTGGAAGTGATGCTTACCCAAAGCCCTGAAGAATGAGCAGGAGATGGAGGTGGGACTGCATGTACAAAGGCTTGGAGATGGACAGACCAGCCTGCTGGGGGAGGACACAGGTTCTGGCCTGTGGAGTACAGGGTCCAAGTAATGGATTAGTAGGGGGTATATGGAGGGGCTGGCAACGAGTCTGGGGGGGCTCTAAGGCAAAGCCCTGGAAGCTTCTCCACTGTCTAGGCAGTGAGCCTGCTGTTCCTCAGCATTGTCTTGAAAGTGGACGCCCTCCAGGGTCTCACCTCAAGATGTGCAGTGCAGACTGTGTGACATTGGACTGGGCCACACCGGGGTCAGATCCGAGCCTTCCCTTTGCAGTGCCACCTGGCCCCTGGGACAAGGCTCTGTGCTCTGAGTTCCCTGGGGGCAGCTGTCCCACCCTGTCCTGGGGCATCTGACTTCCCAGCATGGCCTCAAATATCCCACCTCTGGATGAGCCTCCCCAGGGCCAGCCCCTTTTCTGTCACCCTCTGGGGCAGTAGAGGGGACAGGACAGGGCTGGGGTATCCAGGGACATGACCTGGCTGGGTTCAAGAGCCTTGGGGCTTGTGAGATGCCAACTGGTCACATCAAGGATATTAGCCAGTGGCCAGCCACTTGGGAAGAAGTGCCGGGGAAGGCCGCCTCTGCCTCTGGGTTGGCGGGGATGGAGGGGGCTGAGCAGCAGCCAGGAACCTGGGCAGAGCAGACAGAGTGGAGGACCATGTCCTCCATCTGTGTCCATGCCACCGCTCGGGGCCGCCACGCAGGGTCTGGTGTCCTCCGCGTCCCAGCTAGTGGGGGGGTGTGGAGGGAGGCCATGATGCTGTGGGGTGCCGGGCGCAGTGCTCAGCACTCCTCCACCTCGTCAGCTGTGACCCGGGGGCCCTGAGGATTCTCCCTCCTGGGTGCTCAGTGAGTTTGGGGGAGGATGGTCTGAGCAGCCTGCTGGGGCGCCAGTGCCCTCTGCTAGCAAGCAGACTCCTGGGCTGGCCCGTGGGAGCCGGGGCAGTGGCATCTTGGGGTCCCCATGCTGAGGAGCACAGTGCCAGAATCCAAGAGGACCTGTGGCACACAATTCCTGTCCTGCATCTCTGCAGCTCGTGAGGGACATGCCGTCCCTGAGGGCCCTCACGTGGCAAGAAGCTTGGCCTAACTCGCCCGACTCTGAGATGGGGATGGACGCTCAAGGGGTCTTGTCTTCTCAGCGTCAGGGAGGCAGGACCAGGACCTCCCGTTCCAGCCCACACACTGGGCTGACCTTGAGCTCCTGCCCATCCCCAGGAGCACGAGGCTCCCCCGCTGGGCTGCCAACATCACTGCCCTCCAGGCCTGGCCCTCCTCCTTGGGGTCCCTACTGCAGGCTGGCATCAGGGGATTGCAGTCATGCCCCCAGCCTGAGTCCCAGCCCGGGGCTGCCCCAGAGGCTCCTTGACTGTACACTGCTCGCCCGGGACCTACCTTTGAGACTGAGACGGATTTTCTTACCTGGATGTCCATGGGGAGTCTGGAGTCTACGCTAACATGTTCCCCAGAGGCCTCTCAGCTGAACCACCAGCTCCCAGAACCTCCCATTGCACGAGGCGAAAGCACTGTTGTCTCTGTGTGGGCGTGCTTGGGAAAGGTCCAACACACGTGCAATTTGTATTTTAGGCCGACTTATCCAGCCTCCTTTGGTCTGTGTCTTATCTGTATTTGGTCTGTATAAAATTGACCAAAAGGAGGACGGGCATGCATCGCAGACGTACAAACACCCAGAGACTCACACAGACCACCTGGTGGGGCCCCGCCCTTTGGAACCGGCACCCTTGTTACCTCACCAGCCTCTCACCCCTCAGGGCATCCGGCCTCAGAGAAGCAGGAGAGATTCCTGAGGAAGGATGAATCTGTACAGACAGTCCTGTTGAAGTTCCCCAGTGGCCTGTCCCCAGCCAGCTTTCCACATCCGTGTTCAGCCAGACGGGAAAGACCACCTCCCATCCCCCTGCCCCCTTGCTCAGCAAACACGCACCGAGCAGGTGCCCAGAAAGACCCTGAGCGGGGAGACCAAGGTCCATGGGCCAGAGACGGCCCTTCCTCCTGGATGTCCAGGGCTCCTTGTCCAGCCCGAATCATTGTTGTGAGTGGGTCCCCGTGTCCAGCAGGGGGTCAAGCACACGCCTTAGTGCTCCTGGGCCTGTTTCAGCAGCAACACTCCTGCTGTGACAGCAGGGACCCCAGGCTCCCCCGTGTGGACCCTTCCGGTGTGTAAAGCGCTCTCTGGGATCCATGCTCCGGTTCTGGCTTCACTGCCATCCTTGATAGGAAACCACCCCCCGCCGTGAGGCTGACCATGCGATTTCAAGGGCTTTTTCTAGGACCCTTTCACCTCAGCGACCCAGAGCTGCCCTCGTTGGACTCCCCCGAGTCAGGCTTATTTGTAAGTGAGCCTCTTCAATCCATCCAACAGGCGTTCATTCATTCAACAAACATCTCCCGTGGGTCTGCTGTGTGCCAGGCACTGCGCTGGGCGCCAGAAGCAAGGAGGACACATGCTTATCACCCCCAGGTTACAGAGGGGGGAACTGAGGCTCGGAGGGGCTCCCTCACATGTCCAGGAAGGTGGAAAGAAAGGCCGGTGGCTCTGGCCTTTGCTTTCTGTCTGCACTGAGCTGCGTGAATATCCTCTCTCCAAAAGCGTGCCCCACCCCCTTCCGCTGGCTTTCCAGAGCAGGGGTGGGTGTTGACACTTCCCACGCTGCATCATTCTTGTCTTTGGAGCCCAGCTTCCCCCCTACCCGGTGGGGGCTGATTAATCACAGACCCCCAGAGGGAGGGAGGCACAGCGCACGCATCCCAGGGCACTTCATGCACTGAATTCCGCCGGGACCCACCTGGGCACTAAGCAGCAGCCCCCAGTCTGTGGCCAGTGCAGTCGCGAGACCCCCATGCACCATCTGAGGCCCAGACGGCTGGGGGCCAGCCCCACCCTTCAGAGCTGCCCCATGGTGGAAAAGCAGCCTGAAGTTGCAGCTTGAATCCCAGACTCCCATAAAGGGTCCGATTTATATTAAATTACATGCGACGTCAAAAGCACTTTTCCCTTTTGGCTTTAACGAGCCCTGTCGTGTCCCCGCATCCACAGCCCTTCGCGGCAATCTGGGCAGCTCAGCGACACAATGAATTTCCGTGTCCGTGGGAACAACCGCAGGCGTGTCGGCATTACATGCGGAGAGCTGTGTAATCGAGATTGGGCAAGATTTCGTTTCTCGTGAGCGGGAATTTGGTGGGAGAGGTAAGACCACTTGGCTGGATGTTCGGATCTGGGAGTAACTGACGCATCCCCCATCCTGCAACCCCCATCCTGGTCCAGCTGATGCTGTATTTTGACTGTGGCCAGCCTCGACCCTGCTAAGAACTCGCCTTGGCCTTCCTGAGGCCTAGGGCGGTGCATTCAGTATACGTGGCTGAGTTATTGAAATGTTTCACGTCCCCATGCTTGAGAAAGGCACCACGTTTCAAGTAAAGACTTTGTTTCTCTCCCCACTCCGCCCCCTCCAGCCTCCTCTTCTCCCTTCTGACCACCTCCCGCCAGGGGAGTGTCAGGAGCGCCCACCCTGAGGCGGAGCTACAGTGTGCAGGGAAGCTTCTGAGGGCCCCACCGACCCCCCCACCCCAGAAATGTCAAAAGAAATCGGAGAGAAGGAGGTAATGTCAGGCCTGAGGACGTGGAGGTTCAATCAGTGGTGTAACCCTTTCTGCAAAGTAAATTATTCATTATTCCCGGGTCCTTAATAAAATAATTACTGCCGTTGTTTTTTTCCCCTACTCTAAAGGGACTTACTTCACGTCTGAATGTGAAAGAAGTGGTTAAAGCCAAGAACTAGGGCCAGTTCTGCGCCCCCTACACCTTGACTTTCTCTGCCTGGATTCAGCCTCACCCACCACCCCTAAGTGGCCTAGCTTCCCCTTGGCCTCTGAGCCGCCGGCCCGGCCATTCCTTCTCTGCATGGTGGCCGCAGACTCTATGTGATCACTAGGAAAAAGGTGGAACATCCAGGGCTTCCCTGGTGACGCAGTGGTTGAGAGTCCGCCTGCCGATGCAGGGGACACGGGTTCGTGCCCCGGTCCGGGAAGATCCCACGTGCCGTGGAGCGGCTGGGCCCACGAGCCATGGCCACTGAGCCTGCGCGTCCGGAGCCTGTGCTCCGCAATGGGAGAGGCTGCGACAGTGAGAGGCTCGCGTACCGCAAAAAAAAAAAAAAAAAAAGGTGGAACGTCCACTACGGAGATGGACTCTAATTCATGAACTAGGATTTTATGGATGTGATGAAACTGTGCTCAGAATAGAAATTTTCAAAGGCAAGATAAAATGTGAAATGGAGTTCTAATAGTTTCACACGCCCGAGGCTCCTACTGGCGACCCCGCTGGTGGAAGAGCTAACCCAGTCAGTGATCAGATGTCTTTGCTGAGGCCCTTCCAGGGCCCGCTGGCCTCCTCTGGGGTCGGAGCCAAAAGCTGGGCAGGGCATTCTGGTTGCAGCGCCCCTACCCCTGCTTAACTCTCCAAACCCCTGCTACCCCAAATGTGGTCTGAGAACCTGCCCACACCTGCCCCGTTGGAGTCCACCTTTGCACAAGACCCTCGGGTGAGTCCGGACTCCCCGCCTGGTGAGCGGCTCTGCTCTAAGGGCCCCAGGGGTCTCTCCTCACCCTGCCCCTGCCAGGCAGCCCCGCCCTCCAGTCCTGGTCACCGGCCCTGGCTGCGTTGTCCATCCAGTCCCACGGCCCGACCCTCCCCAAGTCTCCTCCAATCACAAGCCAGGCCTCTCTCTCTGGAAGCTTCCCTGATGGATGGTCATCCATCTCTAGAACTCTTTTGGGGAGTGAGTGAGTGATCTCTGTCCCCATTACTCACTCACTCTCCACCCCCTTGCCCAGCCCCCAGTCCCCACCGTCCTACTTTCTGAGTTTGACTCCGCCAGGGACCTCATATAAATGGAATCATATTTGACTTTTTGTGACTGGCTTCATTCACTGATCACAGTGTCCTCAAGGTTTCATTCGTGTTGTAGCATGTGACAGGCTTTCCTTCCTTGTTAAGGCTGAATAATATTTCATTGTATGCATAGAGCACATTTTGCTTATCCATACATCAGTGGACACCTGGGTTTCTTCCATGTTTCAGCTATGGTGAACAATGCTGCTATGAACACGAGTGTGCAAATATCTCTTTAAGACCCCACTTTCAATTCTTTTGGGTATATATCCAGGGAATATCTTTCTATTCTCACAAGAGTGCACGAAGGTTCCAGTTTCTCCACATCCTTGCCAGCACTTATTGTTTTCTTTTTTCTTTTTTTTAAAACAGGAGGCATCCTAACAGCAGTGAGGTGGTATCATATTGTGGTTTTGTTTTTCCTTTCCCTGATGATTAGTGATGTCGAGCACTTTTTCGTGTGCTTATTGGCCATTCGTATATATTCTTTGGAGAAATGTCTATTCAAGTCCTTTGTCCATTTTTTAATCAGATTGTTTGTTTTTCTGTTGTTGGAGAACAACACTTGATGGTATATAAAAGGCTATCTACATCCTCGTCTGATTTGCATGGAGACAGGGCAAGAGATTCTGGTTCCCATTTCACAGGTGAGGGCGCCCAGCCAGGGGTGAAGCACCTTGCTTGGGGTCGCACACCTCAGTAAGCTGCAGAGGCTCGGAGCTCAGGGCGCCTTCCTCACATGCACTGGGCCTGGATTCCTCCTGTCTCAGCTGAGTGAGAACCAAGGGGCCATTAGCCCAGTGTCCTCCCCGGGAGGGAGGGGACCTCGCCCTGGCACGAGTACTGGGTGGTGTAAGTGGCAGGTGTTATAGGTTTACCAGATCATTACAGATGGCTGGGATCACCAACAACACCAAATGTGTCCTCAAGACAAGTGGGACCAGCTAGAAATCTCCTAGACTGTGACCCTAACCCTTTGTGGTTTTGGTGTCCATCCCCACCCCTGGTTCTCCTGAATTAGATGCTCAGAGGCTGGGCCTTGGTTGGGGGGAGGGAAGATACGTGAGGGGATCCTGGGGTGTGAGGTTGGTGGTTGAAGCCAAATCTTGACTCTGCCACTTGCTAATGTGGACCCCTCCCAAGCCTCAGTTTCCTCATCTGTGAAGTGGGGCCTCACAAACTCGCAGGAAAGAGGGTTTCCATGTGGAGTGCAGGCAGTAATATGCAAAGCCACTTACAAACAAAGGGAGAGGAATGCACATTTGGTGGATGTGAATAAAGCTGCTTTCTCAGCCTCCTGTTGCTTTGGGATTGTCAGGAAACAGCATGGTGCAGTACAAAGAGGGGGCTTTGGAATGAGAAAATTGTGTGTGCTGGTTAGCTTTTGCTGTGTAACAAACCACTCCCAAATTTGGGGGCTTTAAAAACAACCCTTTCTATAGCTGACCTTGGAGGTTAGCACTCTGGGCTGAGCTCACCCAGGCATCTGCGGTCAGTTGCTGATCAGCTAAGTGGCTCTGTCCCTGGGGAGCAGGCAAGATCGGGCTGCGTGCCTCTCAGATGCAGAATGCAGGTGGAGGAAGAGACTTGCCTTTATGGAGGGGCAGTGATGTCGTGTGGCAAAGGTGCGGGTGTTTTCACGACCTGCCGCACTGTGGTATGAACACTGCACCTGCACTCATGATCAGAATGTGTTGTATTTTCCTAAAGCATCTGTTTTTGTATTTGTAAAGTGGGGTCGTTGACACCCGTCTAGCCAGAGAGATCTGTGGATTACGTCACCGGAGGCTGTGAAAGAGCCCAGTGTTGGGCTTGCATGTACAGGTGGTCGGTTCTGCTCACCAATCCTCCATGGCCAGGCTCTGGGCCAAGGGCTAGAGGCCAGGACGGTTCAGGGAGAGTCCACCTCGTGCTTCCTCCGAGAGAGGAAGAGTGGCAGTGAGCAAAGACACAGGCTTCTGAGCAGGGCACTGAGAACATTCCAGAACATTGCCGTGCTCACTCCTCTTCCCCGGAGGTGGGGTGGGGCACGTTCAGGAAGAGGGGCTTGGATTTTTAATGTTGGTCCTTTGCGGAGACAGCGTGGAGATGGACTTCCTGGGAAGGGCTCCATGAGTCAGTGACACAAAGGTCACCTGGGTTTCCAGGAGGAAAGAGGTGATGCCCAGCCAGCAGCCTGTGTGTTCTCAGAGGGGTGGGTGTGTGTGCCAGGGAGGGTGGCCAAAGTAGCACTTCTGTCGGGCTACCAGCACCAGTTGGACTGTGGCTTCTTGCCAGACAAGCCCAGTCTGACTCTCCCTGTTCTTGATGGCACAAGCTGGGGTCTCATCACTCGGATCCCCGGCTGTCCTGTGGCCTCCAGACGCAGCTCGAGTCTGACAGTCACCGCATCAGGCCCGGCTGTCTCCAGGCCCAAAACTCCGAGGAATAAAAACCAAACCTTCAAGAAAAGCCACAGCACGAGTGCCACGGAGAGGATGCCCGGTGTGACACTCAGAGAGTGTGTTCACTGGCTCCCTCTCTGCTGGCGCCCTATGTTTTCAGGTGAAAACTGTGAAACCACAGGAAGGGCAGGGACTGGCATTTGCTGAGGCTGTACCAGGGGCCAGCTCTCCCACCAGGTGCCCTATGAAGGGCAGGCGGGTGGGGAATATTTGGAGTCAGTTTAGGGCTGTGAGCAAATTAGTTTCATTTGTGAGCCTCAGTTGTTTCACCTGTGGAATGGGGAGAAGGGCAGAACGAGATCTAAAGATGGGCTTGGGGGGCAGGGGTAGGACTAAGAGTGCTGCAGAGTTCTCTGTGCTTCTTCCAGGCTGATTGGTAGGTTGGGGATCCCTGACGTTCAGGAGACCAGGTGACAGCAAGCAGAGCACCTAGCACGTGGTCTACACTCCAGAAATGTTGTGTTGATGATTGGATCCAAATCCTGGGCTCGTGGCCCCACTGGGGAGGCCACGTACATTCTCGGCATGCGTGTGACTGGGGTCTGTTTCCAGGGTGCCCTCTGCTGCCCTGCATGACTTTCTCCAAGGACAGGACTCGGTGACCTCAGGACCCAGCTCTGGGTCTGGCACATAGGAGGAGCTAAATGAATAAGGGAGGTTGGCTGGTCCCTGGTGCCTACTTTGCTTAGCACCTTGCAGCTGCCTGGTGATTGTCCAGTGGATAGATAATGATGGCATGTACCGGGCACTCACTCTGTGCCAGGCACGCTTCTAAGTGCTTCTCATGCAGCACTCACCACCACCCTTCCCGGGAGGTCCTGTTGTCTTTAGCCCTGTTGCACAGGCGAGGAAACTGAGTTGCTGACCTTATATAACCCAGGGAGCGAGGGGCAGGGGTGGGGCCCCCAGGCCAGCTCTGACTGCCACACTGGGGCTGGGGAGCCCTTCTGAGTGAGTGACGGCAGGAATCAACGCGGGCTCCGGGGAATTCAGTCCCACGTTGATAGGATTTGCCACCTGGCCTGTTAGTGGAAAGCAAATGGGGCCCTGATGTCAGAGCCCTAGATCTGAATCCTGGACATATTCCATGTGTCTAGCTTTGGGGGTGGGAGGGGGGACAGTCACTTGGCTTCCCTGGAGCCCCACTCATGTATTTTAAAAAGAGACACCGGCACATAGTAGGTGCTTAGTAAATGTTTCCTTCCCAGAGTGGAGGTGTGAGTTTTATCTGGTCTCCCTGGGTGGGGGGCCCGGCTCAAGGGCCTCTGGGGACAAACCCCGATCCACTCATAAATGCTTTGCTATCTCCCCACGTCCTGTTAAGACAGTAGACATTGGAGCCGGCAAAACAATTTGCTCTTTAACTTTGGGAAAAAGTTAGATCAGTGATTTGTGCTTATTGAATTTGGAAATAGTGGGGAGGAAAGTTGGGTGGATTGGGGGAGACGGCAGTGCCGCTAGTTCGTGCTCCCAGAGCACAGCGCAGCGCATACAGATGGACTGATGAATGCTCAGCAGGAGGCCTGCGCCGCCTGCATACTGATGCGCACCAGACTGGCGTGACGTTGGTTTCCCAGTGGACGCGCTGAGAGCCTAGGTACAGCAGCAGAGAGCAGGATGTGGGGCGGCTGTGATTCCAAACGAGCCACCCTGAACCCCCGTGCCGGCAGGTCTCAGGACGCAGAATGAGAAGCGGCAAGAGGGTCTTATTTCTTGATTTGGCTTTTGGAACCAGTTGTGAATCACAGTATTAATTAATTCGATTATTGCACTCAAGAAGCATGCGTTGAGCATCTCCTCTGTCCAGAAGTAAGTTAAGAGCTGGAGATGTCACAGTGAATGGGATAAATCCTTACAATCCAGAACTTTCCAGTCTAGAGGAGAGAAATGAACCCAGACAGCTTCACTATCATGTGATGTCATAGTGCTGGGATCCAGCCACAGAACCTGCCCAAACCGTCGTGTGTGAGCTGCTGACTAGCTGAGGGGGTCAGAGAAGCCGCCATGGAAGTGGGACGGGTTGGGTCTTTTGTGATGGGCATTGAAGGATGAATAGAAGTTCACTGGGGGGAAAATCGGGTGCTATAGGAGATGGCGCAGCCTGAGCTCAGGGTGCCTGAGGGACTATGGTCTATTCAGGGAAATGGGAGAGGCATGTGGGTAAGGAGTAGGCTGGATGGAATGGAGAGAGAAATAAAGAGAGAGCAGCCGATGAGAGGCCTTGAATGCTGAGGTACATGAGCCGAGGCCGAGTCCTGACCGCAGGGGGAGCCTCAGCAGGATTTTAAGCAGAGGAGGGCTGTGGTTAGATTTGTCATCTGGGAAGGTATGTGTTGCCTCAAGAATGGATTATTTGAGGGTGTTTGTATCCATTCAGTGGTGGTGAGAGGTAGAACTGGGGGGATGCACATTCATAGGGACCCCAAGAAACAGTGTGCTGGGACCACTTCCATTGAAATCAATGAAAAATGAAAAACAGAATGAAAGCCCACCCTAAACTTCCTCCGGTACCCAGACTTTCTGGAACTCCGGCAGGTGTAGGGCCTGGTGCAGAGCAGGGAGGAACCCAAGCGTGCGCCTGGGGAGGGGAGAGGTGGGCAGCCGGTCCCACAGCACCCTGGGCATCCCCTGGCTCCCCCTCACTTCAGGCTGAGGTCCAGGGAGCCCTTGGGGGCTTTGCCCCAGGTCCTGGGGGTCCTGGCCAAGTTACCTGACCTCTCTGTAAAAGGAGGACTAAAAGCGCCCCCTCACAGGACTTTTGCGAAGTTGAAATGAGGCTAGTTTCAGCTTTCCCAGTGTCTGGAATGTTCTCCTACATTTAGCCCCAAAGAGTCCCCAGGGCATAAATATTTAATTTTCGTGGTTGCGATTCTCCTTTGAGCTGCTAATACTCTTTTTCTTTTTAATTTAGCAGAACAGCACAAATCTTGCGGGTTTCTTTACAGTGTAAAATGCGTGGTGATGTGGCTTCATTCTGCAGCCAGGTGGAACATGGGGTCAAGTACAGGGAGGCGGTGAGTCCGCTGGGGGGTGGGGAGCCAGTGGGAGGAGCTGGGCTGCATGACGTGTTCTTGTTTCTGCTGATTTTGATGTTTGTAGTGACACGTCTCCCCTACCCAGAGGGCTGTGCTACAGATGCATTCATCTTTTTTTCAAAGTTTGTTTTTTTCTCCTTTATAAAGACAGAGTCTTTATAGAAAATGTAAGAAATGTTGACAAGAAAAAGATTCACCTTTAATCGCACTTGCCAAAGATAGAGGCTTCGCTCCTTCTAACAGTTATGCATTTTTAAATAGGGCTAATATATGATCTCTGTAGACAAAGATAGAAAACAAGTCAAGCAGAAAGCATGACTTACTAGCAGTGCCTGTTCTGGAACTAAACAGTCACAGGGTCACTGCACGATAGTCCTGAGGATGGGAGGGGTTCTCTCTTGTTCCCATTTTGCAGATGAGGAAAACTGAGATTCAGAGAGGCCAGGGTAGGGCCAGGGCTGGAAGTCAGACTGCAGAGTCCGGTTTGTTAGAAATTAAAACCAAATGGCCCCAAATCTCACTGGTGGGAGACTGCCATTCTCCACGTGGGGAGCCTTCCTCCAGTTATTTTCCATGCACAGGGACATGAAGCCAAACATTGTCTCAGGGTGTTACCTGCTCTAACCAACAACCCCCAACCTGGAGGTGTCTTCCTGGCCTTGCCCAGCCTGGCGTGGCCTGTGGGGTGGGTGGGGCCTTGGGCTCTACTCCCTGTGGTCATTCAGGGACCCAGGCTCCTTCCATCTTGTGGCTCCTCTGCCCTGCTCGAGGTCCTCGAGGTCCTGGGGAAGGGGGCGAGGGTGGGGGACTTAATGGCCCAGTCCAGAGTGGCACCCATCCTCCTGGCCAGGGCTCAGTCACTTGGCCATACCTCATGCAAGGGGGTCTGGGAGATGTGGTCTGGGACTGTGGTGGGGGGGCAGGGGAGGTGGGGGGCAGCTTAGTGAACAGTTTAGGGAAATTGCATCTTCTCTGATACACCTACCCGCCCACCTACACTCACCCCATTTCCCAAAGTGGAATCATGTCTGTAAAATCCCTCTGGCTGCTGGTGGACAAAAGCTTGTGGGGAGAATCTGGAAGCACAGTTCTGGGCAGGGGGCTCTGGGCAGACTCCTGAAGCCATCCCCTGGTGGGGCTGTGGGTCTGGTGAGGCAGACACCCTAGGAGGGCCCAGGACCCTGGCCAGACACCATCACTTGGCTTCTCTTTGGGGTGTGTCTGGACAGAGCGCCGACTGGGAAGGGTCTGAAAGGTGCAGGGGGCACGGGGAACACATGTTGCCTTTTGCTCTGGAGACGTGTGAGGCTTGTGGGTGCCCAAGGCTTCATGGATGGATGACATGGTGGCATGGTTTAGTGTCACCCCAGCATCTGGGGTCCCTGCCTCAGCCAGCCTGGCTCCTGTCCAGGTGCCGGCAGCTGCAGCTCTCTGGGCTACATCAGGTGACACAGGCCCCTGGGCATCCGACAACAGTCTGGGTTATCCACAGGGCCTGCGTGCTGATGTTAGAAGCTGCCAAGTGTGGCCGAGTGACTTGTCACCCCACACTGCCACCATCATCTGCATGGACCTTGCCAGGGATGACAACAGCAGACTGGGATTTTCCCCCAGGAACATTTGGATGCATCATTCTTTTTTTCTCAACCCCCTGAGATGAGGAGACCACCACACCCTGGCTGCCATGGCCTCGGGACCTTTGCCAGCACAGGGACCCTTGAGCATCCTCCCTGGGTGACTCCATCACTTGGCTGTCTGTCCCACTAATGGGGCCCTGGCTGCTCCAGCCCAGTGGTGCTCAACATTGGAGATGCCTACAGAGTTCGTTAAGGGTGGGCTCCTGTCTAAGTCTCCGCCCTCCTGGCTTCAGAAGCGAGTCTGTGCCCCTCATGCTACCCCCACCCAGCTTCCACGCCTGACTCCATCTCAACCGCAGGGCATGGATCTCTGTCCCCAGATAACTCTGTCACCCTCTTGTGAACATGCTCCAGTTCCGTTTCTCCCCAGTCACTGGTCACGAGGCTTGTGTGTGAATAGCCCAGGTCCCAGTGGGATGACCCACACTCCTTCTAGCTACAGAGCTGTGTCTGTTAACGTAGCCTCGGGTTGCAGCCCTGTGTACGGTGGCCAAGTCCTGCACTGCATTGCACTGGCCTCACTGCCCCATGGCGCCCAAAGCCTTTTGCGCATGGCTGTCCCTAAACTGCTTTATCTCCCTCATCTGCATCCCAGTCATGTCAGTATCCCTGGGACCAGCCTGGGGACTGGAATAGAGCAGGTGTTCCAGAACGACTTTAGGAGTCTGCTCTGCAAAAAGGCCATGTATAAGCATCACGGGTTGGAGTTACCCTATGCCCATGTGAGAGCCGGAGCGGCCTCATGGTTCTGGATGCAGGGGTGGGGGGCACTTGGGAAGGTTTGTGGAATGCAGGAATGCATGAATACACGAATGAATGAATGCATGAATGAACGTACACAACACAAGAGCACGGCCTTGCTTTTCTCCTCACCCAACTTCATCTTCCTCAGTTGAAATGCACTGCCTAGTCCCAGTTGGTTGTTTGAATTCTAATTGTCTCTTCTACCTTGGGAGATTCTCACTGTCAGCCCTGTGGGGGGATTCGATTAGGGAAAGACAAGACCGTTCCTGGGCATTCAGGAGTTTGGGTCTTGACATCTTCCCCTTCCCATTAAAAGCACCAAATTGGGTGTCAGGCAAACCTGCATCCAAATCCCCACCTCACCATCCCGTGGCTGTGTGACCTTGAGCAATTTGATTAACCTCTCTGAACTACCATGTGTTCATTTGAAAAATAGGGGAAATAAACTGCAGTATCTTGAAGAGTTGTTGTGAGGGCAGATGTGAGAAACAACAAGGAAGCATTCAGCACAGAGTTTGACAATGAATGTTAGACATGGCAGGGATGTCACCGATGATGATGGTGATGGTGACGGCGGTGATGATGGTGAAGGTGATGGTGATGAAGATAATGAAGGTCACAGCAAGGAACTGAAAAGAGGATGACAGAGACAGAGATCACGTGATTAATCTCCTGGATGAGGATTGTTTCTCCTAGAGCTTCAGCACTCTGAGAAGCCACAGCTGGCTTGGCACAGACCATGAGTGTAAACTGTGTGGTTCATGTCTCTTCCCTCGGGCTCCCTGGATGACTCATGGGAGAGCAGGAGGTGATGGATCAGAAGCTCCGGGAAGAATCTTGTTTATCCAGACACATTCTGCTCTCAAAATGCCCGTCTAGTTTGTCGCTTTCTTCCAGCTGCTGAGGGCTGCTGAGTCTCTAGCCAATTGGTCCCCAGTCTCTGGGGATGCTTTAAAAATTACGAGCCTGGACCCCAACCCGCAGAGATTCTGAGTAAATTAGATTGCCGTGGAGCCCTCGTGTCTGTTTAAAAAGCTCCCCAGGTGATCCCATATGCAGCCAAGGCTGAGAACCCTTCAAGGAATTTCATTCTTTCACACTACTGCGCTTTTAAAAAACAATCTCCCACCTGGTGTCTGGCGGGGAGGTGAGAATAGTGTCCCAGCCAGAGTTTGTGATCAGAGAAAGGGAGGCAGCTATTATCAGACAGTGGTCCTCACCATATTGAAAAGAAAAATAGAGGAGGTCAGAGGTCACAAAGGAGGGGGACAGGTGAACTGAAGTCACAGGACCTGGCGGGGGGGCAGTCTTCCCCAGGCAGGTTTGTGGCCAAGGGAAAAACCTTTCCTTCTCCTGGGCCTCATCATCTCTTTTCCCCAAATGAATACATGGGACTCAGATTGGCTAAGGGAGTGGCTCAGGGTCACACAGCAAGTTACCATATCTCTGCATCTACCTTCCCACCCACCCATCCACTCATTCACCACCCATCCATTCATTCTCCCATCCATCTATCCATCCATCCATCCATCCATCCACTTTCCGATTCTCTTATCCATCCACTTTCCCACCCCAGTCTTGTTATAAGAGGAGAAAATGCAGGAGTTCTAGTCTGAGTAGGAGGCACCCTGTGTTCTAGTCCCCTGGGGGCATCCCATTCATTGGCACGTGTGCTCTTTCCTGGCCCGTGGACCAGGCAGTGCTGGGATTTAAAAGGAGACTAAGACAGGGTGCAGCCCTCAAGGGGCTTATACCTGTGTCTGGGAAAGAGCAGACACCAAGTGACAGACACAGCGGGGTGTGATCAGGGTTGTCTGAGATGCACAGCAGAAGGCATCCAGGCAGGGAGCCGGGGCTGGGAGTGAGGCTGGGAGCAGACGGCTTTCAGAAGAGCGGCTCAGGGCTGTGTGGCTCAGGACACAAACCGCAACCTCTCTGGGCCTCCTCTTCCTCAATTGCACACTGAGGTGCTGCCTCGTACTTCACTGGAGCCATCATGAGGGTACATCCCTGGGGTATTCGGAGAGGGCGTGATTATTTTAGGTGCTAATTAAATGGCAGCTGAGCTTTTTAAGTGATTCTGCCTGCACTGATCTCAGAGGTCACCGTAGGTAGGTGGCACCTGAATTAAGTCTCTGGATAGGTTTGCAGAAGGGGCGTCTGGGGGGGAGGGACAGCCTGGGCAGGAAAGAGAAGGCAGGAGTGTTTGGGGCCGTCCTGAGTCCAGAGGGCGGTGGGAGTGGAGGCGCAAGTAGGGGCCGGCTGGACAGGTGCGTGGGCATGCTGTGGTGGCCTTGGCTCGAGCCGGGCGGGAAGTTGGTCTGCCTGGGGCTGAGGGAGCCACAGGATGCTTCAGAGGGAGGGCCTGTTGTCACGTTCCTGGAGAGAGGCTTGGGGACACATGCGCCGGGCTCTGAGCCGGGAGGAGGACCATCAGGGCTGAGCGCTTGAACAGGGCGCCCCGGCCCCTCGGAGCTCCCGAGCCCATGCAGGAGACACAGCCCATTGAAAGAAGAGATACTGATGCTTCACCCCGAGCCCTCGGCTGTGCTCCGTGCCGGGTAGATATTTCAAGTGTGAACATCCACGGCGTCAGCGTGGCGAGTGGAGAAGGCAGGTGACCACGGTGGAGGGGACAAGAGGTGGTGTTTCAGACAGGCGGTCAGGGATTCCCCCCCAGGAGGAGACATTTGAGCTGGCCCTCGATGAGGGAGGCTGTCAGCCCTGGAGGGGCCAAAGGGGAGAGAGTTCCAGGCCAAGGAACAGCTGAGACAAAGGCTGGGGACCTGGGGGCAAATTTCTGTAGCTCTAGGTTGGGGTCCTGCAGGGTCAGAGGCAGCTCGGGAGAGACCTTCTTCAGATTCACGGAGCCCACTTCAGATTCCAGAGAGCAGTTCCATGCCTTCTCCCTTCGTGAGTACGGAGCTTCTGTTCTTCCCCGTGATTATCTTTTCAGTTAAACCCTGGACGCTGCCAGGGCTCCATTCATGAATTCATATGAAAAGCCTCAGACCCGTGGCTGCCACCCGGGCCCTAATTTGTTCTAAATGGCACTTGTAAGTGATCGGACCGGGCTGGGCATCCTGGCCACATCACCGTCACCTTCCTTCTAGGGAAGGGGCAACAGTGCTCCTAGGAGAGGCTTGCTGGGCTCCCTCCCCCACCGTCATGCAGCAAGCAGACCGGGCACCTACAGGAAGCCTGAGTGGGTCTCATCCCCTTGCATGTGTGTGGGTGCTGGGAGGAGGCCGTTCCCCAGGCAGGCATGTGCAGACGAGGCAGGCCCTTGGTGCTGCTGGCCAGGTCAGCAGTGAGGCTCCTTCCTCTGGGTCTAGAAACAAGTCTTGCTTTGCAGAATGACCCTCGATGGGCGGCCTTTACACAAGCTTTGCTGCAGGCCAAGGTCTAAGCTGTGTCGGCCCTGTCCCCTGCCCACGGGTTTCCAGGCCTTGAAACTTAAGGTGTAGGAGCCTGGGCTCTGGTGGAAGACCTGGGCATCTGAGTCTGCTTGGCTCTTCACTAGCTCCCGGACCCTGACGGCTGGGGTTCCATTTCCTTGTCTACAGAGCAGGGATGAGCATCCCCACCCTGGGTTGCTGGGACACCAGCAGGTAGCCCAGGGCACACAAGGATTCTCCTGCTGCCACTGCTGTTTCCGGCGCCCCCTGGGCTGGCTGCTGGCAGCAGAGGGGCCTCGGACACATGTCCAGAGAGCCCGCAACCTACAGGGGATGGACAGGCCCAGGATGTGCTGGGACAGAGGGAAGGGCCGGTGGCTGGCTGCACAGAGGGACCTCCCTCACCTGCTGGTTGGGGAAGATTCAGGGAAGGGGTTAGGAGGGGATGTGGCCAAGTGGGAATTCACTGGGTGGGGAAGGGTCAAGGAGAGGGGGCTGAGCTAGGTGGGCTCCCCGCCTTAGGGAGACGAGGGGACGTGGAGCCTCCAGAGAGCCCACACTGGGTTGGGGGGCAGGCATGTGGGAGCAGGTGGCAAGGACGAGCCCAAGTCTCGAAGGACCTTGCACGTTGGTGCCAAACCCAAGTGCTCGGTCGCTGCCCCCCAGGAGGGGCCCGTGAGGGGAGTGAAGGGTGGACAGAGACCCTCCGCCCATCCCTCAGCCCCTCCCCACGTGCGCACACGTCTCGGAAGGAGCCGGGAGCTGTGCGGAGAGGCAGAGAGGGCGTCCGGCCACGCGTCCCGCCGACCCCATTAGGAAAGGGCTCCCTGAGACGGGGCGGGCGGGAATTCATCATGTTTGTAGTTAACATCCCGCTGGGGGGCTCCCGCCCTCTGGAATTGGTTCGATTGGGAAGCGGGACAGGATTAACTTCATCGCCAAAACGTCATCAGCTCAGATTGTGGAGAAAAGCACGACTTGCGTGGGGCGAAAGGGTTAATAAGAAAAGAAACTCTTCCTCCTCGAGACCGTAATTGTCCATTAGCTACTTCGTTTCATTGATTTCTTTCACAAAAATTGTATGAGCCCCTGGCGCGTGTGGTTTTGGACGCTGGACACGGAGGAATTTGCTAAACTTAACACCTTTAGGCTCGCGATGTCAGCCAACCTTTGTTCTGGACATGGATTCTTAATTTTTTGGTATTAAAGTATCTGAAGGAGGAATGTTATTAGGAACGCCAAAGCTAATGAGTAAACATGAAAAACTGTTTCTAGGGCAAATATCCCATCAATAAAACATCAACAGATATGTGTTTGCTAAATGGAGTGTGAGGGACAGGGTCCGCAGCCCCAGGGGAGAGGGGGGAAGGTCTGCTCCATGCTGGGCATACCCAGGTGCAAGGGACAGGGTGTGACCCCCTGGAGCCCAGCGGCCGGTGGGGTGACTCAGATACCTAAAGGGACAACGATGTCCAACAAGGGGATGGGTGTGTCAGGAGGCACATGTGGGGAAGAGCCTGCCTTGACTGGGGCCGGCTTCAGAGATGGGGGTCGACCCGTGGGCTCAGGTTGGGCTGGAGGGTGGCTGCTCCGAGCAGAGGTGACAGCAGGTGCAAAGGTTCAGAGGCGGGGTGCCTGGAACCTTCTAGTAGGTGGGTAGGCGGAAGTCTAGGGGTCATATTATAGGGATCCTGGTGGGATGAGGCTGGAACAAGGGATTGGTTCACAAAGTGCCCTGAATGCACATGTACGTGTGTGCAAGCACGCACGCACACACACACACACACACCCAGCTTCAGGCTTGGACTGCGGTGCCGCGGTTACGGGCCTGGCCCCAGCTTTCGGAAAACAGTACAGTGACTGACTCTCCTCCACTACTCAGGGAGGTCAGGCAGGGGCTCAGCATCTGAAAACACTGATCAGAAGGAGAGACTGTGTCCCTGGCCCTGGGCGCCACTGCCATTTTCACATTCTTGCCCCTCACACAGGGCTAGGACAAAGGACCCTGGCCTCCGTGGCTAGGATCAGGGGCTCTGTGGCTGCCTGGGGGGAGTGAACGGGGCACTGCAGAAGGGCACCGTGCCAACGCCCAGTGGGGAGCAGGCAGGGGCTGAGGGCAGGCTCTGGTGAGCGTCCAGTGGGTTCTCTTTCTTGAGAGGCTCCGCAGGTGGATGGGGCCCAGGCGGCGTGTCAGCCAGGACTCTCCAGAGAAACAAAAGCAATAGGAGATGGATGGGCCGGTAGATAGGTAGATGGATGGATGGATGGATAGACAGATGATAGAAAGATAGATAGATAGCTACACCCATAGGCAAAGCTAGGTTAATAGATTTATTTTAAGGATTTGGTCCCTGTAATTGGGGATTGGTGAGTCAGAAAGCTGTAGGGCAGGTCTGCAGGCTGGACACTCAGGCAGGAGTTTATGGTGCCGTCCTGAGGCAGAATTTCTTTTTTGGGAAACTTGCTCTTAAGGCCTTGAGCAGACTGGATAAGGGACCTCCACAGGATAAAGGATAATCTCCTCACTGACCATAGATGTGAACCACGTCGACACAATACTGAAACAGGAGGCCAGGGACCCTGGTCGGTAACTATACCTTCACAGCAATGCCTGGACGCATGTTTGATGGAGTCACTGGGGCTGTGCCCTTGTCCAGTTGACAATGAACTGTCACAGGTGGCCTGCCACTTTCCCTGACAACAAGCAGTGGGGACATGGACCTGGGGAAAAGCAAAGTGGAAAATGCCCCAGAGAAGCCAGGATGCTGGCCCACGGCACACAGGTCCCCAGGCGGGCCCCTCCTCCCACCCCCGGCCCCTCCCTGCAGAGCTTCATCCAGCACCCACTCCGAGCTTTCACTGCACTGCCCTTGTCCCCGTGACCCTGGTCACGGCTTCACATCCTATTCCCGGGCGTTGGCCTATTGTCCGCTTCCCTTAATGGAAGGGCAGGTTTTCCTCAAGTAGCCAGCTCAGAGAGCCTGCCTTAGGGCTGGGTCAGAGAGACACATACTTGCTTGGCTCTCCTGGCATCTAAAAGAATTCCCTAAGATGCTGTGAACTTACCTGTCTCCTTTTAGCCACGCCAGAACCCCAGCGCCCAGCTGGGGACATAGCTGGGGTGCCGACACCCCTGACGCGAGGCCTCAGGCCACCAGTGGCCACCAAGGGTTGGAAACAGCCCTCAGGGTCCCCTCCGGGCCCTGGGGAGGGGCTCAGCCGGCTGGGTCAGAGGCAGGACTGGTGTTCGGGAGTGAGTCTGTATGAGACATAGTCTTTGGATGAGTCCTTGGGGGCGTCAGTCAGAGCCAAGGCCACTGGGCGATCCTGGTGGCCGTGGGGGAGCTTGTAGGGGAGACGGGTGGTGACCCCTATGGCCCCGCAGGCTGATGGAGGCCCAGGGCTCCCAGCAGGGAGAGCAGAGCGGCTCAGCGAGCAAATCCCTTGTCCGTGCTGGGTGAGGGCTCAGCCAAGTGTGGTTCTGGGCCCCAGGGAGGCTGAGGCTAGGCAGCACCGCTGCCTCCCGTGGGTGACGGTGGAGTGACTGGGGATGACCAAGTGGAGGGGGCTTTTGATCCGGGATACCAGAGAGGCCCCAGTACGCTTCCTCACAGAGTCCCCCCACCCCCGGCAGAGGGTGTAGCCACCACCCTTCCCACAGTGGCACTGGGTGCAGAGGTTCACCGTCAGCTGTGGAGGAGGCCGGCCTGCAGCCGTGTACGTGACCTCGAGCCCTGGGACCCACATCCCTGCCCTTAGGCCCCCAGTCCCAGCCCCCAGGGCCCTCTAGCCCTCAGGTGGATGGGTTCAGGGGCGCAGCGAAGGGGCAGCATGCTAAGCAGCCTGCCTATGAGAGGCTCAGGGCCTTGGCGGCAGGTCAGCCTGTCCTGTGAGCCCTGATTAGTGTGCAGGCATGAATGTCTGCTCAGTGAGGCCGTTTGAGAAGAGCCCCGGTGCATAGTAGGTGTGCAGTAACATGTGAGTAACAAGCAGAAAGAAATGGTGAAAGACTCAGTGATGGCCAAGGAAACTTTGCATCGAGGGCTCCCTCCTGGGTGCTGTGACCAGCCCAGGAGACCTTCCCCCGGCTCTGTGTGACTTGCCCCACCTCCTTGAGGTCTGTGTTGAAATGTCCTTCTGGGTGAGGCCTTCCATGTCCCCTTCTTTAAAACGGCATCCCCGGCCCAGCTGCTACCATCCTTGTCCAGCACTCATCACCCATCCCTTCCCCTCCTCAGCACCGGCCACCTCTGGACCCTGTGATTTAGCTGTTCATTGCATGTCTCCTGTCCTTCCCAGGAGGCAGGGGCTGCGTCTGTCCTGTTCTCTCCCCCGTGTGAGGACCAAACACCTGGCAGGTCCCCAACACACGTGTCAGGGCCTCTCCCTGTGGGGGGACAGGTCCACTCCAGTCACTGCTGCACCCCCAGTGCATGTGCCACAGGGCTTCCCGGCTGTGGGTGCCTGATGACCCTTCGGTCAGTGACCAGGATGTGGAGGAAGTGGTCTGGCGGTCCCCGCTGCCTGTGACCAGTACAGAAGAGACAGGGGGGGGGGCAGGGGCACATGCCAGGTGTGCTTTAGGCACTCAGCCCAGGTGAAGTCCTGCCCCCCTCCCCACAGCTGCTATATAAAACAGAGACAGCCTGCCCCAGCGGACCCAGAGACACCTGGCGGGGACCCGAAGCTCTGAGGCCGGGGCCAGCCACGGGGCTGTGGGGACGGATTAGCCACACTCCCCCGAGGCCACGTGTTGGCCGATGGTGGCCCTGCTGGGGCCTTGGCTTCCCTGTCTGTCGGTGGCTGCTCAGTTAAAGTGGGACTGCATGTGACTGATGCAGAGCAGAGTGGCCCTCGGAGGTGTGCTCTTACTGCCGCTGCTGTGATTCTCCTGGTGGTCCAGCCGCAGGGAAGATGCTGAGCGCCCCGCCCCCCACCTGACCCTGGCTCGGAAGAAAGACCAGTTCATGGGCCCGTCTCGCCAAGGCTCAGCTGTGAGCTGGGGCGTGAGCTCCCTGGAGCTATGTCTGCAGGGAAGAGTACGGAGCCCAGGGTGTCTGCAACCTTGAAAAGAGTCTACACCCGCCGTGGTGATTCCATTCATTTTATTCAGCACACGGGTCTTCACTGCACCCAGACCTCATCCTACCGTCCCCTCCCCTGGGGACATCACAGCACACAGGGGAGCGAGGGCACAGAACGAGTGCCAGGCGGGTGGGCTCTGTGGCCGGGGAGGGACAACACCAGGCACGGGGATTCTGTGAGGCCGCGGTCCTGGAGGCCCGAGCGTCAGGGGCGACCTGGCGAGATTAGAGATGCAGAGTCGGGGCCGGCATCCCCAGCCTGAAGGTTTGGGGAGGTTGGGGGACCTGAGGACGGTCCTGAATGTGAGTTACCGTCGCCATGGCCGGCCTGGTCAGGACCCACCCCTGAGCCCACTGGGGACGCTGAGATGCTGGGTTTCAACATGTGAAAGTTCACTTCGGGCCACGGTTCAGGTGCTTCTCTGGAACCTTAAGGGAAGGGCTTTCCGAGCCCCTGTGGCAGGGAAAGTGCTGTTGGGATACTTGGGTCTTTGTGGGAAAATAGAGTGGGTGCCCCGGGTGGACAGAGCCCAGGCCAGTGTTAGAGACGGTCCGAAGGGAGAAGGGTGTGCACAGTGAAGACGGGAGTGTCAGCAGCCGTGTCACCCGGCTGTGCCCGGGAGTCTTGCTGGATTCCTCCTCTCTCTCCTCCATCAGCTTCTGTTCACACCTCCTTCCCTAAGAACGCACTTTGCGTGTTGCACTAGGGTGCATAGTTCACCCCAAATTCCTGCCCACCCAGAACCTCCAAACGTGACCGTATTTGGAAATGGGGTCCTTGCAGAGGTAACTTAGATGAGACCCCACTGGAGCGAGGTGGGCCCTGAACCCAGTGACTGGGGTCCTGATAAGAAGGGGAGGGGCGCACAGAGGAGACCCAGAGGCTGAGGCCAGGGGACAACGGAGGCAGGTTGGACGGGCGCGTCTACAAGCCAAGGACCACCAGCATCTGGGAGAGGCAGGAAGGACCCTCCCCTGGAGCCTCCGGAGGGAGTGTGGCCCTGGGGACACCTTGATAGACTTGCGGCCCCAGACTGTGAGAGGATAAATGTGTGTCGTTTGAAGCCCCAACGTGTGGCCCTTGGCTGCAGCAGCCTGGCTTGTTGCAGAGGCCGAGCTGTCACGGGCACTGTCACCTGGGTCGGCGCCTGTACCAGGAACCCGGTTTCTTCCTGACATGTGGCCGTTATTGAACTCAATTGTGCTAAACCCCTGACCCCGATGCGAGGGGCAGGCAGTGAGGTCAGCCCGGCCTACTTTTCCTCAATGAATGCACTCCCAACGCTACCCCCAAACCCCGTCCTGTTAGAAAGACTTGCTGGAGGTCCTCCATTGAGAATTTGCCCAAGTGGGATTGCAAAGTGTTCGGTGGTGTGTGCTGGGAGGGGGCTGCCCTGTTCACGGGGTCCGAGGCCGGTGGCCTGGGCTGGTCACACCACGTGGGTAAGTAAGTATTGGTACCATCCCGCCCGGCAGGCCGAGTCGGCTCCCCATCTTTGTCGGGGGAGGGGTGGCCTCAGAAATGGGTCGGCTTGGTTAGAACCTGTTGTTTGATATTCTTGGACGCTGGGTCTGCTTCACTTCGTGTTGGATAGAAGACACTGCCCCACCTTTGCCGTGTCATAGAGTCAGAGATGGCCTTGCCAGGGGGTTACTGGAGCGGGGAGGATGGTGAAAGCATGAGATCGGGGGTGAAGCACGTGCTGGGGGGAGGTGGGCAGGGAGGTAACCCCCAAACCACATGCTCTGCCCTGACCCCCGCCCTTCCTGGGAAAGGTGTGCTGGACCCAGGACTCGGGCTTTGGACCTTGTCTTCTCTTCCTGCCCTGATGCTTTCCTGGAATTGTGGAGGCTGATGTAGCGATCACCTCAGCTAATTCAAAGCCAGCCCTGGGGTAACAAAACTCAAAGTTATCTGCTGGGCAGGAGCCCACAGAGTAATTTAATCTAGTTCAAACAGCACTTTTGGAGTGCCTGTGACATTCCGGGGCTCGCTAGTCCTGGGGAATCCCAACACGGACAAGAGACTTGTCCTCGGTCCTCCAGGAGCTCACAGTCTAGTGAGGGGATGACGCACATGCCAAGAAGTCTTATGCACTGTCACCATGCTTTAGAGTGAGACGTCGTAGAAAAGATGAAAGAGCAATCGATATTGGCCGGGATTGTGTGCTGGGGAGCTTCAGAGAGAACCACAAAGAGGAGGTGACATTTGAGAAGGGTTTTGGGGGATGTGTAGGAGTTTTCCAGGCCAACCTGGAGGACATCATCTTTGGAAACAGAAGACAAAACATGCAGGGGCAGGGAGGCTGGAAAATGCTGGGCCAGCGGTTGGTGTGCTGTTTGGGCGTGGTGGTGGCTGAAGGAGGTGAGGCCTGAATGTCAGGTTGGGGTCACGTTAAGAGAGGCCTGCATTCCTGTGGAGGGAGTTGGAGTTGATCCCAAGGTGGTGAGAAAGTGTGCAAGCTGGAGAGTGACACATGGTCAGGTGGGCAGCCCCAGCGTGGAGGGGTGAGGGCACGCAGGCATCTGGATCCCAGCTCTGACCCGGGTGGGAAGCTCCGAGGTCTGGGCCAGCACTGAATCCTGCGCAGAGCAGGGCAGGATGTGAGAGCTGGTCTGGGTTTGCTGATGCCTGTCCCTGGGATTGAGGGAGGAGGAGCCTAGCCAGGCAGTCACAGGGGTGCGTGGGAGTGACCACGTAATGACAGGCTTATCACAACTTGGACTTGTCCTTTAGCAGGTGTGAAATCAGGTAACTCTGAAGACGGGCACAGAGAATACTGGGCACCGGGGCGGGAAAGGAGGCAAACACGCCACCCATCCTGAGGCCACGGCCAAAGCCAGGATGCCCCGCTGTGACCCCCGCTTCTCTCTCTGTCTCTCTCCTGATGTGTAATCCTGCAGCATCTGGGAGCAGAAAGAGCCGAGGTTGAACCATGGAGCCACACGTCGCGTCCTAGTTAGGGCTCTGCAGGTTGCAAAACAAACTGACTCTAGTAGGAAGTCAGACGCTCCTAAACCCACGGGCAGACAGCCCTGGGGGGCGAGCACCGTGTCCTGCGTGCGGGGGCTTGGAAAGCGGGGTGGGACCTGTCCGCTCTCTCTCCCTCATCAAACGGCTGCTTCTCCCTCTTCCCCTTGGGGAACTAATTCTTCCCGCTGGCCCCCGCATCCGGGCACTCTCGACCTGCCCGCAGATGCCCCGTCCAACATGGCAGCCTTGGACCAAGTGTCCATGTCACGGAGCAGCTCAAGGACTCGCTCGGCCAGCTTCTCCAGACCTAGTTCCAGGTGGGCAGGAAAGAGACTACGACACACTCACCAAGGGCCAGTGTCCAGGCCTGGCACAGCCAGCTGTGGCCAGATGGTCAGGGTCCTGTAGCATGTGCTCACTCGGCTAGAGTCCTCCTTGGGGAGGGGGGGACAGTCTCATCAAGGGGAAAGGACTGGAGAAAATCACGTGCATCTCCGCTGGACTTAGGCGTGGACCTGGAGAGCTCCAAGCCTCAGTTTCTTGTCTGTGAAACACAGGGATGGGTATTTAGAACTCCCTCTTGCGGGGGCTGATGGAGGAAAATGAGATACTCTGTTAAAGCATCAACACAGTGAAAAGCACTTGGAATCCCCTGCATGTCATGTCGGTTTTCTGTCACAGTCCTCCCAACAGTGTGCTGTCCCAGCAGGAAATATTGGGCTGGCCAAAACGTTTGTTCGGGTTTTTCCATAAGACCCGAAAGAATTTTTTTGGCCAACCCAATACAAGCATGGGGTGCTCAAGTAGGGGATGGCCCATCTTTGCCTCCCACCAATTTGCCATATGGCCTCAGGGTTTTCAGCGCCTCTTGTCATTGTATCAGCTGCCCTGCCAGCCTCATGGCTTTGCTAGAAAGGGCCAGTGAACCAAAGTTGAATAGTACCTGGCTCACAGTAAGCCCCTGATGTGTGTGTGCACGTGTGTGTTTTTTTAAATAAATGAGTGAATGAAAGATAAGGCATTTTTGTAACATTTTCCACTAAGATAAATAGGAAAATAACTTTGAGATCAAGTCTAAGCAGAACTTTTTCCACCTGGATTCTTAGAATTTGGGAACTTTGAGATAATCTAATGCAAATCTTTCATCTATCAGAGGTGGGGCTTACAGGGAAGAGAGAGGGGAAACTCACATTTATTGAGCACTTACTACGTGCCAGGTCACAGGCCAACCGCCTCCCGAATATATTCTCTTTTTAGGGGCTGACAGCACCCCTTGTCAGCCCCTTAAAAAAGGGGGTATCACTGAGTCTCCATACCTGGGAAATTGAAACCAAAATGGTTGAAACCCCGCTGACTTAGAAAGTAGCAATTCTGGAAGTCAGAAAGCCGGGCTGTTCTATATCTACAAATGTTATTTCTCAGCTTTTTTTTTTCTTTTTTCCAAGCACTCAGGTGCTTTACCTTTCTTTGCTTTGCCGGTGTTTCCTAGAAGATATCATGCAGTAAAAATCAACATGTGATGAGAGGCATCTTAGAGTTATCTACCCCCGAAGCCCCCATCATCTACTCGCGGGAACTCACCTGCCGCCTGCTGCATCCAAGTGTGTTTTCCAAGGTGACTGATTTAGGTGCGCTGAGAATTATATCTCTGTCTTCCCTACGAAAGGCCACCGCGCCTGTCATCCGGCTCACACACTCCCATATTTCTCAAGTCAGGAACCAAAGTGACCTGTACCGTATCAAGTTTATCTTCTTCATATTTTATGGATTCTCTTTCTGATGGGATATTTTATGGATTCTCTTTCTGATGGGATATTTTATGGATTCTCTTTCTGATGGAGCCAGGACGTAGTGGCCGGCTGGGGATTACGGTAGCATTGCCGTGAGAAGGAATACTATTGCGGCGAAGCCTGCTTTAGTGAGATTTGTGGAACAAACAGGGGTGTGGGCCCCAAAAGGATCTAAAAGGCTTTGGCCAGAAAGCGCTGATGATAATGTGGAAAGAACAGGGTGGCTCGCTCACACCCCCGCGGGGGTTTTCCTCTCCTTTTTTCCACTCTGATCTTACTTAAAAGGAAAAAACAAAATGACGCTATCTTTAAACAAGAATGCTGAGCTGGAAGGGATGTTATAGATTAAATGTCACCTCCTGAGAACCGCCTTCACTGCACCTGACCCTGTCCCTCTGGCCAGTCCCCTCTTCCTTTCTCCTGTGTGTGTGTGTGTGTGTGTGTGTGTGTGTGTGTGTGTGTATTGCCTGCCACCCCTGCTGCAAGGGGGGCCCCTCCCCAAGTGTGGAGCCTGGCTGGCTGGTTCCTGCAGGGGCTGGAGGTGGGTGCTCAAGGGGCATTTTTGTTTTGTTTTGTTTTTTAACATAACAGCCCTGAGACTGCTAGCTTTTTTGTTTGTTTGTTTGTTTGTTTTAAGATTTTTTTTGATGGGGACCATTTTTAAAGTCTTTATTGAATTTGTTCCAGTGTTGCTTCTGTTTTATGTTTGGGTTTTTTGGCCGTGAGGCATGTGGGATCTTAACTCCCCGACCAGGGATTGAACCCACATCCCCTGCATTGGAAGGCCAAGTCTTAACCACTGGACTGTGGACTGCCAGGGAAGTCCCTCAGGGGACATTTCCTGAATGAATGAATGAGCGAGAGCGATGCAGGGCTCTAGCCCCAGGCAGGACCTCCCTGGGGGCGCAGGCTCCCGGAGCATCCTGCCAGAAAGCCGCATACCCTCATTCCCTTTCTGGGGGTCCTCACAGCCCTCCTGAGCCTACCCGCAGTCCTGATCTCCAGGGGAGACCTGCTCGCCCCTTTTATTGCCGTGGACAGTGGGGTCCCACTGTCACATGTTCCAGGTTATGGGGAACACGGCTGCTTTGGGCAGGAAGGGCTCTGGGCAGAGCACCAGGGTCATCCCAGCCCGGAGCCTTGGGGGCTGCCCCCCTGACTTCCCCATCACACGGGGCTCCAGCCTGGCCCTGCAGAGACCCCTTCATCCACAGCAGGCTGGTTCTGCGGACCTCTAAGCCACACCGCCTCCTGTCCGCCTCCTGGGCCCGACGGAAAGCCAGCCGCCTCCTGCGGCTCTTCTCTTAAACGTCCCAGCACCCTCTTTACTTTTCCTCACCATGGAAAACACGAGAGGGGAGACAGAGGTCATGGGGTCGGCTGGCCTCCAGGTCCTACTGATCAGGCCTTGGTGTGGACACAGCAGTGGCAGGGGGGAGCTGGGGCACAGCCGGGGGCTCCAAGGCTGGCTTCTCTGGGGAGGACGGTTTCCATGGGGACGGCTTGTGAGATGGAGGGAGAGGAGGGAGGCGCCTCCGGGAGGGAGCCTGCCCTGGGCTCAGGGGAGCTGGCTTGGGTAAGGCCCGGAGGAGGAGGAGGACGAGATGCTGGCTTGAGAACCTGGGAACTGGAAGAGACAGGAGTGAGGCTCGGAGCTGGGCGTCAGGTGGCTCCGGACCTGGACTGGGGTGTGGCCGCTCGCCCCCGGGAGTTCCTTAAACCCAGCCAGCACCCACAGCCCCGTCACCATGGCCTGCATCACGGTCACCATCCTGGCTGCTGTCCGATAGCTCGTGCCGGGTACCAGGCACCACAAGGCCCATCGAGGTCACCGTCGTCACCGCCTTGGATTCCCGCTCGCGGGAAGAAACATCTCTTTACTGTTCCACTGAATTGCTTGGAGCTCTGCGTGCCCATAACAGCAGGGTCTCTAGCATTCTTGAGGCTTTTTCCCAATGTTCTCCTCAGCGGTTGAAAACGAGCCCTGTCCAGTCTGAGGGACCCCCAACATGCTGCCCTGAGTCCACACAGGCTTGCAGGGTGGCTGGGGGCAGAGGGTCTTCCAGACCCAGCTGTACACGGGGCTGGACTCAGCTTCCTCCTCGGGGACCCCCGGGCCCCACCAGAATGGAGCCCCTTTTCTCACGAGGAGGTCCCATTTGGGGGCACCTGGGGCTGAGCCATCCCCTCCTGGCCCAGCTGAGACCTCCACCCCCACCCCGATAACTTGGAGCCTGGTCAGTGTCCTGGGTCTGCTGTAACAAGTTACCACAAACTGGGGCTTTAAAGGAACAGACTTCTCTCTAGGTCTGGAGGCCAGACATCTAAAATCGAGGTGCCAGCAGGGCTGTGCTGCCTCCGAAGCCTTTAGCGGAGGAGCCTTCCTTACTTCTTCCAGCTTCTGGTGGCCCCAGGCATTCCTTGGCTTGTGGCCGCATCACTCTAGTCTCTGCCTCCGTCTTCACAGGCCTCCTCCTTGTGCGTCTGTGTGTCCCGTTTTCTGCCTCTTTATAAGAACACTTGTCACTGGGTTTAAGACCCACTCAGTTAATCCAGGATGATCTTGTGAGATGCTTAACGTGCTTATATCTGCAAAGACCTTTTTTCCCAAATAAGGTCACATTCACAGGTTCTGGGGGTTAGGATACAAACGTATCTTTTGGAGGTCACTATTCAACCCCCTACAAATCCCAAAGGGAAGAGGCTGAGGTTCCAATCCCTCCCTGTCCAGGATGCTCCCTGGTCCCAGTGTTACCCCTCTTCTGTCTCCCCAGGGGCCTGCTCAGAGGGCAAAAAGCCCCATTGCCCTCCCCTCCCAGGTGGGGTTGGATGACTCACCCTCCACGTGTGTGCACGAGCGGCCTCAGTGTGACCTCTTCCCTGAACAAAGGAGCCCATGACATCAGAAGCAGCAGGAGTCATCTCAGGAGTGAATCGAAGCTCTGCTCTCCCGAGGTCCCTGTGACATTCCATCATCAGAAGGACCTTCACTTGTGGGTCCAGCTGCCCCATCTGTCAGGGGAAGGGATGGAAGCTAGAGGGGCCGGGACGTGCCCAGGATCCCCATGGGGAGAGGCAGAGCATGGTCTTGAACCCGAGACCCTTGCCCCTTGTCCAGGCTGCCCGAAAATCACCGCCAGCATTGACACTTGGGTGGTGGCTTGTTGGCTATGATCTAAATTGTGTGGAAATTTTTGAAAATGGAGCTGTTAAAATTCTCTCTCACCCGCCTGTGTTGGAGACACCAAGCAGCATTCCGCTGGCCTCTGCCCTTCCTGCTGTCTGGGGATTACCAGCCTGCGGGGAGACCGTGTATTAATATCAGCTTCCAGGAGACTCAGTGTGATGGTCCGGCCCCATTTCAGGAGCTCAGAGCTGCCTTGGAGGGGCTCAGCTCCCCGCCCCGGCCCCATGCTGCCTGGCCACCTACCTCTGCGCTTCTCTTTCCCTCAATTAAGCCCCAGCGGCTACGGCACCGAGCGACGCTGGCTGTGTGCCCTCTGAGTCTTAATTAGGGGTCATGGCGAATGGTAGTATTTCCCAGGCTTGCCACGATTCTATTAAAATTCCTCTTTGTAGACATCAGGCACAGCCCGATTCCACCTAGGGACAAAGGAGAAAGAATCCAGGGCAGAGAGGTTTGCTCATGGGCAAGTTGTGAGCTTTCTTCCCCAGAAGTTTAGCCTAGAGGGGGTAAGAGTTTTCGGCAGTGAAGGTAATTCAGCTCGTCTGGTGCCTGGACTTGGTGCTGGGAGAGATTCTGAAATTAAGGCAGTCTCAGTGACAGCATGGTGATTAGTTAGTGACTTCTGCCATAGTCTCAGGAAGAGGGCTGTGGGGTTTGTGCGCCATCGATTTACCTTTGTGGCCAAGTCCTTCGGGCTTGGCCCCCTGGTTTGCTGTCACCAAGGGAGTGTTTCCAGCCCTGCCGGAGCTCACTGAGACCCACAGTGGTGGCCACAGCTGTGCAGTCTTTGGGAGGGTCCCACAGCTAGGGTCCAGAGTGGATCATGGGGCTCTGATTGGGGCCCCGTGGGTCAGCTTCAGTCTCAGAGTTTGGGAAACCAGGTTGGAAAGAACGGGCAGTTGTCCCCACGTGCCCTGCTTCCCCCCGCCTCCATGTGGTATAGACGCCCTCACCTATGTAGGCCCCCAGACCCACTCTGGTGTAGACCCGGACTCCTGCAGACCGTCTGCCCGATTTCCCCAGTGTCCCCCCACCCCTTATACAGCACCTCCCAGACCTCCCTGCCTAGGGCTCCACAGCGCCTGAGACTCACAGGACAGGGGTGGCTGCTTGTTTACAGGCTCAGCGAAGGTGTTACCAAACTCAGCTTTGGCTCCTCATTGCTCAAGAATCCAATATTGAGAGACAAATGTTGGGTAAAAGGAAAGATAGCTTTATTGAGGAAGCTGGCAGTCCTGGAAAGAAAGTGGACTCATGTCCCAAAGAACTAACTCCCCATTGCTGACAGGACCAAGAGTTTTTAAGGGGAGTTTCAGGGGTGCACATGCGGAGGAGGGGATCTACATGCAGAAACAGCACAGTCAGCTCTGACAGTCATCTTGAAATTTGTTGTTGGTAGTCTGATCAGTATCATCTTGATTGTTTTAAGTACTGTTAATCTTTAGTTCCTGGGTCGGTTTGTTCCCATTTTCTTGAGGCCAGTTCTCAGAATTATGGCTGCTTATGTCATGGCTACAGTCTGGTCAACGTGTAGTTAACTTCTTCCACCTGATGGGGGTTTTAGTATCTACAAGACAGCTCATAGGACATGGCTCAGAATATTATCTAGAGCCCTTGAGGAGGAACTAAAGGTCCTTGACTTTGTTTTATGACTAAACTCTTAATATTTTTTCTTGTTCAACTATTTTCCTTTTCTTCTGCATTTTCTCACTTCTCCGATCAAATTTATTCTTTGGCTAAAGTTTCTCTATAGACAAGAGGCAGGTGTAGGACATGGTCGGGGGCAGGTCTGTCCTGGGAAGGGCCCATAGAGCCCTGCTCCTTTTACAAAGGGACCACCAGTGGCACCCACGTCATTGCCACTTCATGTCAAAGTGTCACACTCTGTTTGTGGACGTGTAATCAGTCCTGACTGCTGCCTGTTCTTCTGTCTTCAGAGCACCTAGGAGATGAGAGGAGACCCTTGCACCTTAGACCCTTGCAAAGTAGTTGCTATTCTGACAGTTCTGATGTGTGGGTTCTTTCCAGCACCAAACAGTTCTCGACACCAGCTGGGTATCCTACAGTCTAGCTCTGACCCTGTCTACCTGGAGAGAGCGTCAGACCCCACAGGGGGAGGGCTGAGACCCACAAGACTGCCCCCTGTGCCCCGCTTCAGACACCAGCTTCTGACCAACCAGTTACAGATCAGGGGTTCCAAACACCCGTTCCTTGGGTTTGAGTAATTTGCCGGAATGGCTCACAGAACTTAGAGAAACGTTTTACTTACTAGATCACCAGTTTATCATAAAGGGTATAACTCAGGTGTGGCCAGATGGAAGAGATGCACAGGACAAGGCCTGGGGAAGGGCCCGGAGCTGCCATGCCCCCCAGGCACCACTAGCCCTGCACCTCTGCAGGTTCACCAACTGGAAGCTCTTAGGACACTGTCCTTTTGGGGTTTTTATAGAGACTTCCTTACACAGGCATGATTGGTCAAATCATTGGCCATTGGCTGACTGATTCAACCTCCAGCCCCTCTCTGCTCCCAGGAGGGAGTAGGTTGGGTTGGGGGGACTGAAAATTCCAACCCTCCAATCACCTGTCATCTCCACTGACTAGCAACTCCCATCCTTAGGTGACCTAGGGTCTTTCCAAAAGTCACCTCATTGACATAACAAAAAACACAGTTATGACTCTGTCATGTGGGAAATTCCCAGGGTTTTAGGAGCTCCGTGCCAGGAATGGAGGGAGAATATATATTTCTCATTATAAATCACAATCTGGCATCAGTTCATAAAGTTGCCGCATAAATGAGCACAGAATTCCATGGTTAAAACTTCCTAGGCAGGTAGGTCCACCTTTGTCTTCCCACAGGCCCATACTTACTTTCAGGGTAAATGGTCACCGGGTCACTGGCTTCTTTCATGTATCCATGCATTTCTCATTCATTCATTCATTCAGTAATTATTTGAAATCATTGCAGAGACAGTAAGAAGGAGCCTCAGACTCCTGCAGTGCTGGAGCCAGAAGCCGTCTTTCTGGACCCTGCAGCTCCTTGACTTTCTCTCCAGTAGCCGGTTGGCAGGGGTGTGTTGCCTGGAGTCCTGCACTCAGGTTGGCCTCCCTGAATCTGCCCTTCCAGACACTGCTGTTTCTTTTTTTTCTTTGTATTTTTAATTGCAATATAGTTGATTTACAATGTTGTGTTCATTTCTGCTATACAGCAAAGTGCTTCAGTTACATATATATATATACATATATATGTATATATATATACATTTAAAAAAAAATTCCTTCCCGTTATGGTTTGTCACAAGATATTGAGTATCGTTCCCTGTGTTCTACAGTAGGACCTCGTTCTTTATCCATTCTCTATATGATAGCTTGCATCTGCTCATCCCAAACTACCACACCATCCCTCCCCCACCCCCCTCCCCCCTGGTAACCCTAATTAACTGAGATTGACACCTATGTGCGATCTGACTACCATGACCAGCCAGAACACATTTTTAAAATCTTAATTACTAGTTTAGAATATTCATACAATTGACTAAAATGCCTTCTCTTAAAAATCGAACAAGTGACGATGTCAAAGTCTTCAACGTGTCTTAACTTTTTGAAATTAATTTTTATTGGAGTATAGTTGCTTTTTACAATGCTGTGTTGGTTTCTGCTGTACAGCAAAGTGAATCAGCTCTGCGTATACATATATCCCCTCTTTTTGGGGTTTCCTTCCCATTTAGGTCACCATAGAACATTGAGTAGAGTTCCCTGAGCTCTACAGCAGGTTCTCATTCGTTATCTATCTTTTACATAGTAGTGTGTCTATCAGATGCTGCTATTTCTAAGCACCCTCATTTCAGGAGCCCCCGTTGCCGACCACTGCGGCTCTCCAGGCAGCGTTACGATTTTGGAGGGTCTTACACACGTGGGAATTCTTTCTCAAGACATTGCCTTCCTCCTGGTGGCAAACAATCCACACGATGTGTCGCTGGCCCCCCTGGACCTCGCCCATGGTGTCTTGTGGTTGATTTGGTGTTCCATGCCAACAAGGCAATGAGAACTCTGTTATTTCAGGTTTGAAAATTCTGTCTGTACACAAGAAGTGAGGCATGGAATTTCAGAATCAAAATAATCACGCGTGGTTTGGATCAATGCCCCATCTCTGATGTTCAGAGTCTGTGTTTGGGGAAACACAGGCGCTCCATCAAAGCCCAGTGAAAAACCTTCCTCTTCAGGGAAACATTTGTAAGTTGTTCCCCTGCTCGGGCTCTCGAGCCCTCAGAAGTCCTGCTGGTAGGTGCGTGGACTCGGGGGGTGAGCTCGGCAAGGGCTCTTGAGTCTCATGGAGGGGGTCAGAGGGGTAGGGATGGTGTGAAGGGGTGGTGAGCGCAAGGCAGCAGCAGGGCACGATGCAAGGGGGGCAAGATCGGGCCCTGCGAGGGCAGACCGAGAGGGTCTGGGTCCCGGAGCCCAGACCCCCAAGGGCCACACTCGGGGTGGGACAGAGAGGGGCTGTGAGCCGGAGACTGAGCTGGGAAAGGGGTGCTGACCACTGCCGGGCTCTGCAGAGGGACCTGCAGTTCTCCGCACTGGTTATTTATTCTCTGGGCCCCGTCCGCCTGCCTGCCTGGGGGTCCCGGAAGCTGCGCCGGCCTCCCCTCACCGTGGAAATGATGGTTTCCCTTCTGATTCTGTGTGGGGAACCCGACTCAGCTCAGGGCCGAGTGAGGGCCCACGTGTGCGTCCCTCTGCCTGGCCTGGGCAGTGCAGGGCCAGTAGAGGGGGCGAGACCTTCGTGGGCAGCCCTCCTCCTGGGACGGGCAGAGCCCAGGGGTGCCCTCTGAGGAGGCCACAGAGCTCGCTTGCAGGAATGCCCCTGCCCCCTGGGTTGGCTTTCTAAAGCATCCGTCCTAGGAGCCATGCTGGCATCTCTGGACAGCCACTGTCAGGGGACCAGCCTCAGAGCCACTGCAGCCCAGAGAACCCAGCTTAGAGACTGCCTTTCCCTAAAAGAGGCAGGGGGCATGCCCAGCAGGAGTGGGGATGGCAAACATGCAGAGGAAAGACAGACAGACAGCTCCACGAGCATCACAGCCCCTGGAGCTTGCTTCCTTCCACTCCCTACCCATCTGCCCGCCCCATCGGAGGGACCCAGTGAAATGGGGGACAGGCTGCTTGTCCCCTTCCTTACCAGCTGCCCGTCCTCCCTTTCCACTCGTCCTTACCGTGCTGCCTCTCTTGACAGTGAATCCTTTCACTGTTTTCCCTCTGCCCTCCTGTGGGTATAAATAAAATCCTTCCCCAGGCTGTCCACCTCCCCACTTCTGAGTTCCTCCCATATCCTGAACCTCCTCAACGTCCTCTGAGCACACAATGCTGGCTTTCTTTTCCAGACCTCAGCACATGCTGTTCCCTGTACCCTCTCGCCTGAGTAACCTGTACTCGCCGTCCAGTCCTGCGTGGATATCCTGCCCCCCAGGAGGCTGTCCGTGGGGCTAGGTGGCCCCTGAGGCCGTGTCAGTGTGGGCCCCCCTCGCCTCTGCTCCTACGGCAGCTCTGTACCCTGGTCACGAGGTTTCCTGCACTTGACTAGGAATCACACCTGCAGCTTCTGTCCCCGGGTCCCTATAAAACCACGTCCTCCCTGAGAGCAGACACAGCAGCTGTACTTTGCACGTTGGTGTCCCCAGATACCCAGGCGCTGGCACAGGGTGTGGCATATAGCAAGTGCTCATCTCATGCTTGTTGACTGAATTAATGCAGAGGGACTGCTGTGATTAGGATCTATTTGGGGGCTTCCCTGGTGGCGCAGTGGTTGAGAGTCCACCTGCCGATGCAGGGGACGCGGGTTCATGCCCCGGTCCGGGAAGGTCCCACATGCCGTGGAGCGGCTGGGCCCGTGAGCCATGGCCGCTGAGCCTGCGCGTCCGGAGCCTGTGCTCCGCAATGGGAGAGGCCACAGCAGTGAGAGGCCCGCGTACCACAAAAAAAAAAAAAAAAAAAAGATCTATTTGGATTTAACTCTTCCTGATACTAACTGTGTGACCTTGGGCACATCACCTAACCTCTCTGAGCTTGCGTGTTTGCATCTGTACAAGGAACCCTCCTTTGGCAACAGCAAGTGGTGTTTATTAAGCATTTATTAAGTCCTTGTGTCACATGCTCCTCTGAGCCCTTTCTGCATGCACGGTACACTCATCTATACCTCACAGCCATCATCCAGGGCAGCAGTTATCCCTGTTTGTCGGTTAAGGTTAGGGAGGCCAGGGAGACCGAGCTGGCTCAGGGTCCCACAGGCCAAGGGCAGTGGGCTTGGAGATTGTGCGTGGGCTCTTAGACTGTAATCCAGCCTCAGTGCCGTGCCTTTGCTTGCCCAGATAAGATGCTGGATGCAGCGGAAACTACTGGGAATCTGTCTCCACTTGGACCTGCAGTGATTCAGGCCCCAGCGTGTCTTGTGTCCACTGGAGTAAAGGAGAGCGCAGCAGAAAGCGAGGACTTGGGAGTGAAGCAAGGCTGAGCTCGAATGGTCACCTACTTCTTTCCAACTGTGTGACCCTGTAAGTCTCCACGCTTCTCTGAGACTCAGTTTCGTCATCTGTAAAATGGGGACCCTCGCGTCTTGCTTGCAGAGAGGTGTGAGTGCCCATGGGGGGATGGCCAGCATGTGGTTTGGGCTCCGTAGATGTTACTTCTTATCCCCTTCACGTGCAAACACACTGCCCTGCACTCGTGTCTTTTAAAGCTAATCTTCTCCCAGGTCAGGGGTGGGGCTGCAGTCAGCTGAGGTCTGGGGGGAAGGACTTCCAGGCTGGCACTGGCCTCCATGACCTGCTTCCTAGCGGGACGGGCATGGCAGGTCTGAGCCAGGTCTCTGTCGAGCTGTGGCCTCCTCCAGCTTTCTCTGTGGCTGCCCGCTTTGGCCACCCTTTCCTCCCTCCTGGTGCCCTCCCTGGCTCCAGCTGTCATTGGGATGTGCCCACTGACCCTGGAGAGATGGCCGAGCTTGGTGTTTGGACTTCCCCAGACCCAAGCCCAAGCCTTGCTCCAGTCCTGACCTGTTGGGAGCCTGGGCAAGTCACTGCTCCTCTTGGAATCTCAGAATCTTCATTTGTAAAGCAGGAATGATTGGGCTGTCCTTGCCTTTCACACAGGAGAGGTGGTGTGTGTGGATGCATCCCGTGGACTGGAAAGTGGGGGGCCCTGGTGACCACAGTGGTGTACCCACCCTGCAGGGGACCTCCTCCACTTCTGATGCTGACAAAGGAAACAGGCTTCAGAAGGATGGTAGATGCTGTGGGCCATACCCTTCCCTGAGCCCCTAGTCTGTGCCAAGCACTGTCCAGAAGTGATCATGTTTTAGCCCTGGCAGTGGCCCTTTGAGGAGTCGGGGAAGGGCACTCTCATTTGCTGGGAACCTAGGGCACGCTAAGCCCTGAAGTGTGCCCCCTGCCTTCAGCCTCAAGGCAGTCTCATGAGGCTGTGCTGTGATGGAGCCCCATCGGCAGTGGGGAACTCAGAGAGGGTGTGTGACTTGCCCCAGGTCACACAGCTGCCTCGCTGCAGAACTGGGAATCAAATTGTGGTCTGTCTGGCTGCAGTGTGGCGCTAGTCCCAGGACCCCAGGCTGCCTGCTCAGGCCAGGCCGTTAATGATGCGAGATGGCCTTCTGCTTCCTTTGAGGCTCCTGAGTGCAGGCAGCCAGCACACGCAGCTGCTTAGCATCCAGAAGAAACAGAAGAAGAGAGGAGGCTGCCCTCACTGTGCTGGGAGTGGAGAGAGCCCGGAGCACCCGCCCTGCACATACACTCCGGGCGCCGGGCCTCGCAGCCAGCCCACAGTGGTTTGTTGGGAGAGGCCCTCCCCCTCCCCTTACCAGTATCACACATGATTGCACAGGGTGGACCCAACAGGCTGGAATCGAATATGCACAAAATGAGAAGCACAGGCCTTGGAAGTCAGGACAGGCAGGCGTGGGGCCGTGAGGGGGGAGCTGGTCACGTTCCGGGATTGCCTTTCAAACATCCTCCTTAATCTACATGAGCCGAGGAAGACCTGCAGGCAGATTCTGTCCCAACCAGCTGTGTGTCCTTCGGCAGCTCTCCCCTGTTCTCTGGGCCTCGGTTTCCTCATCTGTTAAATGGGAACAGCAGCGGTCGTGAGGTCGTGTTGTCCCCAGCACAGGTGGCACCCATGAAGATTCCCTCCTTGATATCCCCACCCACCCAAGCCTCAGTATCCCCCGTTCATCTTGGAAATAAATAGTTGCCCTGAGGACCACTGGCTCATGGCATCTCTCAGCAGGAGGGCCTGGCAGATCGTGGACATCAGCCGCCGCATTGTGCAGATGGGAAACTGAGACTCAGGAGGGAGGGGAGTGGCCTCTGGTGTCTGCAGTCCTGATGCCTGGGCCCAGACTCTGGCTCGACAGGAACCCTTTGCACTCGACACTCTGCTTCCTTATCTGAGCTGCATGGCAACCCTGTGAAGGAGTTTCAGACCAGAGGACCCAGGAAAGAAACGGAGACCCAGAGGGCTTGGGCCCTTTACTGGGGCCACCCAGTGAATCAGGGCATCACTAAGTTCAGAGCTTTGATATATGATTGGAAAGCAGCCGGTACAGCATCTGGCACGAAGACGTCCTTCGTAGCGGTGCTCCCTTTACCTTCCCCCAACACATCACAGCAGCACTATGGCCACCAGCGTCATCACCATCACTACCATCATCGTCACCATCATCACTACCCTAGCCTGCAAAGAACATCCTCTTCTCCCCTGTCGCTCAGATAAGATACCCAAAGCTCAGAGAAATGGGGCGCTTGCCCAGGCCGCCCAGGGAGTAGGGAGCGAGGATTCCCATCTGGGTCTGACTCCAAGGCCCATGCCCTTCCCACCGCACCACCCTGCCCCCAGGAATTAGAACTTTCTGGAAAGCTACTGGGACCCTCCCTACCCCTTGCCTGACCCCCGACTCGGGGCAGCAAGCCAGTGGAGCTCCACACAGATGCTGTAAAATTAGCAACTTAATTTTGGTTGTCAGGAAATCAGTTGAGGGAAAAATGTTTTCAAGAGATTCTTTTTCTTACAAACCAGCATGATAAAAATAAAGAGAAAGGCCTAGTTGCAGGGAGAAAGGACGTTTTCTAAATTTATAACAGGGATTCATTATTCATGGGCCACATCTGAAAAGGCCAAAGCCACAGAAAGGAAGTGGGCGTGAGTGGAAGGGCTGCGGCTGAAAAGGGGGCCTCGACAGGGAGCCCGGCAGGGGGACGTGGCCACGGGGAGGGACCTGCTGATCAGGGAAGCGGGCCGAGGGGCTGTGGACACCCCGTGGCTGCAGACACAGCTGAGCTCTATCAGAGAGGCCAGGGCTGCCACTCCAGCAGTGCCAGGCTCGGCACCTCGGTACCCAGTGCCTGCTCATCGGTTTGGATTGTGCAGTTACCTGCACGTAGTAGGAGGACCAGATACGGTGGGGGCCCTTATCGTTACACACGTGACCTCATTTACTGCAAACGTCAACACTGTGAATGACTATCGGCGTTCTGTAGAAGAGGACACTGAGGGTCAGAGTGGTAGAGGGACAGCCGCATCACGTGGCTGGTTTCAGTGGCTAAGGCCTCAGGCTCGAGGGCGCCACATCCCACCGTCTTCCCCTCCCCCTGCCATGCTCTGACGTGCCTTCATCCTTTGGTCAGACTGTTTGTCCCTGTAGAATGGAGAGAAAGGAGGATGGGGAAGGCCTGCTGTACCTCTCACCCAGCCCTGCCTCCCACGAGGAGGGTCTTTTTCCAGTCCCCCCCACAGTGCTGTGGGATTGCTGCTATTGTCAGATGAGGAGACAGAGGGTCTGGAAGGTCCAGGGCTTGCCCAGGGCTGTGCAACTTCGTAAACTAAACGGAGCTCCTCCCTCTGCCAGGCTCTGGCTCACACCGAGTGGAGGACAAGGCCGTCTTGCTGCCCTACGTGCCGGGAGCATCCCAGCTCCTCAGCAAGAGCCTGACCCCAGTGGCTCGTTGCCTGGCTGGGTCCCAGCTGAGGGTCACAAAAGTCACACCATCATCTCCAAAGAATCCCAGCTTGGATTTCTCCATTAGTTCATAGTCACCGTCCCTGCCGCAGTGAGGGTGCGCTCTGTGTCGGGCCCTGCACTTGGGAACTGAGACATTTCATTCCCACATGACCCATGGAGGCAGGTGCTTCCGTGATCCCATTGCACAGAGCGGAATACTGAGGATCATGAGGGGAAGTGACTTGCCCCAGGTCACGGCCTAGTGGGAGAGCCAGGTCCACACCCCATACAGGTTTCCCTGCTAATCCAAAGTGGAGCCTGGCTACGAAACCTTTCCTAAGCCAAAATGGCATAAAGTGAAATAACAATTACCTTAGGACGCGTCTCGCTGACGGATGCACATCGAGATAAAGCACAGAGGCTCACAGACGCGGTTCTCAGCTCTGGCGGCTGGATGCTGAGATGCTGAGTGCAATTGCCGGGGAAGGGGCTTGGGGGTGCCGCTCTTGCTGCTTGGAGGGGTGCACCGCCTCTCTAACAGCTAGCTGCAAACACGTGTTGAATGTTACTTTCTCTTTTCACCATTTTTTCCATAAAAATGAAAATCAACTTCTTTCGGTTAGCGAAAACAGGTACTAATGTAGATCTTTTGTAAAAGCAGAGTGGCATAAAACAAACTTTCAGAATCGGGAGACCTGTTCTATCGTCTGTCCAGAAAATTCCTTGCCATGAAATACAGAAGCCAGAGGGCCGCCAGGAACTTTGTAGAAATGGGAAACAAATGCACGCGGGAGAAACAGTTTTGAGAGATGGTTTTCTGCTGTGGTTCCCACCTGGCCTGGGCGGTGCGTGGATTAAGACAGGGAGGTGGGAGGGGTGCCCTGGATTGTTCTAGCAGGGGACAGCCTGGGGTGGGTAGGGGGCCAGCCATCGCCACCCTCCTGGAATCCTGGTTTTCAGTGGGATCTTTGTGCAGTTTGACCATCCGGCTTTCGGGCATTGGGCTGGCGCTAGTGGCCAGGACTGAAGGCGAGGCTCGTGGGGCACTGTGGCTTGGACGCTTTCCTCCATGGCAAATATGCCAAAACTGGGCACAGGGCAAGGCAGCGGACTTCTCTGCACCCCGGCATCCCCACCTACAAAGGGGACATTTTTGTCGTCTGACTGTGTCTCTATGCCTTGAGACTGAAGGAATCTGGAGGTGTATTTTCCCTTCTTCCTCTTTCTCTTTTTCAAGTACATCTCGACCAGGGAGATCCTCCCCTGCTAAGACACAATTAAGTTTCTCAAGTTAATTATGCACCTGACAGTAGGGTTAGTGATTTTCTTAATTTCCACTGTAATTACATTGGAAGAACAGTCACCCCTGATCGCCCAGGAAGGAAGCATGGGCTCCAGGAGCAAACATGGGTGTCTGAGGAGCCTGAAATCTGTCTGTGGACTCGAGACAGACGCTTGGCCCAAATGCGCTAAGGGTGTCCTTGCTCCGTCCCTCATGAGGCAGCCCGGAGTGGCTGGGGTTGTCCTTGTCCCAGTTCATGAGTAGCACCATCAGAAGTGAGGAGATGGCCTGTAGGCCATCTCTGGCTCTCGAGGCCTAACTGTCCATCAAAACAAGGAATGTGTGAGGTTAGAACCAGAGGGGCTTACCGGGGAAAAGTTTCTTGGGAGGTCAGAACAAGGCCTTGCAGGGCTCAGCAAACCATACCTAGCACCTCTGTCTGAGGATGACTTCTCCCCGGTCTGGGAAGAGGATCCTGTGGTCATAGTGATCCCCATGAGGCTGATCAACAATTCTGAACCCTGAGCTGGTTAGCAGTCTCTGTTCTCAAAGGGATAATTTGTGTGAATGCAAATGAAAGCCATCAAAATGTGGAAATGGGATGGTCGGGGGTGTGATCAGAATAGTTACTACCGTTTATAAAGAGGAGATGTGTGGACTCAGTTGGTCTGTCTGTGGGACCACCACTGGCAGCCTTTCTTGCTTCTCCTCTTTGGTCACAGCGCCCACGATCACCTCGTCCCTCCCCATGACTCCTGCTTACAGGTCTGTCTCCCCTCTGGCCCACACCACCTTGAGGGCAGGGAGCACAGGTGAGGTGCAGAGAATGGAAATGACTTGCCCAAGGCCACTCGGCCGGAAGGAGTAAAGCTGGAATTTAAAGCCATGTTACCGATATGACCCTTGTACTCAGATGCGCTGTGCAGGAGAGAGAGGCTGGCCCTTCCCTCTGAGGCAGCCCATTGATACGCTTTGCTGCAAGGTTTATTTCTTCAGCCTCAGCAACCGAGAGAGAAAAGAATATTAGAAAACCATTCGATTAGCAGTGACCCACGGGAAGCACAACTTATTTAAATGCTATTTCATGTTTTTAAAAAGAATCTGGCTAATTCTTTATCTCTCAGTGCATTAACTGGACAAGTTCCACCCGATTTCATGTTTTAAACTTAAACAGCCGAGCAGAGAGGCTCTGCCCATAATAGCATCCTGGCATTTAGATCATAGGCCTTTCTCTGTGCATGAGCCCAAAGTCAGCTGAGGGTTTGGGGATTCAAAAACTAATAATAATTTTTTTTTTAAATGTATGTTTTACATAAACTTATATATATTATCTTTGTCATCTTTTCAGAAGCCCCAAATAGGAAAACTATTCCTTTATAGAATAAGGAAATCCAAACTCAATGGGGGAAAAAAATGCACAGACATATGTCACTCATATTCAGGGCCTTGGGATTCCTGGCCTATTGAAAGAAAGTAGTGAGACTACTTGCTTAGAAATAAAGTAACAGTTTTTGGTACAAATTTTATTATCTTTCAGAAATACAAAGTTGGTGGTGACTTTGACTTGAATCTAGTCCACGCAGATTCCTCAACCCTAACCACAGGAAGATGAGATGGAGATATAGATACCGATACAGATACAGATGATACAGATACAGACACAGACACAGACACAGATACACCTACACATTCAGTAACAGATGGAGATGGGTATAGATGGCGGTATAGGGAGAGATACAGATGAAGATGGAGTCGGAGATGCAGATGGGCATAGATGCAGGTACAGATACAGATGGAAATGACCATGTGTTCTCCAGGGGCTAACACAGGCCCAAGCCCAGAAGAGATGCTCATGCAGCATGCTTTGAACTAAGCAGACTGACCTGACCCCTGGCTGGCTGGATATCATATTTCAATATTTCTCATTTTAAACTCCACCGAGCACCATAGGCTGGAGGCCAGGTGCAAGGGGCTTCTTGGTTGCCATGGGGGATGGTTCTGAGGCCCCTCAGAAGCTTGTTCTGGGGCCCTAGAAGAGTCTTCCCTTTGCCGACCCCTCCCCTCTGACTCGGAACTGTGTGGTGCTCCCCCCATCCCCCAGGCCCTGGGCAGAGAGAAGGAGCTGGTGCTGTTATCAGCTTCTGCCACTGGCCTTGAGCCCTTGCAGACCTCACCTGGGTTCTGCCTAGGTCATCTCACTGCTGCCCAAGTGCCAGGGCTGAGGGGCAGGGCCTCATTGCAACGCAGCCTGTCGTGGTCTCAGCCTAAGCTCTCTGAAGCTCAGCCATCAGGTTGGAGTTGGGAATGACGCGGGGGAGGGGGGGTCCTGGCTCCTGCCCGGGGATCCTTTTACTGCATGTGCTGTTGAAGTAGCTGTTCAGTTCTTCGTCAACATAAATTCAAACCCACGTGCCTTTGGTGAACCTAGAGCCCAGTGCAGAACCTGGAGTATTTTCAAGTGGTTTTGGCACTCAGCTCAGTTCTTCTCTTGTTCCTGTGACTTTGTTGGGGGTACAGAGTAGAAGGCTCAGAGACGTATTGATATTAGTTATCTATCGGGTGCTGGGATTGCACTAAGTCCTTTGACATAAATCAATTTATTTCACTTTAGTACCAATCCTTGTTCATTTTATAAACTAGGCAACCAGACTTGGAGAGGTTAAGTCACTGCTACCATCATTCAGTTAATAAGTGGCTGTGCTGGGATTTGAACCCACACCCCTCTGATGACTCCCGGCCCCAGGGCTGGTGACCTGTGGGGTCCGGAGCACCGCACACTCAGCGCGATCCACGATGTTAAATGCTCTCCTGCTGCCGTCCTGAAATTCCTGGTAACTTTTGACCAAGGGGCCGGCATTGTCACTTTGCCCTGGGCCAGTCCTGCCTGAACGTGTGATGTTTCTCTCACCACTTGTCACCTTCTTGCTCTCTCACCACTTGTCACCTTCTTGCTCTGGTCAAGCTGGAGCCTGACCATCAGGGACCGGGAGAGACCAGTGGTGAGAAGGAAAGTCCTGGGGCCATCTGATGGGCCTGGGACTCAGGTTCTCCTGGCAACCTGTTGTACACGCTCCTTCTAGAAGTGGAGAGATTCCACCCCAGAGCCAATCAAAGGATCAAAGCCCTGGCCTCTCACCTGTAAAGCAAAGTAAACAGGGTCCACCAAAGCAGGAATCTGGAGTGAAAGTGGGAACTGGAGTCATGATTATGGATCCCATGGCAAAAACTGGATGAATCGACAAATATTATGGAAACTTTAAGGTGAAAAACTGATGAACAGATTTCCCTCCACTGAGACCTACTTAATTTTAAAAGAAAGTATGATTGCATCAGCGGGCCAGACGACTTTCCGTGAAAGGTGTGCAGGGAAGCCAACGTCGCGGCGGGGGAGGGTCCACGGGGGTGGGGCAGGGACATGAGAGCTGCCATTTATCCCGCCTGCTGGGGGCCAGGCACTGGCCTGGGGCCGGTCCACCGTGAATTGTCTCATCAGCCACCTCCCCCAAAACAGGCCATGTCTACCCCGTGTGCCCGTGAAGACAGCTTGGTCCACCAGGAGGGACCCTAGCCACCCTGCCCCACGCTGGACCTAGGTCTGGCCTCTTCTCTTCGGGAGTCTCAGCCTCTTCCTGTCCCTCCATGGCTCAGACCCTATAACATCGCTGTCCTCAGAATCTCCCCACCCATTTCATGCTAGTTCCCAAAGGCAGCTCCTGGCCCCAAAGTGCTCCTGGCCCTGCTGTGGGACGACGCACTCTTCCCCTCCCCTGCTCACCTGACTGACCCCCAGGCTGGCAGGCCACCCTACCTTCTGCATTGCCACCTAGGTTGTCCCTGACCAGGCCCAGGACACTTGAACGGTCTGTGTAGACCAGCCCACTTTGCTGGGGTTGCAGAGAGGAAGAAAAAGTCCTGCATGGAAGCAGTTAGCACCCAGAGCTTGGCACGTGAGGTCATCTCTCCCAGCAGGTGCACAGTGAGGGGTTAGCTGCAGGCTGCTCGAGTTAGAAGCCCGCTTCTGCTGTGCGACTTTCATGAGTGAATGAACCTCAAGAGCCTCAGTTTCCTCATAGGAAAAATAGGGTGATTGCTGAACAGTCCTCCCAGAACCAGAGTGAGGATTCGGTGGTGGCGCGAGAACGATACTTAGAATAGATGCGCCGGGGAACATTATGAACCCCTGAGTCCTCTCTGCTTCCACTTCCCCGTCTGTAAAATCGGGGTAACAGCGCCTAAGTCCCCGAGTTGTTGCAAGGATGCCAGGCAAAGGAAACAGTCATGCAGCGCCCAGCTAAGGGTTAAATCCCCACTCTCTAGTCAGGCGTTAATTTTCAGGGGAGGCTGCAGGGAGCCAGCAGGGACAGTCGGGGACAGCCCCGGGGCTACATCTGCTGTCAGCCATGGTGACTTACTTGCCTGAGCCTCAGGAAACAGCGTGTGGGAAAAGGAACTTTTTAAAATCTGAATAAACTGCTTCTACCAAAGCGCAGGAGGCGGCTATGGTCTGAGCCTAATGAGGCCTGAAGATGTCAACAGTGGACGCTGTGGCTGGTGGTAAATATTTGGCATCCAGCTGCGTTTGGCATGGTTGTATTTGCTCCATTGGGGGGGGAAAATTAACTCCCTGTTTCCCACGGCAAGGGATTTGTATTTTTCCACTTGGCAGTTTCCAGAAGCTGCAGACAGAATTGTTTTACCTGTGTGTCCGTCCATCCATTCATCCATTCACTCCTCAGTGGACATTACTGAGATCTTAGTCTGTTAGGGCAGCAAGATGACCAGTGGTGTGAGGGAGCTACAAACCGGCTGTGTGTCCCCGGGCTGGTCACTTCCCCTCTCTGAGCCTCAGTGCTCCTACTCTAAAGGGTGAGTCCTTATTTCTGACCTCGTGGGGCTGTTGGGAGGTGTGAATGGAACAACCTCGATAAAGTGCGTGGACTGTGCATGTAGTAGGAGCTTCATAAACATCACCTGAGGCTTGGGGTGGTCAGGGAGGGCTTCCTGGAGCAGCAAAGCCTGAGACAGATCTTAGGAGATAGATAGACACTTGTTCCTTAATACATAGTTAGAAAACAGAGCAGTACAAGTGCCGTAGATTGAAAACTACATTAATCTACTGTATCGAGAGTTTAGGAATATTTCCTCCACATTAGCTGGTTTTTACTTGAACCAATGAAAGCACCAGCATCTAATTGTCCAAAAAACCCTCAAAATCCGTGATAATTGGCAGGAGGTTGTGACTATTAGAATTAAGTGTGTTTCTGAGCATTTCTGGCTTAATCAAAGATTGTGGCATTTTAAACCCAACATTTATTTAACCACAGGCTTAGATGTTTTACTGTATGCAAATGAATGTGGATAAAATTCTCTTAAAGTTTATGTGGAAGGGTAACTATTCAAGAATAGCAAAAATTTCTGAAAATAGAAAAAGATACCAAAGAAAGGGAACTCGTTTAGAAGCTGTTAAAACTTACCATAAAGTAGCTGCCTTCAGAAATATTCTATCCGTGGGTGAATGAGCACCCCTGAAATAGACTCCAATGGACATACTCACACTGACAGACAAGAATTAACAAGGAAGGTGGTTTATCAAGTCAGTGGGGAAAAATGTCACCGGCCCATTTGGCATTTCCAACGGGGGTAAACTTTGTGCCCTGTTTTTGGCGAGGGACTAGGTGGGAACGTGGGGTAGTGTGTCCAGGTTGAAGCCACGTGCCCCAAAAAACTTCAGACACATCAGTGATATTAAAGTAAGAAAATCCAAATATTGTAAGGATTTGGAGACTATTGTAAGGAAGACACTGTAAAGAAATACTGTAAGGAAAGGAGAATACATGCAGTCATTTAAGCAAGACAGGGAACCCAGAATTTGTAAGAGAAAATCTAGACACATTTGATATATAAAACAATTGCGTGTAAGACAAAAACACTGAAACTAAAATCCACAGATAAAATGGATTAATGAGAAACTCAACGCTTCTGACGAGGACAGGCTTAATAGCGAATGATAACTAGCTCTGATGTGTTTCTAGGGGGCTCTTATAAGGGGATAGCAGAAGGATGGGAGGTGGCTAGATAGTCACAGGACAGCAGGATTACCTGGTGAAAGACAATTACCAGGGGAAAGATGCTCAGTCTCCAGCAGGCAGGGAGATGCAAAGTAAAGAGAGGATTTTGCCACTGTCTACTTGCCCATCAGAGAGGCATAAATAAGGGGGACAGAGAGAGAGAGAGAGGAATCCTCTTCTCAGTGAGCTTCTGGAAACAGTGTGAGTGGAGCAGGCGAGCGTCCCTCGTGTTCCTGGTGGGGCGAGCCAGCTAGCAACATCTGCCACCAGGAAAGACACATATTCTTCAGTCCCACTCCTGCTGTCTCTCCTGGAGCAGCGAAAGCAGCAGCTTTTAAGGTTCTACCGGTGGGGATGTTTCTTACATCCAGCATGGTTGACAGTGACAAAAACAAGCATGGACAACAGGGAACAAGGTGGATAAACAGGACACCACGGGGAGTGCATCCACATCAGGGGGCCTTAGGCAGCCATGGAGGGGGGTGTTCTCAGGCGACGTGGAGGGGCTTCTACTTTGCGTTATTAAGTGAGAAAAGAAACAAAGACAGCCACCCAGGTGTTGACATTTATGTGTACGTATATGTGAGCTTGTAGAAAGATGCAGAGGGGTCCTTACTGGGATATTTGTTTTGACTTGCTTATCTGGGAGTGGGTGGAGGGAAACTCTATAGGCAGGGGCCAGTGGGTGGGGGCACTGAATTTTATAAAAGGTGTAGAAAGGGAGGGAAGGAGGGAGAGAGGAGCATAAAGGGTGGATCCCAGTCCTCACTTGCCAGCTCGCCTACAATTGTGGTTACATCAGGGCAGTGGGATTTCAGACTATTTATCCTTCTTTTCTTATATGTGTGTGCATTACTCAGGTTTCTACAATGCCCAAGTGTGATTGATATAACCAGAAATTAAACAACAAAGCTATTTTCGTTGCATGAATAAAATGACTATACCATGTGTCGGAGCTCCAAGGAGAGACCCAAAGGACTGAAATTAAACCTGATATTGATTAAAAAAAAAAGTGACAGAGAATATCATAGAAAGAAAACGAAATAGAAAAAGGAGGAAAGGGCTAGAGTATGGCAGGGCTAACAGGAAGTCTGGACGTGAACCGTCAGGGAACCACGTTCCCTGGGAATGCGTGTCACACTGAGCAGGGCAGTGAAGGAGCCCGGGACGACAGTGGACACGCTGAGTACATACGGTAGCATCATCAGTCACTGTTAATTTCGGTGGAGATAGCATATGTCAAGGCCCAAACAGGAAATCAGCACCTGCTTGAAGTACGTGGGACAGAGAGTGGGTTACATGGTGGTGGTGAGGTACAGGGAGACAGCTGGAGATGAGGACTGCGGGGTTCGCTGCTTCCTCTGGAGCAGGATGAAGAGAGAGGGTGGTGTTCCTGCAGCTCAGAAGCCAGGGCCCAGCAGGGGCTGGAGCAGAAGCAGATGCAGCCCCTGCTGGAGACACACTGGAGACACACACACTCGAGGTAAGAGGGCAGAGGGAGAAATACCCCAGCTTCTCCCTCCTCCTGCCCTCCAGCCTCCCACCAGAGCCTCCCATTGGCTGAGCCCAACAGGAAGTCGGCTGGGGAATGGACAGGCTGGGATAGGGGTGGGGCTCCCATGGCTCAGAGCGGAGTGGCGTCAGGGAATGCACTTGGAGGGAAACAGGACGGTGGCCGGCACAGCCAGGAAAGACCTTTCCAAGTCCTTTGTGCTTGTCCGCATAAACAGGAGGACTCTGAAGTAGACACCGAGGGCACCCTTATCATTCCCATTTCACGGATGGGAAACGCGAAGCTTCAAGAGGGCTGGAGAAACCACCAGGAGAAGGCTTTGCCGGCTGAGGAAGGCTGTGTAGGACGAGAAGAGGACACAGCCTTGTGGGGAGGCCGGGAGAGCCATGCTCGCAGCTTGGCAAGGAACACACTGGGCTCTGGGGAGAAGGCTCGTCCTCCCCACCCTGACGGGCTGTGTCCTAGGGGCCCCGGATGAGGCTGTGTCTCAGGAGGGAGCCCTGACCGGGCGTGTGGAGCCAGAATGTAGGGAGAGGAGACCCCCCACTCCAGCCCCGCCCTCCCAAGCACAGACTGCAGCAAGGCAGCCGCCAGCACTGCTTCAGGGACTGCGAAATTACATCTCTCAAAACACCCCTTTCTTCCTTTTTTTTTTTTTTTTTGTCTGCATTACCATGACTAGAATAATCCCAGTCTGTCTTCTCTTTCACCCTTGACGCTGAATTTAATTTAATAGACTGTAGCTGCGGTGCCTCTGATCTTTAAATGCCATGTTTATTTGCCTTATTAGCGTGGATATGATGTCTGAAGAAAGTGTGGGGATGTCTTGTGAAGCGGGTTTCGACCAGCGGTCTGATCAGTTCAGCGGCCTTGCTGTGTTCATAGCCCCGGGTTGAGACTGACATGGACACAAAGGCTTCCCTCCCGAGGGCTTGTAGGACCCTACCTGAGTGCCGGGCTGGCAGGGGAGGTTGAGCAGGTAGACAGGGGCTGAGGCTGCCCCTGCTGAATGTTCTGGAGTCCTGTCCTGGAGAGCAGAGGGTGCCCCTGCCCCCCAGCTGTCAGAGCTCCTGTGTGTGTGGCGGCCGCCAGCCCCATCTCCTGCACCTCAGTCACCATGTTGGCCAGACCAGCTGAGGTTGAAATCTAAAGGGCCCTGGCTTCATGATACAGGCCAACTCCAGGTCCCTGGAATGCAGTGACCATGAGCAAGGAGCCAGGGAGAGGACATGTCCTGTTCCAGAGGCAACATGCCCAGGAAATGCAGCCTAGGTGTGGAGTCCCACCTCAGGGCCTTTGCACGTGCTCATCTCTTTTCCAGATACCCACATTGACTGACTCCTGGATGCGTTCCCATCTCTGTTCAAAGGTCCCTTCACTGAGGAGAGGCCACTTTGCCTGAACTAGCACCCCCCTGCCCCAAATCTCCACTCCTTTTTCTTTCATTCATAGTACACAATGTACCCAACACTAGAATTCACTTTATTTGTTTATTTATCGTTCGCCTGCTCCTCCAAGGCATCAGTCAGCTCCCTGGGATGAGGAGCGCTGCAGGGAGATCTCCTGCTTTCCTGTGGCCGAGTGGAGATGCCATGTGTTGTCCCCAGACCTTTCTGTCATGGGACGTCTGCTCTTGAGATGGCCTTAGGGGAAAGGGAATGGGGAGGTGGAAGGGGTGAATGGAGGAGAGAATGGCTCACACAGAAAAGTAGAGACACGTGGAGAGAGAGAGAGACAGATCAAGAGAGGCAAGGACAGAGCTGCACCTGTGAGGAGACCCTCAGAGAGACAGAGATACCAACAGAGAGACATACAGACAGATTTATAGGTGCAGAAAGAGAACCAGAGGTCCACGCCCAGAGAGACAGACGGAGAGGCGGGCTCTGGGAAGTGTCTGCAGACACGGTCCAGGCGCACCTGGTGAAGGCCGGAGGTACCCCTGGGGGCTGGGAGGCATGAGCCAACGGGGCCGGGCAAAGGCCGGAATGGATGTTTCTTCACGGCGCTGAAAAACCAGTGCCTCTCCTTCACTGTGTCTGGTATTCCAGCGTCAGCTGTCTGCCGCTCCCCCAGACACTCAGATGCAGAAAATTCAGACGAGCTTTGGCCTGGCCCGTTTCCAGGAAAGAATCTGTCCTCAGGAGAAAATCTCCTTAATGGGGAGGAAAACAGAACTGACATCACCCCGGGCCCAAATCACACGCATTCTTCTTTAGCAGGTCCTGGGAGGTGGCACACTGTTGTTGAAGATATGTGATGCCCCCAACCTGGGCAGCAATGTGGGCCCCTCAGATTCACTCACGCGCTCCCTCCAAAGGACACCACGGGTGGCACATTGGTGCCTTTAAAATAGAAAAGTGGAGTCACATTCTGGAATCAGTCCAGGAGCAGGTCCTGGGATACAGGGGACAGAATGATGGAGTAAACGAGCACCAGTGATGACCTTTCAGGCAGGTGGTGACCGGGAGAGCATCCTAAAGGCTCCCTCAGTCACCAGTCAGATGACCCCCGTGCTCCTGGAGGAAGAGCCTCTCCAGGGCAGTTCTGTGTCCCCATCTGAAAGCCCAGGCTGGGGCCAAGCACAGGGCAGGGACCCAGTAATGTGTGGTGTGTGAGCTGAGGGAGGGGGGCAGGGAGGGGGGAGGGAGGGAATGAGGGAGGAGGGAAGGAGAGAAGGGAGGAAGGAAGGAAGGAAGAGTAGATGGACAGGTGGGTGGCAGACAGAAGGATGGAAGGATGGATGGATGGATGGGTGGAAGGATGGATGGATGGATGGATGGATGGATGCCTGGATGGATGCATGGGTGGATGAAGAGGTGGATGGATGGATGGATGGAGGGAGGGATGGATGGATGGACGGGTGATTGGGTGGATGGACAGTCATTAAGGGAAGCAGATCAGAAGTGTCCCTAGAGGGCTGGGGGTGTCCAACCAAAAGCAAACCCAGAATACCATGAGGCATGGCTCACTGGTCTACAGCGCAGATCCACGGGATTGGTCCCTCCCCAGAACTCCGCCCCTCAGACTCCATCCTCACCACCATCTACCTACCTCTCAGGCTTTTTAAGGGCAGAACGTGAGAGAAAGTTGGCTCCCTCCCTCCCCATCCCCACCTCCCAGGACCCACTCAGGCCCATGTTCACCTCCTTTTCCATGTTACCATGGGAGGAGTCGCACCCTCTATCGATGGGCACATGCAGGTGTGGCTGTCCTGTGAGCCGCACCCCTGCATCTCTACAAGGCAGAACCCCAGGTGGTGGGAGCTTTTCTTCCAAATCGGAGCCTGTCCCTGAGGGCGTCAGTGACCATGGGGCCTTGGCCACGCTGCTTCTGGTCCCAGAACCTCTGTTTTGTTTCTTCCTTTTTCATGGCAGATTCTCACACCTCCCTCCGGGCTGCAAGGTGAGATGAGAGTCTGCAGGTAAAGCCCGCGGCACTGTTTCTGGAACACAGGGGTGCTCGGAGGACCATAGCCGCTGTTTTCTCTGCCAGCAGAGGGGGAAGGTCGAGGGCTGTAAGATGCGACAGGCCTGGGTCCACCCTGCCTCTCCACCTGCTCGCTGTGGGTTTCTGAGCAAGTGACTTAACCTCTCTGATTTTGATTTTCTAGTCTCTAAAATGGGACCCTATGTGGTCACAAAGCAGGAGGGCACTTTGAAAAAGTAGGACGTGCACACAGATATAAGTTGCATGACTTTTAAAAATAGTTTTGCTGTGGACGAGTGGGCGTTCCAGCCCCAGCGGCAGAAGCCCTCACACCCCACCCCGCTGAGATGGCACCGCTAACAGAAGCTCGCCTGGAAGGGGGAACCCGGTTTCAGCCTCGTTCTAGGAGTGAGGCGCGGATGAAGGGCCACATTCTCCATTCACAGGACTTGGAGTTTAGGGGGTCTGCCAGGACCTTGGCCGGAGCCAGGGACTGCCGGCACCATCTGGCTAGCGCCCCTGGGCACAGAGAGGCTGGCAGGCAGCCAGGGCGATGCAGTGCAGGGGCAGCAGGTCCTGCTGGTGGGGTGGGATTCCTGGGTCCGGGTGACGCCTGCGTGCTTCGGAGGAGCCGGATCCCAGCCTGACCGACGTCCTGTTCACAGCCTTCCCTCCCCGCCCACCCCTCCTGCAGACCATCAATTCTTGCTGAATGACGCACCTTCCCTGAGAATGCCTTAGCTCAAAATTTTCAAGGGCTTAAAGGCATCTTGTCATTATTTAACTCTCAAATGGGATTCTTAGGAATTGGAGAAATACTTTCTGCCAATTTCCACCCACTTTGGTTTCCTTGCCTGGAGAACCAAGTGCATTAAGTTATTACAGGGCGCCCGTGGGTGGAGGTGGAACAAGGGGGCCCCTCTGCAGAGAGAGGGCCTAAGGGAGTGGGGACGCTGCTGACTCCATGCTGCACTTTTACTGTCATTTAGTGCCATGATGGAAATAGTGTGGGCATCCTTCATTCACTTCAGCAAACTTTCACTGTCTGCTCGGCTGGGAACAGGGGACACAGAGGTGAGGGCCGTGGTCTTGCAGCTTTCACAGGGTCACAGGAGCTGGGGGACAGCCCACAGGCGGCAAACCTGGGGCCGGTGGCTCTACGGGCCCAGAGTGAGCTCAGACCAGCCCTGACTTACAAGAAAGGTTGCTACACAGGGCAGTGAGGGAAAGAGGATTTTCAGTAAGTTCAGCAGCCCTTGGGGGAAAACAGAACTTGACCCTGGATCACACATGAAATAAAACCCCAAGACAGCATCAGTGATGGGGCCCCCAGGGCAGGGAGATGTTGCTGCAGCTTCCCAGGGTGGAGGGAAACCAGACACCAGCACTCTCCTCCCAGGAGCTGATGTCCTAAAGGGAGACAGACAGTAAATCAGCAAGATGCTTGTGCAGTGTCGGGTAGCAATATGCACCGTGAACAAAAGCCAAGCGGGAGAGTTACTGGGGTAGGAGGGGCAGGGTGTTCTCCTCGGTGAGGTAACATTTGAGTAGGGCCTGGAATGCAGTGAGGAGTCAGTCCCAAGTCAGTCCCTGTGGGCATCTGGGATGGAGAGCGGCACGTGCAAAGGCCCTGGGCCATGTGGACCGGGCTTCATTCTCTGAGCAATGACATGTGACAGCACATAGGAAGGACCCCAACCGGGGAAACTCACCCGAGTCTTGGTATCCAGAGTTTTTACTGGGGGTCAGTCATGTAGCCTTGTGGCTGGCCTTAGTCTCCAGCCCCTCCAGAGATAAAGCTGAGACCCGCTGACCCAAGACCCCGCCAGGAATCCTATTGTGAGCATAGACTAACTGGTCGGCCCAAGGCCTCAGGACACAGAGGCACCTTTAACAGGCAGGACCTTCCAAGGCTTAGATGTGACCTTCCCGGTGCCAGTCAAGGGCCAAACTTTTCTTGGGAATGTGCGGGGTTTAGACAACCCAGACCTGCTGAGTTAACCCCCTTACTGCACCATCATCACATACCTTCTGCTCCCAGGCAGGGAGCAGAGGGGGAGGAAGGGAAGGGCTGCATCCCAGGCCAGTTACTGTGTTGGGAGGTTCAGGTTTGTCACTTCCTTTAACCCTTGTGACGACCCTGGGGTGGAAGGCGTGTCCCCATTGTACAGAAGGAACACCTGAGGTCCAGTAACTCCTGTGACCAGCTCCAGGTCGCACAGCCTGTGGTGTCAGACTGTCACCACGCCCCCTCCACGTGAGCATGACGTGGACCACGGGTGCTCTCTTCAAATGATGCTTTAACCATGGAGGTGGCTGCAGGAGATTGGCTCTGGGGAACATGTGGCCCTCTCCTGGGCTGGCCGCCGGCTCAGGCAGGAAAGTGCCTGGATGGGGTAGGGAGCTCTGCAGGGCCTGCTCTGCTGCATGGCCTCGGCCGAGCTTCTCACCTTCTCACCCTCTCCCAGGGCACCTGGTGCACAGGCTCGGGCATTTGCCCAGTGGACACAGAGCTGTCTCCTCTGCACATTCAGAGAAAGATGTCTGGATGCCTGTCTGTCCTGCCGACTCCCCGGGGCTGCAGGGACAGATGCGCTGCTGCAGACTGCTTGTGCTCTGTTTCCGAATCACTCGCCTGATGCATTTTGAAGAAGCCTCTGGAGTTTGATGGTGTGAGGGGTTGGGTCTGTCTTGTCTTCTTGACTGTAGGCAGGAGCGGGGAATGACTCTAACATCCGCTCTGTAGCTGTCTGCCCAAGACAGCCTGGAGTCTTGGCTGACCTTGGCGGGGACGTCACTGGTGGTCCAGTGGCTAAGACTCCGCACTCCCAATGCAGGGGGCCTGGGTTCGATTCCTGGTCAGGGCATTGGATCCCGCATGCCACAACTAAGAGTTCGCATGCCGCAACTGAAGATCCCACATGCCGCAACTAAGACACGGCACAGCCAAATGAATAAATAAATAAATATTTTAAAAAAAAAGAAACACTGACCTCGGGGCCAGGAGACCTCAGTCAGAGTCACCCCCTTGGCTGCTCAGCTGCTGTGTGAACTTGAACAAGTGACTGCTCTTCTCTGGTCCTGTGTCGTATTCATGGGAGGGGTGTGGTCGGAGGCCCAGAGGTTTCGAGGACCCTCTTGGCTCTTACAGCGGGGTTGGGTGCTGAGAGCTTATGTGGGGCGTCGGCAGTAACTCTGATGGCGTCTGGTTGAGAGGTGTGTCATTCATTCATTCACTCATTCATTCATTTATGCACTCGTTCAACCAACGTTTACTGGCACTCACTTCACGCGAGGTGTTGGGCCAGAGAGCTGGCCAGATGCTGTCCTGGCCATTAAAGAGCATTCAGGTGGATCAAGGAAACAGGAAATCCATTTATGGTGGAGCAGGTGTCATGGGGGCTGTGGGATGCAGACGAGCGGCGAGGGGACCCGCGTGGGAGGGAAGGGAGGGTCCAAGGGCTTCGTGCGTTCTGTCTTCCCCTGCCGAAGGCTCTGCCATGAGGAAGGTCCTCCTCTCTGAGCCCCGCTTCCTTCCTGTGCAGAATGGGTAGCTGACAGAGTCCACTTCATGTGCTTTTCCGGGGCCTGCTATTGTTAGGGACTCCGGATCCATCCTGAAGGCGCTAGGGACACGCTGGAGGTTGCTCAGAGGGTAATTTGCCTGATTTGGGAGAAGAGGAGACCAGCGCAGGTTGAAGGGACAGAGAGCCCTGTGGGCCTCTGACTGGCACGTCTGCAGGTCCTGTCAGCCGGGAAAACACAGGCCATGCGGGTGTGAACTCAGAGGTGCCTCTTACCTCCATGGAGGGCCCTGTCCTTGCATACGGTTGATGCACACAGGGCCCCCGCAGGACTGCGTGAGTGGGAGGACAGGGTGCTTCCTGGGGAGACGGCGTGCCCCCCACCCCCAATGGAACTGGGCCAGGCTCACCTCCTGCCTCCAGCTGGACCAGGAAAGGGAAATTCCCAATTCGCAAGGAGCCTCCACCTTCTCCTCTGGTGCTTCGGTCTCCCTGTTCGACTCCCCCATCTACAGCCACGTGTGCAGGTACAGGTTGGATAGGCCTCTCCTTTCACAACCTCCACCCTGGAAAGTGGTTCCTGGTGAGGACTGGGGGGCTACATGTGGTGGGGTTGAAGTTCATGGGCTCAGGGCCAGACCACTGGGGTTCAGACTCAGCTCTGCCACTTACTACTTCACCTCTCTGTGCCTCAGTCTCCTCCTCTGGAAAATGGGATGGTGCCTTGTCCTTACCTTGTAGAGGGCTGGGAAGATTAAGAGAGCTGGTCCATCCAAAGCACTCAGCATGGAACTTGACGTATGGGGGAATAATTATTGATGAGTATTAATTAATGATGATTACCATTATTCTTATTACTGCCAACTGATGTCACAAGCAAGTTAAGTCTCAGAGATGTTGGTTGACTTGTCCAAGGTCCAGGATTAGAAAAGGATGGGGGCATCTGCAAGCCCAGATCTCAAACCTTCAACCCAGAGCGGGTCAAGGGGCCTCCTGCTGAGGAATGAGAGGCCAAGGGCCTGCAGAAACCCAGGGGCAGGTGTGGGAGAGTGTGTCTTTAAGGACACAGTTTGGAAATGGAAATCTGTAGGTTACTGACTTAACTATTCAGTTTTGTCATTGAATCAATCTTCGTTTTGTATTCCCTGATCTTTTTGCCATTAAAAAGTGTCAATCGAATGCCCCCAATTTCATGACTTACAGCATTCCTTTGATGTTTACTGAGATCCCGAGTTGTGTTCAACCTGTCTTATTTCCTGCTCAGTTTTTGGACTTTGTATTGAAATATTCCTCTGAACATTTAAACGTAGAATTTCCTTCCAGATTGCCCATACTCATCTGCTAATGTCTCTTTACATTCTTTTTCCTCTTTAAAAATGTTCAGTATATAATTTGCACTGCCTTTAATAGAAACTGGATAGAGTCAACAGTTACTCAAAAAAATCAATTTAGAGTGTCAGATTCTATAACTCGGGAATTGGCATATAAAAATGTTACCATTTTATGCCAGGACACCCTGAGAATAAATGAGGACCCTTGTTTTTAAAATATTGACTTGTAAGAGTTTCTTTTTTTTCTTTTTTGTTTTGCGGTACGCGGGCCTCTCACTGTTGTGGCCTCTCCCGTTGCGGAGCACAGGCTCCGGACGCGCAGGCTCAGCGTCCATGGCTCACGGGCCCAGCCGCTCTGCAGCATGTGGGATCTTCCCGGACCGGGGCACGAACCCATGTCCCCTGCATCGGCAGGCGGACTCTCAACCACTGCGCCACCAGGGAAGCCCTTGTAACAGTTTCTTGGATCTGAGAATACACTTTTGAAAATCCATGCAGAAGCTAGAGCCCCACTCCTGGGACTTGATCCTAGGGAGTGATCCAGGATGTGCTAAAGCGATGAACATGTTTATAAAGGGCAGAGGGGCTTGCAATAGAAATGACAGGAAAATAGAAAGAAGTCAATTTCCAAAATGCACAGCACATATTAGGCTCCCAGTATTTTTAGAGAGGCTTTAAAAAAGTTCATCCTAACCAATGGCCTGTTAGTAATGTCACAAGCACTGGACGGAGTATTACACAGCGGGCAGGAAACGCTGACCATTTAGTTATAAAGTCAGACCAGAATTTGGGCACATGTTGTAATGGCCGTACTAGAAATATATTCACCTGTGGACAAGGGCTGGACAGGTACAGAGAGTTAACGGGACCCAGCTGATGGTTGAAATAGAAGCTTCTTTTCATCTTATTGTTGTAGCTGCCTTCTGTTGTTCTTATTCTATTATTTTTTAAATGATTCCAAGAAGAGTGGAGGGTGTATCAGCATAGGAGGGAAGGAAATTTTATTGGGTGTGGATTGCTAAATTTTAGGAATTTTCCTCAGGATAGATTCCAGTTCACAAGGGAAGTGTAACCCAGGCCAGCCCCCAACCGGCTTTGATGCTAAGCCTCAGTTCCAGGTTTTGTGGCTCCCACTCCCCCACCTTGAGCTTTCTTCCAGCTCCTCTGCCCTCCCCATTCCTGCTGGGAATTCCTAGCTGCACCCCCAGTTCCACAATGAGGCAGCTGCTGGATTGGGAAACCCTTTGCAGCTGCGGTATCTGGTCTGCAGCAGGTCATTTTGTGTTATTATTTGTCTCATTATATTTGGGTGCTTCCTATTTGAAATGACCCTTCTGGGCTTTAGCGGGGCCTGGCATCCTCCCAAATCGGCGGGTTCCCTGGGAGATCAGGTGCATCAGTGCACTTCACCCTGGGTAGCGGGGGAAAGAAGCTGGACACGGCAGGGCCTGTTCCTGGGTAGCAACTGGCCTGTCCCGTTTGTGGGACGTGCTTGTGTGTCCTTCCCGACAAAATCCAAAGTGACAAACACCGCTCTCCCAGCCTCTCCACGCCCCTGCTGCGTCAGGGTCTCCAGACTTGCCTTGGCCTTTGCAAGTGTGCCCGGCTGAGGGTTTGCAGAGCGGCTGTAAAAGCAGGGACATCTGCTGGGGTTTGATGAGGCCTGTGTGTCAAGGTGAGCAGTAGGCAGCCCTGCTTGTGCCAGGTGAGCCCTGCCCACCCCAGGACAGTGCCCAGGGACACTTCCGGGGACACAGGACATCATTTAGTCCCGATGGTTGCAACCCAGTTCTAAAGACCCCACCAGCTGGGAAAAGAGCCATCGCAAAGGTCCCACCTCGGGTCAGCTTAAAACCTCCGGAAATAAAACCAACAGAGCCATTCATAGAGCTGGAAGCTGGTAGAAGGTGCCCAGTTTAGAACCCGAGGACACAGTCTCACTTTGTCCCTTATGAGCCGAGCAAGAGACTCCATCTGCTTGCATCTCAGTTTCTTCATTTGTGCCTTGAGAATCGTTGGTTGGAATGGAGATTAGATGAGGTCACCCACCCAGCGTCTTTATCCTGGGCCTGGAGCAGCCTCAGCCCTGGCTGCCTGGTCGAGGCTGAGGTCCCCATGCGTTATTTGTGTCTCCTCCGGGCTCTGGGCCTTGGCTACTGCATAGCCTCTGCCTGGGACTTGGGTCCTCATTGCTTCGTTACAGCTGCATGGAGCAGCCAGCTTCCCAGCAGCACCTGAGGCTGATTGTCAGGGACGCTTCAGGAAACACTCCCACCCCTTTGTCCAGTACCCTCTTCCTCCCCTTCCCTCCTCAGTTCCTGCCATCTCCTCCCCCAGGCCTCCCCAGACCCCCAGGCACATACAGAGCCTTCGCCAGGTTCCCTGGGAGCTCCTGGCACCTTCCCCGGTCTTTGAGAGCTCCTGGCACGTTTCCGGGCTCTGACCTCCTCTTTGGCTGCATATCCAAGGTCCTTTTCTTGCGCTTCAGCCCTGCCCCCAGGACCTGGGGCTCCCCGGAGGCGGCTGCCCTGCCCTGCCCCACACCAGATGTAGCAGGAGCATTGCTCCTTCAGTGTGGGCGCTGGCACAGCCCAGAGCAGGCTCCTGGTGGGCCCCTGCTAAGCTGGGTGTAAGCCCTTTCCTCCTGGTCTGTGAGAAGGTCTTGGGAGGGACAGCATCCAGGAGGAGGGTGTGGGCAGTGTCTGCTGACTGACGGGTGTGGAATTATTTCAGGATCTGAACAGGAAGTACAGTTGCGCTGGCAGCGCCAGCCGCAGAAATGCCCGCCCACCCACTCTGCACTCTGCGCTTAGCACAAAGCCGGCACGGAATAGGCATTGGGGAAAGGTGTGTTGGAAGGCATTCTTGAGCTGAGGGAATCACTCATCTCAGGGATTCATTGAAAGGAAGGTGACCCTTACTGTGGAGTAAGGAGACGCAGCTGGCTGGGAGCCAGCTTGAGCAGAGCGTCCTGCAAGCCGCCTTGCAGGGTGGCCTGGTCCCTGGCTCTGCACCAATTTCCATCCCTAAGTTGTTGGTAGAGCTGCAGGCAGGGATACTGAGGCCGTCCCTGGGTCCAGGCCCTGCCCAGCCCAGCTACATTCTGGAAAGATCCACTGACTTCACAGCACCTAACACATGTGGACACAGAGCCTCAGCAGAGCCATGGCAGGGGGCGGCTAGAAACCACATGTGGAAGGGCTGGTTGGGAGATGAGCTCCTGGGATGGACTCAGAGAGGTGGGCACTGGAGCGTGACTGTGAGTTCGAGCATGGAAAATCTGGGGCCCCTGCTAGGGTGCTCCTCTGGGCCGGCACAGAACACTGCCTGGGCTCTTTTAGGATTGGGCTTGAGTTCAAGACATGGAAACAACCTCAATGGCCATCGACAGATGAATGGATAAAGAAGATGTGATATATATACGCAGTGGAATACTACTCAGCCATAAAAAAGAATGAAATAATGCCATTTGCAGCAACATGGATGGACCTAGAGATGATCATACTAAGTGAAGTAAGTCAGGCAGAGAAAGACAAATATCATGTGATATCACTTACATGTGGAATCTAAAATACGACACAAATGAACCTATCTATGAAACAGAAACAGACTCACAGAACAGACTTGTGGTTGCCAAAGGGGAGGGGGTTGAGGGAGGGATGGAGTGGGAATTTGGGATGAGCAGATGCAAGCTATTATATAGAGAATGGATAAACAACAAGGTCCTACTGTACAGCACAGAGAAATATATTCAATATCCTGAGATAAACCAAAATGGAAAAGAATATGAAAAAGAATGTATATATATGCATAACTGAATCACTTTGCTGTATAGCAGAAATTAACACAGCATTGTAAATCAACAATACTTCAGTAAAATAAATTAAAAAAAAAAAAAGACTGGGCTTGAGTTAAGGAGAAGCCCTAAGCCAGGGAGAAAACCCACAAGTAATACTAACAGGGCTACTGAGCGGGGAAGGGCTGTAGTCAGTGTGCAAATGCTGACACGGCAGAGACCATCACCCGCCAGGCTCTGTGAGAGGAAGAAATAGAGTCAGAAAGTCCAGACACGCAGGGTGGGTGCCTGGCCCTATGAGCATCCCCAGGGACAGGAGTGCATGCCTGGGGGACGGCCTGGGGTACAGCAGAGAAGGCAGACTTGAGACAACAGCTTGGGCTTAAACTGAGTTTCCTGTAGTTGCCGTGTGACCCTGAGCAAGGCACATGATACGCCTTGAGCCTCAGTTTCCTCACCTGTAAAATGGGGAGGCATGCTCCCATGGCATGGTCAATGCTATCGTCCTGTTCCTGGGAGGCCAAGCTCCGCCCTTGGCCTGGTGTCCAGAGCGTGTGAGCCCCTGTGTCTATTAATCCCCCCAAGAGGCCTTTCCCGTTGCAGGGGGACCACGCTCTCAGATCCTCAGGGCAACTTGCCTGGCGTCACCCCACTACTGCCATCATGCCCCTTTGAGGGCAGGCTGAGACCCCTTCCCTCGGCTCACCCACCTGGCTGGTGCCCGACTCCCCGTTTCACACTCAGAATGTCAAGCCACGTCACGGAATTTTCTTGAATGACTTGACCGGCCTATCAGTGCCCCGGGCCACCTTAATTCTCTCTCCCTGGCTGATCCCAAGAGGGTTTATTTGTCAGTCCCGGGCAGCGGATCAAAGCCTCGTCTTTCCAGGGCCCCTGGAGTTGTCGGTTCCTGAGGACAAGGGTGGCCCCTGGGTGGTGGCCTCTCGACATCCGTCCTTTCTCATCTCACATCACAGACTAAAGTTTGGCAGGGCGGTCAGCTGGGAGACCATCCTAACACACGTTACCTCCTCTGGTGGGAGGGCCTGGGGTGGATGCCTGGAGACCAAGACTGAGTCCCAGCTGTGCCATGGATCCCCAGGGGACTCTGCACACATCCCTTCCTTGCCGGGCCTTGGTTTCCCCACATGAAAAGCACAGGTGGGAGTTCCCATCCCTGGTGTGGCTTTGGGGTCTGCCCGGGTGCTTTGCACACCGACGGTGCAGGGCTAGTGCCGGTCCTCTGGGTAATCATCAGGGTGCACGAGGAGAGTCCACACAGCCACGCCTCCGGCCAGAGAGAGGTCCACATGGGTACGGTGTGGCATCAGTGCCCCTCAGGAGGCTCCATGATGTGGGGACCTGTCACCTGCCCATGACCACGAGCCCGCCTTGTGCTCTCCCTCCTCACACCGGCTCCAGTCTCACGGTGGGTATCTGAGTTCTGTGCCGTTGACCCCTTTTACAGATAAACAAACCGAATCTCGCAGAGGTCCAGGCCTTGCCCAAGGCCACATGCTTGCAGGTGGTACCAGCCACGCAGGGGGTGCCCCCTTTCCCACCTGTGTGGTTTCCCAAAGTAGCCGGGAGACCGTGGGAGCTGGGGGCTCATCTGCACAGGGGGAGGGGCCGGAGCTGAACTTATGTCCCTGCCCATGAAATAATTATAGAGTATGAAAATGGCTTAATTAAATAATTTTTTAAAAGTGAATATGTACAGACACTCAGCAATTAAGCAGCCGATTTTCAAATAGCAATTTTCCAACTGCGCTGGTCTTCCATGTATCTAGTTGCCTGATTTTAGAGTCTGTTTTGTTTTCTCCAAAATTTTTAATTTGAATAAATCTAGATTGGATGATTGCTTTCTGAGGTGCAGTTAGAAGAACTTGGAGGTGGTATTAGTGCTGGGGAAGTTCGGGGTGGGTGTGGGGAGGAAGCCTGGCCCAGAGGAGACCCAGGGTGAGCGCTGTTCCTCCCACTTCACTTCGCCCTCCTCCCCCCTCCTCTTCCCTTCCCCCACCCTCCTTTATCCCTCCTCCCCTTCCTCCCTTCTATCCTTCCTTCTGTGCATGGAGAGCTCTCACAGGCATTTTCTCGATCCTGAGATGAGAAGGGGAGTCTCTCCCCAACAGGCAAGTTCAAGGGTCACTTTTTTTTTTTTTTTTTTTTCCAGTACGTGGGCCTCTCACTGTTGTGGCCGCTCCCATTGCGGAACACAGGCTCTGGACGTGCAGGCTCAGCGGCCATGGCTCACGGGCCCAGCCGCTCCGCGGCATGTGGGATCTTCCCGGACCCGTGTCCCCTGCATCAGGTGGACTCTCAACCACTGCGCCACCAGGGAAGCCCCAAGGGTCACTTTTGGCTGGTGCTCAGACATTAATCAAATCCAATCCCCACAGTTTCTATGGAAAATTTGCCCAGAGTGGGACACCCTCTCACCCAAGGTCACACAGCCTTTGGGTCTGGTACCTGGTGCACCTCCATAGGAATCCAACAAGCATTTACTGAGTGCTGGCTGCATGCCTGACCTGTGGATTCTTCGATGATCTTGGTTGGTGACCGCTGTCCTTGCTCCAACTGGGTGATCTGTAGGGACTTCAGGAGGATGCGGCATTAGATTCAGGGTTGGTGCCCTGGGGCTGTGGGGGATTTAGATAAGTGTCAGGAATGTAAGACATTTAATTGAGTCATCCTTGTCTCAAGCTTGGTGAGCTCATAACAGAGATCTGCACACTCTGGGAAAGAGACAGGATCCTCCAACATCGGGCATCTTGAGCGTCCCTGGGCATCTCCAGTTTGCATCCTGAGTGGTGCTTGTTTTCAGCAGCCCTCAGACACACAGGGCGAGGCAGGGACCACAGAACACTCCGTCACTTTCTACTTTCCTTTCTTGGAATAACTCTTCATAACACGGATACCATCACTGCTAGACTTGTTCCTTCACTTGAAGTCTTTGAGAAACAAGGGGTCTTGGGAAATAATGAAGTGAAATATGGATACCTGCGTGGCCCCAGGCAATGAGGTCTGCCTGGGCAAGGGTTTCCCCAAGCACTGGCCTCGGGGTCGGGGAGGCTGAGAGCACATGGGACAGGCAAGGACACTGCGGTGAAGGGCATGTGACCACTGCCTTTTCCACTCATGGGGACCCCAGGGACCCCTGACTCCAACTCTCTGATGCCTTGAGGGGAAACTGATGCCCCATCCTGAGTGTGTGCCCGGGAGCTCACTCTCAGTAGCAGCGAGGGGGCATGGCCAGACCCCTGACCGCCAGACCCCTTCTTCTTGGCCTCACGGGATCTCAGGACTCCCCTGACTAGTGTCAGGCGAGGAGGTGGCCCAGGCCGTGGACACAGGGAAACACGTGCTGCTCTGAACTCGCCCATCTTCGAGCCCCACCGTGTCCTGCAGGCTTAGTGGGTGCCGGTGAGTGAGCCTCACCCAGGGGCTGTCCTGACTTCCCTGAGCCACACCCCATCTGAAGCAGCATCCTCCATCCTCCGTGTTACCCGGGTCACCTTCCGTCTCCTCCCTCGACCTTACACCTTGCCATCCCCAGCTCCCGGGCGTGTGCCCTGTCCTTCCTTTCTTCTCCTGCCACTCCCTCTGCCTCAGTCACCTGTCCCACCCGCGGTCACCCCAGTCTTCCTAAAATAGTAGCGATGACAAGCTACTACCATGCAGGCTTTGAGACACCGTCGAACACTTTTCCCATGGTCACTCCACTCATCCCCTTCCAGATGGGGGCACAGACCAGACCCTGCAGAACCCCGCTAACACCCTGCAGACTCCACCCACAGCCTCAGCCTGTGTCCAGACCAGCGAGTCCGGTAGGAATAGGATGCAAGCCACGCATGGATTGTCATTAAAAAGTAGAAACCGGGGACCTGAAAAGAGCTGGAGGAACCTTAAAGGCATATTACTAAGTGAGAAAAGCCAGTCTGAAAAGGCTACAGACCAATAGATGACATTCTAGAAAAGGCAGAACTATGGAGACGGTGAAAAGATCAGTGGTTATGGGAGTGGGCAGGGAGGGAGGGTGCATAGGCGAGCCTGGGGCATTTTAGGGCAGTGACACTACTCTGTATGACACTATAATGGCGGACACATGTCACTGTACACTTGTCCATAGAATGTCAACCCAAGAGTGACCCCTCACATAAGCTATAGACTCTGGGTAATGATGGTGTGTCAATATCAGTTCATCAGCTCTAACACACATGCTGCTCTGGCGGGGGAGGGAGGTGCATGATGTGATGGAGATTATGCACGTTTGGGGGCAGGGGGGACACGGGAAATCTCTGCACCTCCTCTGTTTAGCTGTGAACCCCAAACTGCTCTTAGAAATTTAACTCTATTAGTTAAAGAAACAGGTGCAATTAATCTTAATAATAGACTTTTAAACTCAGTATATCCACAATATTATGTCAACATGCAATCAATATAACACTGTAATGAAATAGTTTACATTCTTTTTTTAAAAAAATTATTTATTTAATTTTGGCCGTTGGGTCTTCATTGCTGCACGTGGGCTTTCTCTAGATACGGTGAGCAGGGGCTACTCTTTGTTGCAGTGCGCGGGCTTCTTATTGTGGTGGCTTCTCTTCTTGCAGAGCACGGGCTCTAGGTGCTTGGGCTTCAGTGCTTGTGGCATGCAGGCTTAGTAGTTGTGGCACATGGGCTCAGTAGTTGTGGCACACGGGCTCACTAGTTGTGGCGCACAGGCTTAGTTGCTCCACAGCCTGTAGGATCTTCCCTGACCAGGGCTCGAACCCGTGTCCCCTGCATTGGCAGGTGGATTCCTAACCACTGCACCACCAGGGAAGTCCAAAATAGTTTACATTCTTTTTTATCTACTAGTGGGGGCTGTGATCCAGATATCTCTGTGGCATCTGGGATCGTTCACACCTGCCCCTCCCCTGTCCACCTTGCCAGCCTCTGGCCCTGTCATCTCTCTCACAGTTCACTGTAGCCACTCTTGCTCCAAAGCCCACCTGTGGAAGGAGGAATAATACCTCCCAAAGATATCACATCCTAATCCCTGGAGCCTGTGAATATGTCACGTGGCAAAGGGGACTTTGCAGGTGTGATTAAGATGGGGAGATTGGGAGGGAGATCCCTGGTGGTCCAGGGGTTAGGACTCCGCACTTTCAGTGCTGTGGCCCTAGAGGAACTAAGATCCTGTGACGTGCGCGGCGAGGCCAAAAAAAAAAAAAAAAAAAGACAGGGCAAAGCGGAGATGATGCTAGATTAGCCCTGTGGGCCCTGTGTAATCACAAGGGTCCTCACAGGAGGAGTCCAAGGGAGATTTGGCTACAAGTGAAAGAGATGTGACAATGGAAGCAGAGACTGGAGGATTTGCTTCAAAGATGGAGGATGGGCCGCAAGCCACAGAATGCAGGCACCTCTGGAATCTGGAAAAGGCAAGGAAACAGATTTTCCCCTGAAGCTCCCAGAAGGTGCAGAGGCCTTGATTTTAGCGCATAAGACCATTTTGGACTTCTGACCGCCAGAACCGTATGAGAATGCATGTGCCTTATTTTAAGTCACTGAGTTTGCAGTAATTTGTCCCAGCCCCCACTGGAAACTCTGCAGTCCCCTCTTTGGTGACGGCCCCCCAGCCAAAATTGGCCTCCCTCTCCTCGGAGCCTGTCGTCCACCAGGAACCCCTCAAGGACGGTGCGAGATGAAGAGGACCTGGGATGGGGCGATGGAGGTGTTGGGATGCAATGTAAATGATTTAGGAGGAAGAGTCAGCAAGATGGATTAGCTGGGCAGTGGGGGCAGTATGGGGGCGGGGCAGCCAAGGATGGCCCCTGGCCCCGGGCGGTGTGACGTCCCCCTTAGAGTCTCCCAAGTTTCTCTGGATGTGTCCATCTGTCTGCTCTCTCTGTCCCACAGTGTCTGTCCTACTCACCAGGGGATGAAGTGACTGGTGCATAGTAGGTACTCAATAAACATATGTGACAGGAATGAATCTGAACAAATAAAGAAATCTGAATTCCCAGTCCCAGTGTGATTGCTTAAAGCATAAAAGAACTGAACAGGGCTTCCCTGGTGGCGCAGTGGTTGAGAGTCCGTCTGCCGATGCAGGGGACACGGGTTCGTGCCCCGGTCTGGGAGGATCCCACATGCCGTGGAGCGGCTGGGCCCGTGAGCCATGGCCGCTGAGCCTGCGCGTCCGGAGCCTGTGCTCCGCAACGGGAGAGGCCACGGCAGTGAGAGGCCCGCGTACCGCAAAAAAAAAAAAAAAAGAACTGAACAAATGTTGAATGAAAGAGTGAATGAATGAATGAACTGATGTCCCAGTCTTTGGCAGGTGGCCTGGAACTTGGGGCTAATGGCTCTCCGAGGAATTGGATTTGCATTGTCCGGCAGAGTGAGGTGTTTCGGACGCTGCCATTGCTGGTGATGCAGTGGCAAGACTTTGCTTTAAACAGATCCCTCCTTCCCTGTCCTCAGGGCCCTTGTACCTGCCCTTCCCTCTACCTGCGATGCTGCACTAGTTCCTCGGGCTGCCATACAAAGTACCACACACTGGCTGCCTTTAGACAATGGAAAGTGTTGTCTGCGGTCTAGAGGCTGGAAGTCTGGGATCCAGGTGTTGGCAGGGTTGGTTCCTTCTGGAGGATCTAGGGGAAATCTGCTCCATGCCCCTCTCCAATCTTCTGGGGGTGGCTGGCAATCCTTGGTATCCTTGCCTGTCTCCATGGTCACATGACGTCCTCCCTGTGTGTCTGTGTGTCTCTGCCCACATTTCCTTCTTTGAATGACACCAGTCATTGGATTGCGGCCCATCCTACTCTGGTATGACCTCATCTTAACTTAATTCCATCTGCAAAGACCCTCTTTGCAAATAAAGGTCACATTCACGGGTTGTGGGTAGACAAAAGTTTGGGGGAGACATTACCTAACCCAGTACAGGTGGCTTTCCCGCAGCCAGGCACATAGCACTTTCTCTTCCTTCCTTCCCGTCTCAGCCCAGACATCACCGGTCTGAGGGCCCTTCCCTGCCACGCTCTCTGAAACAGCAATCCACTGCCCCCTCCATCCCCCTACCCTGTTTATTCTTCTTCCCAGGCCTTGTCTCCTTTGACATGGCTATAGTTTTGCTTATCTATTTATCACCCTCCTCCCCGGGCCCCACTAGAATGTAGGTTCCCAGGCAGCAGGGCCTAGATCCCACTGGCTCCCTGCTGTGGGCCCACACCAGCAGGTGCCCTTGAGTGAGCAGGTGCGAACAGGCTGCTGTGGCCACAGGCGGGGGACTAGGGGGGAGGCTGGACCCTGGGGAGGCAGCTGGGATGCTGCCATAGCTGGTCAGGATGGAGGGAAGGAGTGGACTGCCCGGTGTCTGGAAGGCAGAATCAATTGCAGGTCTTAGAGATGCTTGTTGGTGTGAGGTGAGGGGCCAAGAGGCTCAGAGGTTACCAGGCACCGAGCTCCAAGCACAGCTATTCGTGTCGGGGGCGGGGGAGGTTCTAGAATTTCCTGGGTCTCTGGATCAGTCCTCTGCTAATGGGCCTCTGACTCCCTCCTTCCCAAAGAAAATCAATTCTCAGAGGTTTTGAGAGTAAGTGCTTCCCCAATGACACCTCCAGTGGGGCTGCTTCGTTCTCTCCAGCCAGCCCTCCCCGGGGAGACCAGGGGCGGGCAGAGGCCCAGGGGACCCTGCTGGGGGTCCGGCGGGGTGGCCCCTGCTGGAGTTCCCTGGGAGTCAGAGGGCAGGGGCTGCCTTCTGTCCTGGCCTGGGAAGGACCCTGGGGCCTGAGGACTTCCAGGGACGTGGGGCCACTGAGCACAAAGGCCACAAACACAGCCCATCTTCCTGGAGCCTCAGTGAAACAGAAGGCTTGGGGAAGAAGTAGGGAGGAAGTACATCCTTGTAGAAGCTGCTGAGGATGAACTATGGGATGGAATTGAAACACTGCCAGTGGGGTGCGGTGTCTGCGCTGAGCTGCTCCAGGACCCCAGGCTACACTGGGCAAGTCTGACACTCACGGCCCAGTCCAGCCCCTCCGTGGGCCCAGAGAGGGAAGGGGCTGCTTGGGCCGCCTGCAAGCTGGGCTCCACACGGTGCTACGAGGACAGGAATCCAGGTGACTGCCCCGCCCCCCTTCCACCTCCCATCAGCTGGGATCGGCCGCCCTTGGCCCTGGAGCTCAGCTCCATGCAGGCCAGTCCCAGTGGTGATCAGAAAGATGAATGGGCCCGAGGGGCACCAGCCCGGCAGGCCTCAGTAGCCTTGGGCTCCCATTCCTGGCCCCGGCCCCGCCTTGGGGTGAGTCTCCTGACTGGTCAGAAGACAGGACACCCTGGGAGAAGCTGAGGTCTCTGGAATAATGCACGTTGGTTTAAGGACTGGAGGCAAAGTATGGCCTGGGCCTGACCATGTCTCCAGCTCTCTGCGGCCACAGCACATTTTAACCAGCTGGTCACAAGGAGTGCTGGGCCCAGGGTCACTGAGCTGAGCTCAGCGGAGGGGGCTGAGCTTCAGCATGGAATTCATCCCATGTCCCGATGTGTTGGTTGATGTGAAATTGCCCGTGATGCCTTATCTCCCTCTCACTGCTGTGGCCACTCTGGGCGGAGGTTAGATCTCAGAGATTCTCTCCTGCAGCCCTTGCCTTACAGACAGGAAAGTGGGCAACCCCCTGGGCGGGAGTGACTGGCCCCGGCCCGGCTGTGGCGAGCGGATGCTGACACCCACTGGCCGGCACAGGGATTGGGGTCTGATTCCCAGCAGCTCTGGAGCTTGGGTACCTGCGCCGCCCCTGCAGCCCTGTGGGTGCACATGGTCAGGGCGGAGGGTGCAGCTCGCTGGAAGAACTCAGGGTCCAGAGAGGGAAACAGACAAGCAGACAGGCCTCAGGGCAGCGGGGAACTTCTAGAGAGCAAACAGGACTCCAGCTGTTCGTGGGGGGCCCGTGCTCGCATCCTGAGTCAGCCACCTGTTAGCTGAGTGATTTCAGGCCAGAATGTATCCCCTCCGAGCCTCCTCCTCTGGTCACCTTCGAGATGGACGTAGTGACGTAATCTGTCCAGGTTTTCCGAGGAATCAAAAAGATGGAAGGACCTAGACACGGCCAGTACGTATGAGACCCTTCGTAACCAGTGAGACGCAGATACGGTAAAGCTAACATAGACTGTGGACAGGCCGGAGTACTGTGGACCGCCCAGGGCAGGTGGCTCGTGGGAAGACTGGCTGGCATTCACAGCTCCAGACCTGGGCTAGTGCTGGGTGTCCCCGAGGGAGCGCCAGTCTCCTCCTGGTCCCCTGGGGCATGCTGCTCCGGGGAAAGGGAGAGGATACACCTGAGGGTGTCCTGGGCGCTGCACCCACACTGGCAGGGGACACTGTGTGGGCTGGATAACTCTGCACGTGGAGGGGCCTGTCACTGACGGCTGTCTTCCTGTCCTCCCAGGTCATCGGACTTCGGGACCTCCTACACCAAGCTTACCCTTCAGCCTGGCGTCACTACCGTCATCGACAACTTCTACATCTGCCCGACCAACAAGAGAAAGGTAGGCTCTGCGCAGCGGGAGCCGCTGCTGCCTTGCTTCTCCAGGATCCTGACAGTGGGGCGGAGGTGTTTACCTCCCAGCTCTCTGCGTCACCCTTCCCGCTTCTGCCTTAATTCATTTGGATGAATTAAGTTTTAAAGCAGCAGCTGGGCCTTGGGAGAAAGGTTGTCCTGGTGCGTTTGTTTTCCCCTGCCCTGGGCCAGCATCCATCCAGGTAAAGCGGGGTAGGAGCAGGGGTGGCCACTCTGGAGGCGAGAAAGGATATCTCTTTTTGGTTTGGCATCCTTGGAAAGCAGTGAAGAGCAGTCCCGATCTCCTGCAGGGTTTTGTATTTGTTGATTTGGTTTTGATCTGGCTTTGGTGTCTCATCTGAGTTTTACTTTCTGTTTTCTTGGTCTGAGCGTGTCTTCTGACTCTGCTCTCTGCCTGACTGTGGATCAGGGAACTTTGTCACTTCCAGGCTACGGCCACCTCCACCAGGTTCCATGAGGAGACACTTTTGCAAAGCCATGGTTGCCTCCTAGCCACCTCGGGACCCCAGACTGAGGTCAGAGGAAGCACCCAGGGCAGAGCAGTCCTGCGCACTTGACTCCATGCAGGGAAGTAGGTCATTGTCACGGAGATCAGGTTCCTCCTGGGAAATGGGATGTCACCCCAGAGAATTGTGACATTGGGGATTAGAACCCAGAGCCCAGCCCACGGGCACCGATAGATGCTCTGACACGACGTAGAGCCCAGAAAACCTCTGTAAACTGATGAGCATCCCGGGAAAAGAGTCATCGTTGCCAGATGGCTAGATGCGGAGGGCACTGGAGGGTTTGCCGGTCACGCTGACTGCAGATTATTGGGCTCAGGGGAGTCGGTGTGTGCGTGAACTTGGCAGGTTCTGCAGGGACCAAGGCCCCATCGTAGAGTTTACAGAACATGAGGACTGGTGTGCATTGCCATTTCCTGGGAGCTGTCCAGGGAGTCTTGATGGCACTTTTTAATGGGATGTCAGCTTTCTAAAGCAGGTCTCCCCTCTCTGCCAACACCCTTCCTTGACTTTTACTGCTGTAAAAGCTTCCTGATGGACAGAATTAGAATGCAGAGGTGGGGAGGGCTGCTGGAGAGGGGGGAACTTCACAGGGACACCGGTGCCTGCCCAGAGGGACTCGGGACTGAACGGAGAGAGGCAGGTTTTGCCGGTGCCCGGGTCTCCCTGGGCCCTGCTCGGGGACTTCACGTGCACGATCTCACTCTGTCCCATGGGGGCCGAGGAAGGAGGTGTTATTATCCCATTTTCCAGGGCAGAAAACTGAGGCATAGGAAGTGAGACTTAGCACTTAATCACACGGCTGGTGGTGGGAGGCCTGGATTTGACCCCAGCCTCATGTGGGTCCAGAGCTGAGGGGTTTTCTTGTGCAGGAGTGAGAGCAAGTACGGGGAAATGACCCCCCAACTACCACCCCACCCTGACTCCCCACAGCTCAGCCCACGTGCTCCCCGAGCTGTCCTCGTCCCGTGTCTGGTCGGCCCCAGCCCGGGCTGGTGAGGAGTCAGAGCTGGAATGCAGCCCTTGCTCTGCTGGGAGCTCAGTGCTTTTCCTGCGTGCCGTCCCCGCCCTCTGAGCCACAGGGTTCTCTTGGGGGGCGGGGGGTGGGTCAGCAAGGGAAATGCCCAGGCAGCAGCCTAGCCCAGGCCTGGGTGCAGCAGCCTAGCCCAGGCCTGGGTGCAGCAGCATGTGCATAGCACAGAGACCTTCGTTGGCCAGGAGAGCTGAGTGCTTGGAAGGGGCAAGGACAGACATCCTGCTTCCCTGCCCGCTGTCATCTCTCTCCCTGGGGCCACTGTGATTTGGATGCGAGACAAGGGAGGGCTGCCGCGGGCTGGTGCTGACCCAAGCCAGAGGCCCCCCTATCACCCCCAAACTCCAGCCGGCAGTGGACACGGGAGGCCATGCCGCCCATCTCCTGCACGTCCTCCAATTTCTGTCTGTCTAGCCAGCCCGGTCCTGGAAGCTTCCTCCAAGCTGACCCTGCCGTCCCTCACCAGCTGGGAGGACCCACAGGTGCCCAGATGTGACGGTGGCTCCAGGGCCGGCCCCAAACGCCGTGTCCTCCTTTGGAAACGAGAAAGGCAGAGGCAACAGTGGCAGCCACAGAACGGGGGGTCTCTGAGGCGTGAGGTCAGGGAAGGCTGCCAGGCTGCCGGCAGTGAGGCCAGACAGACCCTGGTCCTGCGCAAAGCAGCTGCTGCTGAGCCTGTGTCCTGCTGTAAAGCGGGTGGCTGGGGGTTAATGAGATGATGGGCGGGGGCTCAGCCAAGGGGCTTCTAGGTCACGTAGGGCATCCGGGCAGGCAAAGGGCACCAGGAGTGAAGCATCAGTTTTGGTTACCTGGGGGCTCGGGGCAGATGGAGAGCTGGGGGCTCTGATTGGGGTGCTCAGCAGAACCTCCTCTGCAGGCAACACTGGGATAGGGATGCAGGCAGGGAGACGTGTGCATCTTTAAAAAAAGATAGGACACTGATCGGTGATGCCTGTGAGAGGTTATTTGATAATTTGGACGTTTAGCCTGGAAATATCGCTGGGGATAGAGGCTGGGTCTGGTCGGCCCCTGTGCCCAGCACAAGCACTCAGCCAATGTTAAAGGATGAATGCATGCATGAATGAATGCATGAATGAATGAATGAATGAAGGAGCGAGTGCCACAAGCAGCAGCCGGTCCCGCCGAATGGATGCTATTGCCGAGTCGCCCACCTGATCCGCAGACTCCTCCTGCACCTGGATGGGGCCTGTAGGCGTGGAGCCCGAGGCTCCTTCCCAGGGTTGTGTGGGGCACCCTGCATTTGTAGGGTGGTCTGGGGGACAGCACTCAGGCCGGGGAGCCCTGTCCTCAGTCCAGTTCTGCCATGACCCTCCAGTGAGGGGACATCAGGGAGGTCCCAAGGTGTCTCATCTCTTAACGGGGGCAATGATGGAGGGGAGAATGACAGGTGAATTCTGAAAGAACCTCACTCATTACTGCCACTTAAGATATCCGCTGGGGCTTCCCTGGTGGCGCAGTGGTTGAGAGTCCGCCTGCCGATGCAGGGGATATGGGTTCGTGCCCCGGTCTAGGAAGATCCCACATGCCGCGGAGAGGCTGGGCCCGTGAGCCATGGCCGCTGGGCCTGTGCGTCCGGAGCCTGTGCTCCGCAATGGGGGAGGCCACAACAGTGAGAGGCCCGCGTACAGCAAAAAAAAAAAAAAAAAAAAAAAAAAAAAAAGATATCCGCTGAATCACGGCTCCCAAGTGTGTCCCCTTTCCAATCTCAGGCACCTGTGAATGTCACCTTATGTTTTAAATGCATGTAGGAGCAGAAAGGCCACAGTCCCTATCACAGAAAAAGCTGATGTGAGACCATGTCAAGTAAAGAACCGGAAGCCACGGGGGCTGGTGAAGGTAGAGGGGAGATTTGGGGGCCACGGGCTGGTCTTCCAACTTCTGAAGGGCGGTCCTAGGGATCGGGAAGCAGTCCAGGCAGACTGCTTGGTGGAGACTGGATTTTACTCAGGTCCATCTCCTCAACTGTGCACAGCCCATAGCACACAGCCAACACTCAGGAAATACGGGTGCAATGGGCTGGACTGGAGATGGGGTGGGACCCCTTCAGGGAAAGAGATTTCCATTTAATTAAAGGAAAAATTTCCCCTTGTCATTGCATTCATTTATTCGCTCATCTGTAGCTTCTCAATTCCTAAGCCACCCTCTGGCGATCATTCTCAGTATGCCAGGCCCTAGGCCAGAACCAGATGTCAATCACAGTCATTTATTTGTGTGGAGGTGGGGCATGACTTGGGGGTTGACATCATCACCTGCATTGCCCAGATGAGAAAACAGAGGCTCGGGGGAAGCTGGGAGAATAGTCCAGGTCACCCAGCTGGTAGGTAGCAAAGCTGTCACCAATGCATTAAACATATTGTGTCTCTGTACTTAGCATTGAGCAAGGGTTTAAATCCAGTTCTGCTAGATGCCAGAGCACCCTCTGTCATACCTTTGAGCTCACCAGGCACCCTGCAGAAAAGTTTCAGGGAGCAGATGGGGTTCCCCATGTCTGTGTAAGCCCAGCGCAGCCTGCTGTGCTGGAAGTGGGGAGTGTGTAACCCGCTGTGGCTGGACAGGGCTCGATCTGACCACAGCTGAGCTGTGTGACTCAGGGCAGATCCTGTTTCTTCTCCAGGCCTCAGTATCCCCCTCCATAAGATCAGGAGGTTGAACTGGGGGTTCTCCAAAGCCCCTTCCATCTCCAGCATTCTGGACTCTCCTGGTCTCCTCCCAGGGGAAGAGCAGCAGCTGGGGAATGAGATGCACGTGGGCAGAGACCAGACTCTGCTCTGTTTACCACGTCTTGGCTTCTCCTCCGCAAGAGGGCAGGTTTCACCAGATGTCCAAGCTCTGTCTCAACTCTGACCCCCATCCATTCAGCAGATGTGGGTCAAGGTCCTACCGTCTGCCAGGCTTCATGCTTGGTGCTGGAGGGTGAGAACCCTCAGTCCAATCTTGTAAATATCAGTTGCACATTAAGCACCTACTATGTGCTCAGGTCCTTTGCTGGGCGCTGGGATGTGAAGGTGAACTGGACAAGCAACTTGATCCTTCTTGAATCTTTGAGGCTCTGGTGGAGCCCTGGGAAACCAAACCTCTCCTGCTGCATTTTTGTGGGAAGAATAAGAAAAGGGGCCAAAGTTGGCCTCTAGCAGGACAGGTTTACCCCAGAGTGAGTGTGATCTGGGAAAAGATGGGGTTCCTTATTTGCAGGGGCGCCTGCTTGAGCGTGAGCGGAGGGTCTACCTCTCCAGTTATCGGTAATGGATAGGTTTTGCAGGAAGATGTGAATGCTATTAGGAGTCCATTTAACAACAATTACAGTCTAAGCAGTACTTTATAGCTTCTTAAGAGACCACTTTGCAACCTGTCTTACAAAATGAATTCCCTTTTATTTTTGTCTTGCCTGTAGTATAATCAGAGCTCCCGCCTTGATGCCCATGGGCGAGGCATTCTACCATTGTCATGGCATGACCTGAGACCCTGGGGGCCCTGAGGATCCCTCAACATCCCCCGTATGCCTTCCATGCTGTCTGAGTACCCGATTTGGCTTTGAACTAGCAGCACATTTCTGACTCAGCACGAGAACCCCATGGCACAGGGAGAGGGTGTGAAGGCACAGCCCGGGGAGCTGGCCGCGGCATGGAATTGCTTTCAAGTGTCATGTGAATTTTCACTTTACTTCATGATATATCAGTGTTGGTTTGAATACTAAAATCTCTCTCTCTCTCTCTCTCTCTCTCTCTCTCTCTCTCACACACACACACACACACACACATTCAACAAAAAGTCTTTGTTAACCTGATGACCCAGGAGAATGCTCTTGTTTTAAGCCTCAGGACCCCTGGCCCAGCCACCAGCGTGGACCCTCTTGGGTACATGACTCCTAATTTGAGAAGCACAGGGTCAGGACAAGATCTCCATCAATTCATCTATTCATTCATTCTGCTCACTCACCTGAGACGTTTTGAGAAACTGCTGCACGCCGAGCACTCAGGATCGAAAAATGAATCCGATCAAAATCTTGCCTTCGAGAAACTCAGTGTCGCAGAGAGAAAACCACGGCTGGGAAGAGGCGGCACTGGTCGTGATGAGGAACAGCTCGAGTTCCAAAGGCTCTTTATGTATCAGGCTCTGTATTAGGAGCGTTTTGTACGTTATCTCTGATCCTTGTAACCCCTGGCAAAGTGAGGACTTGTGCGCCATCTCACAGGAGAAGGAACCGAGGCCAGACAGGTCCTGGAGCTTCTCCGAGGCCACATGCCAGTGGACAGCCAAGTCAGGGTTTGCACCCTGCCCAGGGGGCCCTACTGTCACTGTCCTTCCCACTGCCAGGTCCACCTTTGAGCAGCTCTGTTCCCACACCTAACAGCCTGTCCTCAGGGTCACCGAGGCCGCCCCCTCCAGGCGGCGGGAAGCCTAAGGGAGAGGGCACAGGCCTGGGAGCCGAGTTCAGATCCCAGTGCAGCAGTTTAACCAAGCTCTCAGGACCTCAGAGCTCTCCGGACCTCAGAGCTCTCCCTGGGGAGACGGGTGGCGCTGCCTCCCGCCCCTGCTGCCCCATTGGTGCAACTGTGTCCTGCAGCTGAGTTGAGGCCGGGGCTTGTGAATTAGTCTACAGCCCATGGCATGTCTGCTTCCGTGGGACTCTCAGTGTGTGAAAACATGAAAGTAAGCACTTTCTTCCACTCTTTGTCTCTGGATGTCTTTTCTGTTCCAGGTGTAGAACAGGTCCTAGGCACTCTCTCTCTCCTCTACTCAGTTCCCCTGCCTTTTATCCCGAACCTGGTCTCCAACCCTGAGCCCCCTCACTAGTATAGAGGTCCCTCTAGGCCCTCCCTGCTGTGGAGGCCCTACCCCTTCCCTGGTATAGACGCCCCACCCCTTCCTGGTATGGAGGCCCCGCCCCTTACCTGGCAGCCCCTCCCCTTCAGTGTGGAGGCCTCACGCCCTCCCTGCGGTGGAAGCCCTGCCCCTTCCCTGGTATAGAGGCCCCGCCCCTTTCTAGTATGGAGGCACCTTCCCTTCCCTGCTGTGGAGGCCCCTCCTCTCTAGTGCATAGGCCCCACCCTGCTGTGGAGGCTCCACCCCTTTCTGGGTGGAGCCCCCACCCCCTCTTCCCTGTCAGCTGACCTCTTGGATCAGTCCCTGTCTTGTTTCCTGTTTTGGCCCCAGTGGTGCATGGTGGTGGTCGGCCCTCGGGAGGGAGCCGAGGTTAGCTCCGTCCCATGGACATGGCCACCTGCAGACCCTCCTGTTGCTCAGAGGACTGCTTGGTGGGGCAGTCTCTGTCCGTTCCCCTCACATGGAGAGTTAGCAGCTCCTGGCAGACTTGCTGCCCGCTGTGTCCTGCAGGATCCCCAGACCCTGTTTCCAGGAGCTTGGAAGCCCAGGATCTGCTTGTGTGTTTAAAAAGTGTTCCAAGCAGCAAGGACTTCGTTTTGTTTGTTTCTCCTCTCATTGAGATGCTTGTGCAATTGTGTTATATTTTGCTTTGAAATCTTCTTCCCGAGGGTTGACCAGCATTCCCCTGTTCTGGCCCAAACATCTGACCAAGAACGTGCCATGAGGAAGGGACCGAGGCACAGAGTGGTGGGAACCCAGCTTTGAGGGGGTTCACATCCTGGTGTCTCCCCTTCCTGGTTCTCTGAGGTGTAATTTGGGGAGTAAATGAGATGATGCACGATGTACCAAAGCGCCTGGCCCCCGTGTCGAAGGTGCAGTGTCTGTGCTGTACAGCATCAGGGGGCTAGTGCCCCACCTCTGGGCCAGGCCAGTGCATGGGCCTGCAGGCACAGTGCCTGGCACACAGCGGGGACTCTGAGAGGACCAACCTTGCCACTGCGCATCTTTCCCAGGACTAAGAGTGCCATCAGGCCTGAGCCTGGACCCCTGCTCTGTCCTCCCGTCACCCTGGGAGGACCCGCCTTCTCCCTATTGTCAGAAAATGGGCTTGAGATGCACATTGAACTTAAGGCAGCAAGCTCAGGGGAGTCCATATCTGATCTGGGCTGCTGCAGAGCTGGCCACATCTGTATCTGTGGCTTTCCATGGCACAGGGACATGGGCACCCTGGTGTGGTGCCCTCACATGTAGTGCTTACGCTCAGGACGCATCGCCAGACCCTGGGACCTGGGCCTGGACCGGGCGGGGCTGCCACCTGAATGTGAAACACCTCGAGGAGACGCCAGATGCCCCCTCTTGGTGTGTGCTCCATTGACATGAGGAGAGGGTGGGCACCCACAGCATTAGTTCTCTGGGATGGAAGGTGGGCGGGTCTTGTTGATTTTTGTTTCTGCTGTAGATTTTTGCCTGCCAGGGAGCATTCATGGCACCCTGTGCTCCTGCATGCTTGCAAATTGAAGTCATGCCTGGATGACACTCTCCAGGCACGATGAATGCAGGCTGTTGGTGGGGGGACCCAGGCCTTCCTGGGAGCCCTGAGTGGGCTGTTCTCAAGGACGAGGCTGGAAGGGTCCATGGGATGAGATCAGATGTGCTGGTTTGCTTATCTTTTAAGAAAGTTCTTTTGTTGTGGTGAAGAGACTGGCGTGGACTGAAGGAGAGTCCACTCTTCACCCGCGCATCCATCCATCCATCCATCCATCCACCCACCCACCCACACACCCATCCAGCCATCCATCCACACCTCATCCACCCATCCATCCACACCCCATCCACCCATCCATCCACACCCCAACCACCCATCCATCCACCCACCCATCCATCCCTCCACCCAACCACCCATCTAGCCCTCCACCCACCCACCCATCCATCCACCCTTCCATCCACCCATCCATCCATCCACCCACCCACCCATCCACCCACCCACCCATCCATCCACCCTTACATCCATCCATCCATCCATCCACCCATCCACCCACCCACCCACCCATCTAGCCCTCCATCCACCCACCCATCCACCCACCCACCCACCCATCCATCCACCCTTCCATCCACCCACCCATCCATCCACCCTTCCATCCATCCATCCATTGACCCGTCCATCCACCCATCCATCCATTGACCCGTCCATCCACCCATCCATCCATTGACCCGTCCATCCACCCATCCATCCATCGACCTGTCCATCCACCCACCCACCCATCTAGCCATCCATCCACCCACCCATCCATCCACCCTTCCAACCATCCACCCTTCCATCCATCCATCCACCCACCCATCCATCCACCCTTCCATCCATCCATCCATCCATCCACCCTTCCATCCATCCACCCACCCATCCACCCACCCATCCACCCACCCATCCATCCACTCATTTAGCCATCTCATGGGCATCTGTGTGGCTCCAACACCTGTGGGGTCCAGGTGAGCAATGATGAGGCTGATCCTGGGTGGGCAGGTTCACGGGGAGGACAGGGACACGGTCAGGAGACATGTTGTGATTAGATGATGCCCCCAGTCTTCTGGTATAAGCAGTGGATGAATGGGGGTGCTGTTTCCTGATACGGGGGGCCCTAGAGAAGCGGTAGACCTTAGGGGGAGCATGAAGAACCCAGGATGGGATACACTGTGTGCATTGGCCTGCAGCATCCAGGAGGCCCTCAGGGTGGCCAGGCCAGAGTAGGAGACAAGTCAGGACTGGCAGTACAGAAGAGCTGTGTGTGCCCACTGCTGTTCTGATTCCATGGGGTGGGCTCTCAGGGGACTCCCCTCAGCCTGGACAGGCCTCTTTCCTGTTCCGGAGTTCTCTGGTCAGCCTCGGCACACAGGACGAGGCAGATGGATGAGGCAGATGGGGTGGAGTCTGATCCCCAGCACCCCCAGCTCTCTGAGGGTAAAGCCAGGACTCCCGAACCCCGCCCGCACGGTCCCCAGGTGTCACCCCCTTCCCCAGATTGGCGCTCAGGGCATGGCCAGATGCCCTGAGATCAGTTACCAGGGGTGGGAGCCCCTGCCCAGTGGGAAGACAAGCCCGATTGCGGGGGCCTGTGGGGGCTGGGGAGTAGGCCTAGTGCTGCACGGGCCTTCGCTTCCAGTCAGCGATGTGCTCCATTTCCCCAGAACACTGAGTGTCCTCTTCTGTCCATGAGAAAAATGGCTCAATTGGGCCTGTCGGTACACAGAGCTTCTGTCTCAGAAATAGAGCGAAACTCTCGAAACTTCAGCTAATGTGTGGAAAATGATGCCCTCTTAAAGCCAGTAGGTTGTTGCAGGAGAGAGGAGAGAAAGGGAAAAAGTCTTACTTCTCAGAAAACATGTCTCCTGGGCTCTGGCCTCTGGAACTAATAAACAGAGAGGGAAAGAGACTCTGGATTTACTCTGTCTTCTGCAGGTGGTGCAGATTCTGAAACCCCAAAGACCACAACCACAAAATCAAGTAGAATGTAAAAAGGCCATCCCGGGGGCGTCTCGGGGCCACCCACCTGTGTGTCAGGGACTTCATCCTCTTTCACGGGATCCCAGGGACCCCCTGATGCACACCTACTGTGCTCTGCTCAGTGCTCTGTGTGTGCACGTGTCCGTCCATCCGGGCCGGGTGGAGTGAGAGGGAGAGAGGCCGGGCTGGGGCCGGGGAGGCGAGAGCGATGGGGAGTCACCCAGGGGCACAGTGGCACCCCAAGGCAGTGACTGCAGCTGACATGTTAGAGATGAGAAAACAGAGGGTCACGGAGAGAGGCAATGGGGTGGTGAGCGGGACGTGGACATGTCTCTCGGGGCCCCACGTCACATGAGTCCACTCTTCTGTTGCTGCAGGCCCTGGGAGGCCCTGGTGTTTGCCAGACCTGCTGCCCTCTCTTGACCCATAAATTGAAGCCTTTGGCTGGCTCTGTCTTCAGGGCAAACCAGGGTGTGTGTCCTTGGCCCAGAACCACCTTTGCTGCATCACAGAGACCGGGGAGGTGGGGGATCACCATCCCGAGGAGCTCAGACACTTTGAAGGGCTCGGGCTTGGTCTCCAGGTCGGCCGAAAGCGAGTGGACACTGAACCCGGTCCCCTCCTCCCCCTCGGTCCTGCTCTTTCTCCCCCGCCCCGGATGGCTGGGGGGTGAGGTGCTTGCTCAGCTGCATCGCCGGCCTGCCCAGAGGGGGACCCCGGAATGGGAAAGCTCTTTCCTCCTCACCTGTAGTGTGGACCCCCCTCCTGGCCCCTCGTGGCCCCGTCTCTATATCGGACGTGGCCTCCATCGCAGTGACAGAAGCCCTGGCTGGCTCAATACGAGGTAAATAATGGATGGTGCTGTCTTCTGGATGGGAGAGCAGGTGATGGGTTTATTTCCCTCGTGCCTGAGGGCCGCCAGGGGGACCCACGAACACAGGGTGACCACGCCGCGTGGCACTGAAGGTCATCGACTGTGTCCTGTGCAGCCGGTGTAGGAAGGGATGCTGCCTCCGGGCTGAGGACACTGACACAAGCTTCCTGAAGAGCACAGGCCCCAGCCTAGTTTCCCACTGTATCCCTGTCCAGCATCCCCATTAAGGGAGGGCGGGACTTAAGAAAACTGCCTCTGATCAGCTGTTGGCTGCAGCCCGAATTTCACCCCTCTTCCCTTCAAAGACAAGTGCTCAGAAAAGAGTGGCAGATAATGTGTTTGTCTTTGTGCAGTGGAGGCTCTTAGGAGGCTTGAAGGACCATAGCCCGGTAAAAAACGACTTAAAATTGAAAGTGATTTCCACAATGGGGGAAGCCCAGTCACCGCGAGGAGGCCTTTGATAGGTTAAGAGCACCTCCAGCTTCTGGCATCTTTTTTTTCTTTTTTTTGCATCAGCACCTTTGTTGAATTTTTTTCCCCACGGCTCCACCCCGAGGCTGCAAGATCAACTCCTATCCTGACGTGTAAGCTGGTCTTCTCCAGGCCTTTATCCACAGCTGGCGCCACATCCCCGCGGGCACACGGGCAGAACCCCAAGCGTGGGCCTCTGCGCTGCCAAATTCCTCACCCTCCACACCCCACCCATTGTGGACTCCTGCCAGCGCCCTGGGCCTCTCTCCATGTCCTCTGCCACCCCCGCCCAAGCTACCCTTCCTCTGACCTGGCTCAGCCCAGTGACCTCCCACCATCACCCCAGTCCCCCCTAACCCTGCATCCCTCAGCTTCCAGAGCTCAGCTCTGCCTGGGCTGCCTGGCCTTCTGTTGTTCTTCTTGTGAAGCCCAAATTGCCCACCTCCTCAGCCCACAGGCCCGTGCCCTCTGACCAGCTGGCCATCAGAAGTGGTGCTCCCTTCCAGCTCAGGCCCTTCCCCGTGTTCCTGCAGTTCAGGGTACACCCTCCCCGGGCCACACCTCCCCTAAGGCAGTTAGGACAGACGACACCTCTCCATCCCCTTGCTAGGGCCAAATAATGACCCCCAAAGATGTCCACATCCGAATCCTCAGAACCTGTGAATATGTTACCTCTCATGGCAAAGAGGACCGTGCAGATGTGATTAAGCTAAGAATCTTGAGATGGGGAGATTATCCTGGATTATCCCCTGGGCCCACCGTTGTCACAATAATCCTTGTAAGAGGAGGCAGGGGGATCAGGGAAGGAGATGTGACATTGGAAGCAGAAGGTCACAGGGTGGTAGGGGGAGTCGGGGAGAGAAGGGAGTGGGGAGACTGGAAGATGCTGCGCTGCTGGCTTTAAAGACGGGAGGGGCCACGTGCCAAGGAATGCGGGCAGCTCTAGGAGGTGGGAAAGGCTGGGAGTGGATTCTCCCCTGGAGCCTTCAGAAAGGAAGCAGCCCTGCCCACAACCTGGGCTTCAGCCCAGCAACACTGATCTGAGACTCAGACCTGGAGAACTGTAAGACAATACACCTGTGTTATTGTAGCCCTGAAGCTGTAGTAATTTACCACAGCAACCATAAGAAACTCATGCATTACCCAGAGTCCCAGGGTCCCCAGGCTGCCAGGGACCTGAGAATACCGCAGTGTCTGAGCCCGTGGAGAGCCAGGCACCGTCGGGTTCCACCGGGGTCGAGGTCGTCCCACATGCTTTTGGTCCCATTGCCATCTGGGGCGAGGGTTGAAGGGCTTCTCCTCGGAATAGAAGGAGCTTTGTAATGTGAGGGCCTGGACGGAAAACAGTGGGCAGGCGTGTGCCCGTGGATGACACTGGTGGGCGTGGTGACGCTGGCTCAGGCGGGGTGGGGGGTGGACAGCAGCCCCGGTGAGAGGAGGGTGCGGCTCCTCTACATCCCAGCAGTGGAGACGCAGGTCCTGGATCTAGGAAGAACTGGGACTTGGGGATATTTCCTGAGCCCCTCTGAGCCTTGTTGGTAAAATGGGCTTCCTCATCACAGGGTTTCTGTAAAGGTTGAGCGGGGTGCTTTCCGGGGTCCTGGGCAGGGGTCGGGCACTGAGCCATTGCCGTTCTGTGAGCAGTGCTGAGATGACATTGGTCATTATCCACTGAAGCCACACAGCAACTGAGCGACAGGTGTCCTCCGCCTACAGGTGAGCAGCCTGCAGCTCAGAGAGATGAAGCAATTCTTCGGGGTCAGGGCAGTGTGGGAGGTGTGGAGGAGCTGGACCCCCGTCTGGGCCGGGGTTCTTACTGTGCCCTCCCTGCCACCCAGGCTCTGTCGGGGGTACAGGGCAAATCCATGGTGAGGCAGAGGGAAGCCCAGGGAAAGTGCTTTGTATGCATGTTTTCAGTATGTGTCTGTCACCCAGCTTTGGCAGTTGCATTCTATAATTCACAAAGGAACTGATCATGCCTCTCCTCCCCTCATGTACAGATACCCCTGGTTTCTGGGAATTTGGCAAGTTGTGTGGTTTATCCGGTGGCTGCCCACACTAGGAGAAATTGTCAGACAGGAAAAATATAAATCAAGGGAACAAAGTGTACTACATGGATTTGATTAGTGAGGAGACTGGGACAAGCCACTTCACCTCTCTCTGAACTAGACGTTGGTTGGAAATAGGTATATCAGCACCTACCTGTGTCATTCTCTGCAGGTCTTTATGGGAAGGACTTGGGGCCGTGTTAGTGCAGTGGGAAGGAGGCCTGATTGGTCAGTGGTGTCAGGCTTGGGTGCGAAAGGGATAGAGTGGCAGCACCCATGTCACATAGCAGCTGTTTGCACATGTGATCTTTGTGGGGCCTCCTATTTCTAGTGTTTTCTGTTCTACTTGTCTTCCTTTGACAAACCAGCCACCAAATAAATACCCCCCCATGCTGACTCATTTGATTGCAAGTAATATGAAGTCACTCAAACAAGAAGAGTAATACATTGGCTTATGTAACTGTGAAGACCAGGGGTAGGGCTTCCTTCAGGCACAGCTTGATCCAGGGCCTCTAACAGTGACAGACATCAGGGATCAGTCTGTGTCTCCCCACCTCTTGGCTCTGCTCCTGAGCTTAGGCTTCAGTTTCAGGCACAATTGGGTTGTTTGGTGGAAAAGATGACCTCTGGCAGCCCCAGGCACATGTGATCCTTGGCACCATGATCTCAGAAGGAGCAGGGGTCCTTTCCCAGTAGTTTCAGCACAGATCCCAAGGAAGACTCCCATTGGCTGGGCTGGGATCATGTGACCTGTTCCTGAAGCAGTGGGTGTGGCCAGAGGGAGCTGGTGCTCTGATTGGCCAGGTCTGGTCATCTGTTCTCTGGGGGGCAGGGTCAGCCCACCCAAGTGGAATATAGTAAAGGGAAGATGGGTCCCCAAGCCAGGCAAGCAAGGTTTTGTGAACAAGAGCAGGTGGAAGAAAGAACAGCCCATGTGCCCACGTCAGCCAGCGTTTACTGACATTGCCTCTGTTGACTTTCTTCTAACTATACTGTTAAAAAAAAAATCATTCCTT